>NW_027187419.1:23444692-23660009 GCF_028583685.1 Petaurus breviceps papuanus | reverse complement strand
ATATATATATATATATATATATATATATATATATATATATATATATACACACAATATTTCAATCCATGAGATAGGATTACCTCAAGAGAGACAGAGAGAAGAGGTCCCAGGATTCAGCTTTAAAGAATATCTATGCTTGGACGCGTGAGATGATTATACAGAAGAGAAGACTGAGAAAGAATGGTTAGAGAAGCAGCAAGTGAAAAGAAAGAGAACTGTGTTTAAAAAGCTGAGGAAAAAGCAATGTTGAGGTTAAAGAAATAACCCATACTGTCTCTGTAGGAAGATTGGAGAAATAGGAAGAGAAAGGAGGAGGAGGAGGATAGATAATAATAGCATTTTACAACTTCCATTTGAATTTGGCAGGTTGGGTCCCCAGAGGGCAGCTACAACTGCTCTTGGATAACATGGTAAAGACAGTTAATACAAAACCTTCTCCTATGAACCTGGTTCACTCCTTCTCAGAAAAACACACAGCATCCATTGAAGGAATAAGTTTAACATAATAACATAATCGTAGTGAGGCCCATGTGTGAGAAGTATATGTGACAGGGTTTAGCTTCCCTCACCTACTCTGGAAGTCCTTCTCTCTGTGTAGATGCCTCATTCAGAACCCTTGTTGTTAAATACATTTAAATATCTAAAGGGTTAGCTTATGTAAAAGG
Source organism: Petaurus breviceps papuanus (assembly GCF_028583685.1). Classification (NCBI taxonomy): domain Eukaryota; kingdom Metazoa; phylum Chordata; class Mammalia; order Diprotodontia; family Petauridae; genus Petaurus; species Petaurus breviceps. The sequence continues at coordinate 23,659,344 of NW_027187419.1, read as the reverse complement.
GATTAGACCTTTTTTCTCTTTTCATTTAATCCTAGTGGGTAGAACTAAGACTAAAGAAAAGAAGCTATGGAGAGGGAGATCTTTCTTTAATATAAAGAAAATAGACCAATCAGAACTAGTCAAAATCACAGTAACCAAATCATAGAGCAGAAGGGATCATAGGCAGCTACATGGTACAATGAATACAACTCCAAGACTAGACTCAGGAAAACTTGAGTTCAGATCTGATCTCTGACACCTTACCCTGACCCTAGACAAGTCACTTAACCTGTCTTTCTAGTTTCATCATCTGTAAAATGAGTTGTAGAAGGAAATGGTAAATCACTGTGGTGTCTTTGCTAAGAGACCCCTAGCCAGAGTCATGAAGAGTCAGACAGGATTGAAACAAATGAACAACAAAAGAAGGGAGCAGAGAGTTCATCCAGTTCCGTAACAAAGGTCATCCCTTTCCTGAACAAGAATCACTTTTAGGGATGGCTAGGTGGAGCAGTGAATAGAGCACTGGCCCTGGAGTCAGGAGGACCTGAGTTCGAATCTGGCCTCAGACACTTAACACTAGCCATGTGACCTTGGGCAAGTCAACCCCAAATTGCCCTGCCTTCTCCCCTCCAAAAAGAAAAAAGAAAAGAATCACATTTAAAACTTTCCAAATAAGTTATCATCCAGATTTTTACAAGAGTATCATAAGGTATTTTGTCAAATGTCTCACTAAAATCCAATTACATTATAGCTAGTTAAGTTACCCTGTAAGAACAAGGACATATGATTACTTTGGTTTGACTTTTCCTTTTGGAATCCAGGTTATCACCATAGTTATCACCATTTCTCTTTCCAAGTTTTTGCAAAGTATCTTTAATAATGCATTCTACAGTTTTGCCAAGAATTGAAACCAAGGCCAATAGCCTTTAGTTTGATGAATGCAGCTTCTTCTCTGCTTTGAAAATTGGTACAGTGCCCATCTCCTATCCTGTACTATCTCTTTTCTTTTCTGGGATTTTTTCAGATATCATCAATTTATCACTTTAAAAAATTAATAGGATCATAGATTTCGAGCTGGGAATGACCTTAAATGTTATCTGGTTCAATTTCCTCATCTAAAAGAAGGTAGGTTCCTATTCTTTTTACAACCCTCCAGTTCTATGATCTTATTAGGCTTCATTTTACTGATGAAGCAACTTAGGCCCAGATAGGTTAGGTAACTTGCCCAAGGTAATATCACATAGGTATTAGTGGTACAGATGTTCTTTTGAATCCAGAGTTTCTGATGCCAATTTTTGTCCTTTGTCTAATGAACAGGACTATTTTTAATTTATTATTTATGTAAATTTTTCCTTCTTCCTTTTCATTCCCATGTCCATTAGACTACGAACTCCTTAAGGTCAGAGATGTGTTTGTAAGCCCCACAGCACCTAAGCAATTGCCTTGAACATACCGTACACACATACACACACATACACATGCATACACACATTTTTTCAAGTTAAAAATGCTTTACATGCAGTAATTCACTTCAGCTAAATAAGTATAAATTAAGGAAAGCAGTGGAGATATAAAGAAAAAAATGCAAACTCTTTGCCCTCAAAAAAAAAAAAACTACATTGTGCTGTGAAGAAATAGCTTGTGCATACATAAATCAATAAAAATTATATAGGAAGTGATTTTAATCAAGTGAGTTGACCAAACAACTGGGGCAATCTGGAAGGGATTTAAGAAGAACTTTGAATGTAGATAGACTTGTCAAGAAGTAGAGATGATGAAGTAAATCTTTCTGGGAATGAAAGAAAGCAAGTGCAAAAGTGTAGAATGAGAGATTGGATCACTTCATCTTTAAAACAACCCTGTGACATAGGTATTGGAAAGGAGAAAACTGAGGCCAAGAGTGGTTGGGGGATTTGTCCAATGCCATGAAGTTAGTTAAGATGCAAAACCAGGATTCAAACCCAGGTCTTCTGACTTAAAATCCCAGCCATTTTTCCCTTGTTCTACTCATACTTGTCACACCAATAATAAAAAAAAATCCCATTTATTGCACGGAAGCTTCTTTATAAAGGTCAATCCCACGAGGCTTGATATTGGAGAGGAGGAGGATTAGGGGAAGTTACTTAATCCATAATACCTTCTCCAGTGACACACGATTGTCAGCTATAGGAAGCACTCCTATAAATTTTCAAGGACTTTGTACTCTTCTTTAATTTGGAAATAACCCCTTTAAACATGAGGATATCGCCATGTCTCAAGAATTTAAAAAAAAAAAATGTTCAGTTAACGTGAAACAAATCCCTGTCTCAATGAAGAGCAATCGGTGGGAATGACCACAACAGAAGTCTGGCTCCAAGCAGTCTATTACATGATGATTACTGACTTTGGCAACCAGCTGGACCACAGTGCTATTTTTCCTAGGTGTGACTTTCCTGACAGTGCCTCAGTGACATTTGCTCCTTGCCACATAGGCAATAACAGCTGCAGAGCCAGGGGTGGGAAGCAGCTGCACTATTCTTTTCAGTTCTCACAGATCCTAAATATCCTAAGGGAATAAAGTCTATAATATTGACTTCAGCCTGGAGCTCTTCTTTGTGAAGATTTTTGAGTGAGTGTCTAAGATGGAATTTTATTCCATGACATTGGGCTTTAGGGTAGAAAAGAATTTGCTGAGATAGAAGATGCATGTGGTGAATGTGTGACAAATGGCAGCAACAAGGTTGGTCTGGGAGCTCCTGGTTTTCTGAAATGAAATCTTTCAACACACAATTCAGTGTTCAGTGATTTGCTCAAGGCAGCCCTTTTGACCTCAGAGTGAGGGAGGCAAAAAAGCATGATGAGAGAAAACTCTAGTTATCTTTAAGTTTTATGGTATTCTTAACTAATAGTGACAAATGTAACAGTTTGACTTTTAGGAGCTGCCTCAAATAGATGAGATTCAGACTGTTCAGAAGCCATAAAGGTCAGGAAGCTCCTGAGCGTTTGTGAGAAAAGAGGTTGAAAAGATAAAGGGTAAAATCGAGATTATACATGCATACATATGTGGATGTACTTGTAAATATAAAAAAATGAAAATTTTTTTTCTTTAGAACCTGTTATTTTCATTAGAAATCATAGTTTTCTCATTAAAATATTATTTGACTTTAATTCCCCAAAGTTAAGATCCTTACAAAATCCCTGTGGTTGTTATTGAACCAAAATCATATGTGCTTTCACAAATTCACCTCAATCAGGTTATCATTTTAACCACTGGGTCATTAGAAATGAGGATGAAAAGAATAATAATTCAAAGCTGAATCCTTTTACTATATTTTGTTCCATGGAACATAAGCTGCTTGAGAGTAGGAATTGCTTTTCGTTATTGCTTTTGTATCCTCAGAACCTAATTGACTTGCACAGAATGGGTGTTTAGTAAATGTTATTTAGTTGAATTAAAATGATTCAAAGATGGGCTGTGAAATTAAAACCAAACAGACATTGAGGAACTGGTGGGTGCAGAGGACTATTCTTTTTTTTTTTTTTGCCTCTTTTCAGTTTATTACATGAATGAGTTACACTAGTCCAAGTTACACAGCAGACCCCAAATGGTTACATTATACAAGCTGTGAGGTTTTTAAACTTGTGACAAGGGACAGAAGGGAATTTTTCTACTCATTGCAAGGAAATCCTCACTTAAGCTTCAGTGAGCCACAAGCACTTAAAACCCATGAACCTTCAGCTGGTCGTCCTTAGCCAGTCCAATCTCAAGGAGGAACTGGCATATGTTCTTGCGCTGGTCACCCTGTAGCCGAATTACTTCTCCATATTCTGGATGCTCAATTACAGTACCATTGCAGGCAAATTTCTTCTTGAATGCCTTCACTAGTTTCTTTTTATAGTAATCATCAGCGATCCCCTGGACAGTAGTGAGGGTCTTCCTGCCGTTTCTCTGTTGAATTCTTATATGGATATAATCCTCAGTCCCAGCAGGAAGTAGGTCATCACCCTTACTTGCATCAGCAAAGGGGTCGAAAGAGTGGAGGTTCTGGATAGAAGACATACGATACAATTCCTTTTCCTCGGTGGAAACGGCCTGCGGAAGGTGGTGGCGGGAGAAGGCGGGAGGGGGGACGGAGTGTCAGGAAGCGAGGGGGCTCGAGGGGGAGGCTGCTGAGTCCTCGGTGGCGGCTCAGTGACTGGGGCCTGTAGAGGACTATTCTTGATACTAGGTATAATATGTAATCTGTGTCAGATGCTGGTCATGACTTGACTCCACAAGGAGAATATGCAGACTCAAATACCTATATTTTTAAAAATAATACATGATTAGTATAGAAGTCCAAGCAAAGTTTGGAGGTCCCAAGGGAAAGGTCATTAACAACTGGAGAACCAGGAATAGCTTCCTGGAAGAGGTCAATTCTGAGTTTGGCTTTAAAGGACAAGTAAAAACAAGTAATGGACAGAAAACTCGGGGGGAATGTAATCCAAACATTGTAAATAATGTAAGCAAGGGTGTAGAAATGGGAAAATATGAGGCACATAAGTGGAAAAACAAATATTCCTGATTAGAGCCTGAAGTATATGAAGGCAGATGGTCTAAGATAATGATTGAGAGGCACAATTTCCTTGTTTCTGTGGAGGGCACCACATCCTTCTTGTCACACACATTACTCTTAACTATTCAGTCTTGTGCTGCATCTAATCAGTTGCCAATCTTGTCATTTCTAGACCCACAGCTTCTGAGCGAGACAAAATAGAAGATAGAGCTCTGGATTTGGAGCCCAAAAGAACTAATATCAAATCTGGTCTCAGACTCAGACACACTAGTTGGGTGACCTTGGGCAAGTCACTTAACTGCTGCCTCAGTTTGTTCAACTTTAAAATGGGAATGATAATAATAATAATGGTTCCCACCTCCCAGAGTGGTTGTGAGGCTCAAATGAGATTATTTTTACAAAAAAGCACTCAGCACAGTTACTGGCTCATAGCAGACACTTAACATGTGTTGTTCTCTTCCCCACTTTCCTTCATCTACATCCTCCTCTCCAATATGCACACATACAACCACTATTAAATTTAGGCCCTCATAATCTCTTGTTTGGGCTATTACAATAGCCTTTGATTTGATTTCCCTGCCTCATCTTCCTCCCACTCTACAGTATATTCTTTCCATCACTGCCTAAGTGATTTTCCCAAGATGCTGTTAGTAGGTCACTCCTCTATTCAGTAATCACTGGTGGCTCTCTATCACCTCCAAAAGCAAAGACAGACTCCTTTGGCATTCAGAACTCTTTTTTCTTTAAGGTATTTTACCTCTTTTTCTAGTTTTTCATTCTTGTTGTTTTGTTTGACTAATTCGTGGTTCCTCGTATAGTTATTTGTTTCAATTTGGTTGATTCTACTTTTTAGCAAATCATTTTCCTTGGTTAATTTTTGGAGCTCCTTTTCCATATCATACATGTTTGTTTTTAGAGAGATGTTTTCTTCATTATAATGTTTTTCTAATTCTGCTATTTTTGTATTGAGAGTTATTCATTTTGTCTTCTATCTTTCTCATTCGGTTTTCAAAGTTCCTTTTGATCTCATCTAGGAGAGCTTTCTGTGCTTGGGACCCATTCCCTGTTCATGTTTCAGCTGTGGGTTTGGAGTCCACATTTTCTCCCTCTGAGTTTGGTTCCTCCCTCTGAGGATAGTAGGACCCCAGAGTCTTTGTCTTTGTATTGTGCTTTCTACCCATTTTGTGGCAGGGTCCTACCTACACCATTCTTTTAGGGATCCCAAGCCTTTACTGTAGAGGGTTTTGCCCTGCGGCAGTAGTTACTGTGTTTTCAGTGGGTGGGGGGGGGGGGGGTTGGAGCAGGTGAGGTTCACTGTGTCATCCTGGAGGTCCTGATAGGGGCTTTTTTTTTAAATTTCTGGGCTATGAAATTGTAGCCCCAGGTGTATTTGCTGTCCAGGACAAGAGCCCCTGTATTTGGTTCTTACCTTGCTCTTTCCAGTCCCAGCCCTTTGGTGATAGTCCTGGTAGTGGCCCTTGTGGTTGGTGGGACGACTTGCCCCCTGAGTTGATCAGGCCCCTTCCAGGCCTGCCTCTGCCGGCCGCACCTTCCTGGCCTTCCTCTGTGTCTGCCGGCTGCGCCTTCTGGGCCTGCCTCTGCATCTCTCCATTTCCTGTCTTGATGGCTTCTTCTCTCATACCTGTAATGCAGACTTAACTACACATAGAGTGTTACTAGTTTTCTTTGAAACTAAGCTCAAATGTCATATATGAGACCATTTAATGATTTCCCAAAACTGAAGCCCTCCCTCATCCCATCTGCTAATAAATTTCATTCCCAAGATGCCTGAAATTGATTCTGCATTTATTTTCCATTTACCTATTTATTGATGTGCTTGTTCACTCTGGTTGAATGTAAGTTCCTTGAAAGTAAGAACTTTTGTCTTTGTTTCCCCAGGATCTAGCACAGTGCCTGGTTATATAGTAGATGGTTAATAAATACTTGAATGATTAAAAAATTGATGTCATTTTGAGGAGGTTTTTAAAGGTCAATAAAAATGAAATTTTCTTAGTCAACAATAGTTAAGCAAGGCAAAAAACTTTTATTAACTCTTTGCTATATGCCAGACATGGTGTAACTACAAAAAGATAGTCCTTCCTCTCCAGGTCCTTACATTTTTAAGTGGGAGGGGGAGGAAGGAAACACATAGAAGGGGAAGAGAAGTTCAGTTTGGAGGTAAAAGGTTAGATGCAAAGCCAGAAAGGGAATGAAGTATGGTTGGTCTGGGCTAGCCTGGAGGCCAGCATTCCGGAGGCCTCAGGAGTAATGTACCAATGGGAGAAGGGTGCCAGAGAGTGTAGCAGCAAGCACCCCAAGCATCCTCAGGGTTTGCTGCCACCACAGGTTCTTGGATCTGCTTTGATAAAGGAAAGCAACTCAAAATGGGTTAACAAGCTTACTTTAATCAGTCAAACATGTGTCGTTTACCTCGTTCAGGGGAAAGAGGTCAGCACCCCGAACTTCAAAGTATACAGGCAGAATTATCAAGACAGAAACAGATCAAGTAGACAGCTTTCCAAACTGTCAAGCCATTACATCCATACCAAATCAACATCTGAGTTTCAACATCTGGGTTTTTCAAAGCCGGGGGGCTCTGGACAATGGCTTCCCATAATCCACATCAAATCACAGAACACTTCTCAAAGTAAGCCCCAAACAAAGCTACACATCAGGGCTTATATAGCCTTCTCCTGGCTCAGAGAATGTAACAACCTTATTGACTCACTGGCCAATCAAGAAGTATCTACTGGAAAACAAGCCTCCCACCCCAGGCTCCAGGTGCACTTTACCCTTAGGGGCAGGGAAGATCTTCAAATATACATTCCCATTACAGAGAGGTAGAATGATATTCTGGATCTGGAGTCTCCAGATGCTGAGGGAATTTCAGTATTTGAGGGCAGCTAAGGAACAGTGTCAAAATCCTGAGAGTCAGAAGCAGAGCTGGGAGGGGATCCTTTAAAGGGTGTTGAAGAGAGAAGAGATATGATCAATTCTGTGCATGAGGAAGATAAGTTTGTGAGTACTGGAAAGCAGAGGCATCAAACAGCCCCATATAACCCCTCCCCACACTCCTGAGTGCAATATGAAACAGATTAAATATAATCTGGGAAATATTTAGCAAAATAAATAAAAATACAACAAAAGAGATATAGTTTCTCAAGTCAATATATATCCCCAAATACATACACTTTTTTAGTGCCTCTTTCTAATTGAATTTGACATAATTTTCATGATAACAATTCAGGTGAAAAGTAAAGAGAAAAGAAGAGTGAAGATGTTTTAACTTGGCTGTTCAGGTTTCCATTGAATGGAAACTACAAATGCAAAACATATTGTGGAGATGGCATCTAGAGGGCTTGTTAAGTGATTGGAGATGGTAGGAAAAGAAATAGTGGAAGATTATCCAAAGGTTTTAAACATACTACAGTGGCTGATAGAAGGCAACTAGATGGATGTGTGGATAAAGTGCTAGGCCTGGAGTCAGAAAGTTCTGAGTTCAAATCCAGCCTCGGACATTTACTAGCTTTGGGACCCTGGGCAAGTTATTTAACTTCTCTTTGCCTCAACTGGAGAAGAAGATGGCAAACCATCCTAGTATCTTTGCTGAGAAAACCCCATGGATGGTAGGGTCTGTGGGATCTCAAAAAGTTGGACATGATTGAACAACAACAAATAGTGGTTGAATGGTGGTGTACAGAAATTGTTAAATTAGAAGGAGGAACAGAATTGAGAGGAACTAAGTGGATTAGTTCTGGATGTGTTGAATTGAATGTACTGGTGGGAAATACAGGTAGAAAAGTCCTTTGCAAAGTTCATATTGTAGTTCTTTTTTCTTTTTTTTTTTTTGGAGGGTGTAATGGAAATGCAGATTTAAAGATCTTCCCTGCCCCTAGGCTAACGTGCACCTGGAGCCTGGGGTGGGAGGCTTGTTTTTCAGTAGATACTTTTTGATTGGCCAGTGGGTCAATAAGGTTGTTACATTCTCTGAGCCAGGAGAAGGCTATATAAGCCCTGATGTGTAGCTTTGTTTTGGGGACTCACTTTGAGAAGTGTTCTGTGATTTGATCTGAATTCTGGGAAGCCGTTGTTGAGAGTCCCCCGGCTTTGAAAAACCCAGAATGTGGAAACCCAGATGTTGACTGGGTATGGATGTAATGGTTGGACAGTTTGGAAATCTGTCTACTTGATGTTTCTGTCTTGATAATTATGCCTGTATACTTTGAGGTTCAGGGTGCTGACCTTTTCTCCTGAACAAGGTAAACGATATATGTCTGACTGATTAAAGTAAGCTTGTTAACCCATTTTGAGTTGCTTTCCTTTAACAAAGCAGATCCAAGAACCTGTGGTAGCTGCAAACCCTGAGGACGCTTGGGGTGCTTGCTGCTACAGAGGGCAACAGGGGTTGACTTGCCCAAAGTCACATGGCTAGTAAGTGTGTCAAGTGTCTGAGGCCACTTTTGAACTCAGTACCTCCTGACTCTAGGGCCGGTGCTCTATTCACTGCGCCTCCTAGCCGCCCCCATATTGCTGTTTTATAAGGCTGGAGAATGGTTGGGATTGAAGATATATAGGTTGGGAATTACCTAGTTAGAGATGATTATTGAAACTTTGAGAGTGAATAAATGAGGAGTGAGCTAATGGAAGCATGAAATATATATTCTGTTCTCCAAAATTTTTGTCTATCAAGTGAAGAAAAGAGACAAGAAAGACACTAGATAAGTCTTAAAGGTTAAGAGGGAGATTTTATAAGATTGAGGAGACCCAATCATGTTTGTACACAGATGAGTAGGAAGAATCAATGGAGAAAATGAGAAATGAGAAGTAAAAGTAACTCATCTTTTTTTTTTTTCCCAGATCAGATAGCTTTGCTTTTTCCCACAAAATAGAAATGATGTAATCCAAATTACTGTTATGAAAACAATCTCAAAATACCTTCCTACAGATAGGTAATGCTTGGCACTTGTTCACATGATTTTGTCTATGCTAACTCCATTTTTCCTGTCTGGAGTTTTCTGAAATATCAGCTACCTGAAAACCATTATTAAGTATTGTCCTTACTGGCATTTTAATATATACAATTAAAATCTAACATATACTTTAGAAATACACACCAATCTAAATAAAAGTGATGAGCTACTTGGAAGAACAGTTTTTGACAGATTTATTGGTTCATATAGAAAAATACAAGGTAAGAGAGTAGATTCTCATATACACCAGAATTCAAAGTGCCATGGACATGGGAAGGTGGGACTCCCCACTCCTCCACAATATGCTTGTTTTGGCAACATGGCTTCCCTGTTAAAATCACCACGATATGGGAATATAAGGATTTGGAAAATGAAAACTAGAAAAACGAGAAAAAAAGAACTAGAAATGATCTTGGAGGTCATTTAGGACAGTTCCCTCCATATACCAATGAGAAAATTGAGACAGAGAGGTTTTGATTTACCCAAGGTTATTTAGATAATAAATGGAATATCTGGGAAGCAAACATAGATCCTCTGCCAATAAATATGTTGTTCTTCCCACTTTTCTGTGATTAGTAAACTCTAGGACAAAAGAGAACATATCTTTATGAAGTCAACAAAGAAGAAATCATCACCTACAACCTCATCATGAAAATTTACATTTTTTCCATTCCACTGCTCATGTGTCCATTTCACCTCTTTTCTGCTCTCACCATTTACTCTTCAAGAGCCAGCTGTCAGTTTCCATAGCTGAATAGTTCTAGTACCAGGCAGGTGGCATCAGGAAAGAAGAAAAAGTTGTTTCAGTGGGATGTAGTTAATCAGGAATTAGGATAATCCCCAGAGATTATTGAAATTTGTCTGCATATTAAAACCGACACCCAAAAGGCATGCCAGGATATTCACAGTACTGTGGCTTGTGGAAGGAGATCCCTGTGATGCTTCCCTTCAGCAGCTGGCTGACAATGCCAGATGGATCTGGTCACCTAAGTTAACCCCAGTATGCTGCATTAGAGCCATGAAGCCTAATTAGAAACAACAAGATTTGACATGACACATCATAAAGTTAGTCCCATTAGATTGGTGTCCTGCCTCCAGCCATGATGGCTTGATGTTAGCCAGATGCTTTAGAATAACAATCCCTATTAATACATGTGATCAAATTCATCTATGCCTACATAAAATGTCTCATAACTTCTTGAAACTGACTTCAAAAGAGTTATAATTTTCTTTGTGTCAATTCCGTCTCTTAAGAAATGCATCAGGGAACTAGTTACTCTTATTCCATATTCACATATTTTCTGTAACTCTGATTCTTTTCTATTTTTACTCTTACTTTTCAAAGTCTTTATTAAGGAATATTTTTGACATTTCAATAGATATTAGGATGAATATTCGATTTGCATAATGGTTTTGAAATTGATATTTGTTCCCCGACATGTCCCAAAAGTTTAGAATTTTTTCATTCTTTTGTTTCCAGTGAAGATTACAAAAAGCATTTTAAGCCAGTTGATCAACAAAGTGAATTTATAATCCAATTGATAGAAACAAAAGGCCTTTCATCTCACTTAAGCAAATGTATTTTGAATCATTTTCAGATTAATGAATTGAATTGGGACTTTCAAACACTTGCTTTGCTGACTTCTTTAAATTCTATCCAATTTATAGGGCCTGAGAGTCATTATTTGACAGTTTCCTGGTAACTGGGGAAAAAAGAAATGATGGGGTACAATGAGTGTCCTTTTTCCCTAGTGAGGAGGTATGCAGTTCACAAGCCTACCAGAGTGATTGACACTCTTTTGATCATCTCAGTAAAGAAACCATCAGATGATGGGGCAGAGCAATAGCTGAGCTTCTCATCTCCATGGGAGGTCACTTCAGAATAGAGTTAAAACGGACTGGAAGAATGGGATGGTAAAACCAAGTCTGCATTTGTCCATTCCATACCCAGTCCTATTAATCTAGCATCTTTTATGATAACCAAAAATGTTCTAAAACTCAGAACTTTCATTTCAATTCTTTCATTTGCCCTAGAAATACATTGGATATTTTAGTATATCCTTTCCAGAATAGAGTTGACAAGCATTATTGAGTTCCCAAAGAAACAGAACACTACTTGAGAGGTTCAGTGGTCAGCAGATTACATGTGTATGAAGCATTTTCAAATTCTATATCTATTCACAGTGTGATTTAATAGTTTCTGTTGTCACTAGACGTCACATCAAAGTCATTTGGTACAATTCATTCATTAATTCATTAAGTAAATATTTACTGAATACTTTCTATATGCAACATGAATCATCAGAGAAAGAATAACACATTCAGTGAAAGGCAATGAATTGAAGTAGATGGAGGACGGACCCTGTAGTCAGAAAGACCTGGACTCAAGCCCTGCCTTTGACACATTCAAGCAAAGAGTGCTCAAGTCACTTACCTTAATTGCCCCAGGCAACTCTTTAAAACTAACTCTTCATTCCTCCCAAATTTCAATGTGTGTATGTGTTTATATACAAGAACATATGTATATTTGTGTGCATACATAGATATACACATATTCATATATACACATGTACAAATACACAGACCCATATATATTGTATACATACATGTATGTGCATTCTGTATAGCTATATCTTTGTCACTGGTCTACATCACCTTGCTTGATCTTCGGAAAACCCACTGAAAAAGTATTTCAAGTTTGATCTTTCTCTTTTAAGGGAAGAAACTGGCTCATAGAGATACATGACCTGCCCATGATTACCTAGCTAATGAATGGTTAAGCTGTAATTTGAGCCCAGTTCTTCTGACTACAAAAGACTGCCAAGCAATCAATAGGGATAAGTAGTTACGGTTATTTACACCTGTCAAAGAATACAGATTTTTTTGATGCCAATTAGACCCACCACATCTACCATTTTATCCATTTCATCGGCAAGACACAGCATGGTACAGCATTAGGTTTGGCATCAGGAAGACCTGGTTCATATCCCATCTCAGAAATAGCAGCTATTGCTCTACTTGGCCATTCAATTTAGCTAGTTATCTTTTAAACAACTCCCTAGGACTTTTATCCACTAAGTCACACTCTACACTAACTTATACCTTTATGAGGAATTTCCCTTGCTGAAGAAATTGGAGATCTTTCATGTTTTGGGGGTACATGGAGCACTTAACAGTTCTGTATATCTTCATCAGAGGTGTCCAACATGTCCATCCCACAATACAGGCAGCCTGTCACACTCCTGAGTATATCCTGAAACAGATGAAAATATTATTTGGAAATATTTAAAAATATAAGTAAAATATAAAACAGATAATTTATATGTTAAAACTAAATCAGTATGTAACCCACATGGTTCTTTATTTATGGCTTCTTGATCTACATTTGTATTTGAGTTTGGCACCACTGATGTGTTGTTAAAGGTTTGTTTAATATGCTTCAACTATGATCACAAGCACATGTTATTTCATACACCTCCTGGCTTCCTTCAAGTCTCTGCTAAAATCTCCCCTTCTGCAAGACTTTCCCAGTCCCCCATACTGCTATTCCTTTCTTTCTAAAATAATCTCCAACGTATTACATACAAACATAAATAAAATTTTGATGTTTATTTTTTAACATTACTAAAATTTATCCCAGTATTCCTCCCTTTCCAGAGACTCAACAAATATAACAAGTAATAAATAGTTAAAAGAGAAAAATCTACAAAACTTATCAATATTTCAAAAAGTCTGAATATATATATATAACATACAACATTCATGGCAATTCCACCTCCATTAATGGGTGAAGGTGAAAGTATCTTTTCATGTATCTTCTTTGAAGCCATATTTGTTTTTTGTGATTTTGCAACATTCACTTTGGATTTTTTTGGTGTCTGTTCTTTTATGCTTTTATGGTCATAGTATATATGATGGAATCCTAATAAAGCTGCCCCCAGCTCCAATATTATAACTTCATAAGCCTGGCCCCACTGCCTCACTGCTCAGTGGAACAACAGGTCTATCCCTGAACTCTTAGTTCCCACAGAAACAGCAGGCATGTCCATATGATGGGAACCTAGCTACTGTCTCTACCTGGTCACTGTCCCCAGACCAATTCCCACAGAAACAGGTGTGTTCTTGTGTTCAATCACAATCACATCATCCATCTAGCCCAAGACAGGAACACAATACCTAACTATCTTGACCATACAGGACCACAATATCTATGCAGTTGGAGGGCAGCATGACCAGAATGTTTAACTGCGGAAGCATAGATGGGACCCCTCCTCCATTACCTAATCCCTTAACAAACTCCTCCTGACTTTTTAATGATTTCTTTTATGTAATTGCATCTTTACCCTATAAAAACCCATCTTGCTTTCTCTGCAGCTCCTGGTTCCTCTTGGAACTTAGCCCGCTTCATGAGAGGAGTCAATCTCAATAAATGCCTATATTTGAATTAGAGGTGGTTTGATTCTTAATTCTTTGAGACAGTTCCACCACAACACATCATGAAACCCCACCAGTTTTGGGTGGGCAGGAGCCCCCACCTTAATAGTTTTTGGTGTCCCTGGGTTTAAACCACAACACACACATATTGGTTTTGTTTACTTTACTCTATATTTATTCACATTACTCTTTCCAAGTTTTTCTATATTCTTCATTTCTTATAGCACAATAATATTATCTTGTTTGTAAATAACTTTTTAAAAAAATCATCTCCCCCTTTAGACCATGAGCTTCTTGAAAGCTGAGACTTTTTTACAGTTCTTTGTAATTCCCAGTGCATAGAGCACAGGACTTGGCACTTGGTAAGACTTGGCGCTTAGCAAATGTTTATTGACGTGATATTTGAAAAGCAAAAATCTTTTTGTTTAAAGTGTTGGGAGAATATATTAAAGAATTCTCCTATGTAGAGTTGAAATCATTCCACTCTTACCTTTAAATTATATTTCCAGTGTACTTAGAGTACATTTTCTCAGATCAGAAATTTTACGCTAAAGTACAATTCTTTCTAAAAATTTAATCACAAAGGACCTATGAAAAATCCGTGAATTAAAGGATAGAAATGCTTCATTAATAAATATATTTATATATGCATATTATGAATATTAACATATAAAGGAAGATAAACTTGAGGTGACAAGGAGTCAAGTATGATCTAATGAGCTATGTTGAAAGTCAAATCTTTTAAAAAATAAATTATGTAATTGAAATAAAATTAAGAATATGACAGGCAGTGAAAGTTGCCTTTTTTTTGACCCCTATTTTACAACAATAACTAATCAAATACAGACTTGCCTTAATTACTTAGAGGCCGTTTTTCTAGCAATCTTGCTTATTTGACATATAGCTAACAGGGAGAAAATTAGTCTTTTTCTTCCCCAAAAAATTACACTCAGTAACAAAAAATGTTGCAAAGTTTGTACACTAAAGATTGTGTATAGTGAAGTTCCTAAAGCTGTTTCTCAAGTCCTCTTTACTTATTTTCTACACATAAGTCTACTGAGCGCAATTCTCTGGTTTCCCAGTTTATAGAAGGTTATAAGTAGGAAATTTAAAAGAGTAGAAATTTACTAGAAGCAAGCTCACTATCAGAAATAAGATTTAACAAATGACTGATTTCAAGAAAGAAAACAGCTAGGTGTTTCCTTCCTAAGGGGCTGCTAAGTAGTACAGTGAATGGAGTGCTGGACCTAGAATTAGGGAGAATGAGTTCGAATCCAGCCTTAGACCCTTAATAACCCTGTAACCCTAGAGAGTCACTTCCATTTGCCATAGTTTCTTCAACTTTTAATGGGGATAATAATCACACTTACCTCCCAGGTTGGTGTGAGGATCAAATGAGATTGTAAAGCACTTAGCACAATGCTTTGCATATAGTAGTCCCTACATGAATGTTGTGTTATTACTGATATTATTATTAAACAAATAAAAAGTTTTAAAAGAATAGATGAAAACTCAAACATTATTTTACATATAGCACTTCAGAGAGGCAACGTGGAAAAACACTGGAATTTGAAATCAAGATAGACGTAGGTTGAAAAATGCTAGAACTTATGGTCATGAACAAAAGTCATGTGAGAAGGGCTACATCACTAAAAGGATGCTATTGGGAGGCAGCTTCCAAAACAATGAGATCACAGACCATTTGAGTTTTTTAGAAGGATTTATTTACCATATATGCCAAGACCAAAAATATGTAGAAATTTCTCCTGAGTAGTTAGTATATTTTTAATAGAGGTTTTTAATAAACACACACAAACATATACATGTGTGTATGTATATATAAAATTGTATAGACTTAGATTTGAATACATTCTTCAGTAATTTACATCTGAATCATTAAACATTTAAACATGTTTTTATGTTATAATAAATTTATAACATATTTTATTTTTATATGTTATATTTATATATAACTTCTATATATTATATATTTATAATATAAATATATCAATATATTTGTGTGCATATTTAATTGATTTCAGGTGTAAATTACTAATGAAAGTATTCATATCTTAGCCTGTACAATAATCCAAATGAGGCTGATCAAAGTATTTGTGGGCACAATTTTCCCTTTTGGAGCACTGCACGGTAGCAGCAGAAATGTTTCCAATATATAAATAAGACCCAGAGGAGCTTAAGTACCTAGGCACCTACTAGATAAACAATACTGTCCAATAAGTCAAGGAAATCCTGAGATTTATTGAGGTGTTTTAAGAAGAGCTGTTGGAGCAGGTCAATCAATCAATGGGACCAGATGAAATCCTTGTCCTTGAAACTTAGAGAAGAATAAAAGAAATATAAAACTCTTAGACATAAAAGAAAGGTCAGAGAAAGAATATCATTCCAAAATGATGAAGTTATGGCATCATCAACTTGAATACATTCTCTAGTGATAGAGATAAGATAACTATCTGTTAGACTTGTCTATGCAATAAAAATGACAGTACTACATAAAATAATTTAAATTTTTTGTTTTATACCAATTGAGTTACTAAGGGATTACATTTTACTACTATGTAAAATAAATACAAGGTTCTATGTGTGCATATGACAAAAATAATTTCAAAGAAAAAATGTCTAGAGAAATAATGATAAAAAATTGGGAATAAAAGAAAAATAGCACTTGCCCCTCTGAAACTGTATCATAAAGCAGTGATAATTAAATTATTTGGTAAAAATTCATAAACATAGAAATAAATCAGTGGATATATTGGATAAGAAAGAATCATATATATTGAAACATAAACTATTTGGGGTGAGTACTCTTTATTTGATAAGAATGAGTGGGAAAACTAAAAATTAATAGAGAATAGCTTATGATCATAAAAGAGAAAAATAAAATTTTTAGTACCTTTATTTAAGGGAAAAATTCATCAACCAAAGAAAGAGGTAATCACAAAAGTCAAAATAGTCAACTTGACTAGATTTTTAAAACATTAAAAAAAAAAAAAAGATTTTCACGAACAAAGTAAGTGCAACTGGAACCAAAAGAGAAATCAGCAAGTAACCAAAAAGAACCAAAAACCCAATTATAAAATACCTCTGATGTCAATTGGTTTTATTAGCTGTTTTTCTTTGTTATAATGGATGACTCAATGAGTTGTGGATGGCCAGGTAGTATGTCTGAAAATTACTTTAATGGGAAAATAAAAAATAGCAATATAACCCTAAAAACCCAAACAAATAAAAAGTCTCAGGGCCCGATTCTTTCTTAGTTTGTTACCCACTAAGTTGCTGCTGTTATAGCCAAATATTATTCTGCTTTACAGGACTACAGGTATTACTATAAAAGACTCTTATCCATCTGAAGCCTCAAAATTTATGCTTTTCACAATGCCATTGGGGTGAAACCAGGACAAGTAGGACATGTTTTAACATATATGCAATTTTCCAGATAAGAAGAAAAATACCATATTTACCTCAGGAGATCTTAAGGCCTAGGTTCCTAATCTGTATGGCATATACACACACATACACACATATATGTTGCTTACATATGAAAGTAAGTATATATATATGCTATATATAGACTATGTATACATAGTTATACATATAACTTCATATAAAACTATAAATTTGTTATGCATAGTCTACTTGCATAGTTTTATATGTGATAATTGGATCTTAAAATTCAGATTAAGTTTCCATTGTGTTGAATAAATCAGTTTCTATAGTATAGTGAAATTCAAGTATTACTTTGACATTTCAGCTGATCTAGGCTCATTTGCAATTTTAAAGGGACATTTGTAAAATCAGTAGTCATTTGGGGGTGACGCTTGAGGAAGACTGAACTCCTATGTCCCAATTCAACCATATGAAATGTCCCTTATTACTCTTTAGGTTTTTAATGGTGCACTGATATGTAGAACTGAGAGAGTCACGGAAAGCCCTAGTCAGCCTATGGCTAACAACTTGCACTTCTGTATAGGCTCTTTGAAATGAGACATTTGATATGCTTAGGTTGTTTTACTCTAGCAACATACTTGGTGTACATAGAAGTCTATCAGAAATAAAGTTGTTGGAAATATGTGTCATTCCACACATCCTTTCTGGGCCACAGTTTTCTCATTTGAAGAATGAAAAAGGATGAATGAAATCACTCCATGTCTTCCAAAGTCATCCCTATGGACCTTGACCTCTGTTCAAATTGGGTGAAACATTTAACCTCCCCCCACCTCAGTTTCTTCATCTACAAAATGAAAGGTTGGGATCAAATGATTTCTGAAGTTTCTTAAAGTTTTAAGGTCTATGATCATGAATAAGTGTGCGTCTTTATCGAGATGATCTTTAAATGTACATTTTTACTTAAGTATATATTCAAGGATTTTAATTCCAACTTTTTGGGAACCTTTTTTGTTGTTGTTCTGCTCAGTAGGTACAGGGTCTAGGGCATACTAGTTTGGGGAATATTATTTTTGTTTTTTCTCTTATACATGTAAATAACATAAATAAATAAAGCATAACTAAGTATTAAAGAGATTACATAGACATGTATGTAATAGAACATTTCATTATCTCTTAGGACAATAATACATTACAGCCACCCAAGTTTGTGTTTTCACAAATAACATCCAAATAAATGCCCCAGAAATTGAAATGAGGAAAATACATAATTGTAATAATATCCTTTGCTCTTGTTTCATATATATTTATATATACAGATAACCTGTGAGGACTAAGATTTGGCTCCATTCAAGAACTCAGAATCCTGGGATTTTTTTTTTTTTTTTACTATTATCGTACAAGGAATACTTTGCAGAAACTACTTCCCTTTTGAAGAGTGTTTTCAAAGACACAGGTATGGTGAACATTTTATCATTCTTCTTTCAGCTTCCAAGAAACCAAAAGTGAATGTATAAAGGACAAAGTTATAATGTGCAAGAAATTAAACTGTGCAGTGTAGTGGATATGTATTACATATGAACATAGAAAAATTCAAATTGAGTAGTATCAAATTATGTTTGTGCCATATCAAATTCCTAGAGGTACCGTGAAACATGAAGGAGATATTTGGGTAACTTTGTGTGTGTGTGTGTGTGTGTGTGTATGTGTGTGTATGTGATTCCTTATCTAGTTTAGAAATAACCATTCTTATTGGAGATTAAATGGAATTTAAAATAATGGGATATTTAAAAACAAAGGATACCATTGACCCAATTTGTTTGCCTATAATATTCACATTGTGATTTTCATACTATGTCTCCAAACATTTAAATGTCCTCAAAATTTCAATGATGTCATTTGTTTTTGGTTAGTTCTCTCTACCTTATTAGTAAGCTGGTAAAATCAGCGGGGAAATGCCAGGAGTTATGGGAGTCTATACAGGGAAGAAAACTCTATGCTTTTCTGCTTTTCCTTCAATTGTAAAAAAATAATATTTTTAAAATAAGCCTTTAAAAACAGGAGGTAAGTTCAAATCCAATATGGGTTGTTTGACAGACTGTAATTAGTCCTACTTAGACACCCTGCATGTCATAAGTAGGCCAGTTCAGTCCTGTTAGAAATAAATTGCCTTCCTTTGATTTTGTATGAAGTCTCAAGATTGTCACATCTAGTTTTAAAGCTGCCAAGTGATTTCTTTCAAATTGTAAGCATCTCCATACTGGAAATAGTAGTTAGGTAAATTCATAGACTACCCTTTCTCTCATCTTCAGACATCCCTACACGTGAAAATCCTAATAGATTTGAAGACAGTGATTTGTGGAAGGTGAATAAGTCAGGATTTTAAGGACGCAATTGCCATGGAATGACCAAAAATAGTTACTTTTTTCATTTCCTGCTATTTACCATATTCAGATTCTCAGATTTTTAAAAATGTTGAATCCCAAGAAACTTCTTTAATGATGTGTATATATGTATGTTATAACAAGCCAGGTTTTATAACATCTGTATAATACACACAGTAGATTTTTGGGACTAAAGAATGTAGCTAGGTCATTTGTTCCTATTCTTTTTTATGTAAAGGAATTGTTTCTTTATCTTTTTCATAAAACCTTGAAGTCACCAAAAGCATGAGAATGCTTAGTGAAACCTTCCCTGGAAAGGGATAATAGTAGCTGTGCATAATCCACGTAAAAGCGTGAATGGCTGGACTCCTTTCTTGGTTAGGAGTGTTTGTGAGTGACAGAAAGTGGGACCCACTGGAAATGTGTTAGATCAAAGTGGATTTTAACATCAACTGGTAGTGAATCCTTTAGCAGAATTACTGAAATGATCCAGTATTAATCAGGATATACCAACAATCTTTGTAAGATTGTCAGATCACAATTTTATGACGGATATAACTCATAATAATAAAATGACCTATCAATATGTTTTATCAATATATTCCCTCTAGGATAATTCCTAAACAACTATTGTTTTTAACAATCAGTCACTGACTTTATTTTTAACACATTTGGCTATATATTAGTCAACTGGTTCAAAGATATTTGTGATTACTAGCCATAAATTTAATGCATATCTGTGTACCTTAATTGAATTTGCTTTTGCAATGTGGGAAACAGGTTGTTTATGATCTATCTGACATTATAATGCAAGCCAACCCAATGTAACATCACAGCTGTAGGTAGAGTATTTGGGATCTGATGCTCATTTTCCAGATGGATGATGGATAAGCAATCTAAATTTATTGTGGAAGTATCAGCAGATGGAAATAGAATGGAGTAAATGTCTCTGCTACCTGTGAACTGGTACACTCCATCAATTACCAGCCAAATGAATTATATTCCTGGAGTTCAACACAACTCTTAATTAATTTTTGAGAAGAGCCTTTTTGTCAACCTATTAATAAATCCAAGTCACAGGTTGAGAACAAGGTGCTTGCTCAGCTCTACAGAGAACCTATGGAAGTGGGTTCAGCAGCCCATAGCTCACTCTTATTAATTCAGAGACCTTATTGGCCTCCCCAACTAATTGAAAAGCATATTGGTACCATTGCACGCAACTGAAATAAATGAGACAGATTGGTAACTCCAAGCAAATATAAGTAAATTAGGATTGATGATCCTGATGAGAGTAGATTCATAGTGTCACTTTAAATGCAACCTAGTTTGATTCATGGGCTTGCACCTGAAATGTCACTGCAATCACTAAAATATTTCAATTGTAAGACTGACGGTTTTAACTTGACCCTGCCCCTGAACTGCATCCCTGCTACTCAGAGAGGTAATCCATAGAAAAGGAGGTATTGAGCCTAGCCTCTGAGAATGAACCATTTCCATTAATAATGTGTCCATCTATCCTCAGTTGGGATTGGCTCAGTTCCATAGAAGTTTCAGTACATTGGAAAAGGGCCAGAATGGCCTAGTGTTTTTTTTTTTGTTACAGGCCTGATTCTCATCAACTAATGAGGGAAAAGCTTCTCTCCTCTGTATTAATATGAACAACTTAAAAACACAGCAGTGTGCCAAAAAGGGGAAATGCACTGCCCTTAAAAATGGAAACAAGTTACTTCCTGAGGTTGGAAAATTTTAATACAAGGTGATATGAGCTAACTTGACAGTCCCAGACTAATCCCTATCTCCATTTTTATTTTTGCCAGGTTTCATGTGAAATTTTTAGGTGTCTCCTAAACAAGGTGGCCAGCTTTGTGTTTTGTGCCTTTTAATAGTGTCATTAGCTGTTGCTGTGTTTGCTTTTACAAGTTTCTTAAACCTGAGGAGCTCAGTTCTAGAAATGGTATCAGTTTTTATTAGCTAAAGTAGATTTATTTTATCAAAGCCAGAAGTTCTATTCTTTTTTGACCATTCAGAGGATGTATTCTAATAAACTTTTGAGAATAATTATATTCGAATTTATGCTTAATAATTATTTGTGCTTTAGGATTAAATATTCAGACCATCCTATTAATATGTGACAATAACTAGCATTGAGGTTTACAAAGCAATATATTTATGTATATATATATATGTGTGTGTATATACATATATGTATATAAACATACACATATACTTATCTCATTTAATATAACATCACAGAAGGCTCAAACTGTATCATTGGACAGTTTACATTTCTGGAATTCCTTCACCACATGGATATGATTATAAATCTATCCTAAAACAAACATATCCACAAATTTTATATCAATGAAAAAAATGTCACAGATAATTTCAAGCAACTAATTTTATTTTCCTGATATTCGATTTCATCAAATATTAACAGCCAAAAAAGCTGGTCATCAGCTGGCATACAGAAATTGGTTAATATACAGCTTATGTATATGCTGCATTATAATTTTTAAAATTTATTTTGATATGCACTTAAACACCAAAATATAGGCATTTTTACATAAACATATGTATACACACATATATGTATATCTATGTACATATAAATTGAAAGAGTTAGGCATGAAATTACTGATCTGTTATGTTTAGCATGTTTTTCTTTTTCCATATAGTATATGATCAACCTATAATTTTTAAAACTAACCTCCTTGTGCTTTTTTAAATGGCCTTTCTTCTCTTCTCTGCATTATTTGAAGATACCTCAATGATGCTCTTTCTCCCCCTCTTTATAATATCTGCTTTTTCCCCTCCTTGTCCTCTCACCCTTATTTGAAAAGGAAATAGTTAACCAATAGACATTAAACATTTATTAAGCACCAAATGTGTACCAGGTACTGGTATGAAAAACAATCTCTTCCCTCAAGGAGCTTACAATCTAATGAAGGTAGAATATAAAAGAAAGCTGGGTTGGGAATGGAGGGTACCAGAGGGTTCTAGGTAAAACCAAGCAGAGCAGTTGGTTGGAAATGAAGAGTTGAAAATTCTGAGCCCTCTTATAAAAGGAAGCTTTAGGAAGAGTTCTTTGCTCTACCTTCCATCCCTCCTACCAGAGAAGAGAGGAAATTGAAGGTATTTAAAAGGTGTTGAGTAGTAAAGCTGAAGAAGTCTTCATGATGATAAGATTTCAGTTGATGAGCTTATCCTGTGGGAAGCATAATATTCCTGGAGACAAAACCAAGCACACCAATGATAGGAAATGAAATAAACAGGAAAAGCAAAACAAAACAAAAAAAACCCCAAATTTGTAACAAAAATGTATAGTCAAGCAAAGGCACATTTTCACATTGGCTGTGTCGGTCTGTCAATCAGTAACCATTTATTAAGTACCTACTACATTCCCCAGCATACTAAGCACTGGGTATACAAAGAAAGATAAAAAAGTCTCTGATCTCAAGGAGTTAGTATAGCATAATAGAAGGGACATAATGCAAATACCTAAGTACAAAGAAGTTATATACAGGATAAATTGTAAATAGTCAACAGAGGGAAGGTCCTAGAATTAACTGGAATTGGGAGTGGTTTCCTAAAGAAGGTGATATTTTAGCTAGGATTGCTGAAGAAAGCCAGGGAATCCAGGAGGTAGAGAACAAGAGAAAGAATTCTAGGCAATGGAGCATTGTCACTGGAAATGCCCAGGAGAGATGATTGTCTTTTTAGAGAAACAGTAAGTAAGCCAGATTCTTTAGAATGCAGAGTATGTGAGGAAAGAGAAGTAAACTATAAGAAAACTGGAAAGGAAGGGTGCAGGGAAATGGGTACAGGTTATAAAGGCCTTTGAACATCAAGCAGAAGACTTTGTTTAATCCTGAGGTGATAGGTAGCCACTGGAATATATTGAGGTGGGGAGTGGTGGTAGTGACATGGTCAGATAAACTATCATCTATAGCTAAGATTCTCTAATTATAAATTAGGCACTGAGTTTTGAGACATTTATCTTTATCATACAGAAAACAAAATTTTACTGTCTATGTGAATAGAAAAAAATACCTCCATGAGTTACCTGTCTTTCTGGCACCAAGAGTGGCTTTTTATCCATTATGTTATATTGTCTCTAAGATATGTCAAGAGAAAAGAAGAACCCTATAAGATTTCAGATTTCCAGGTAATCATTCATATATTGATCAGAAGAGATAATGAATGTAAAAAGGTTTTGTAAACCTTAAAGTACTTTCCAACCAAACAGAACAAAACCAACCCCCAAATTTGACATTGAAGGTACTCTGAAACTAGGTCCCATATTTAGTTTCCAATTTAGCATCTTACTACTTCACTGGGACCTAGTTGTTCAATTTGAGCCGATCATCAATCTCTTTCCTGCCTTTTCCTCTTTCATTTTCACTATAGCTTGACTGCTCTCCCAAGCACCAGATTTACCAACTAAGACACAAGCCAGCCTTCAAAAAGCCCAGCATAAATCTTATCTCCCCCATGATGCCTGCCTTGATCATCCTCGCCAGAAGTAATCCCGTCCCTTCTGTTCCCTTCAAAAGAGTGTAGTTCATATCACTCACATTATACTCATCACAGATGCTTTTGTGTTCTAGTAACATTGGCCTCACATGGCCTCTTCTTCCCTATACAGCTCTAACAAAAAGCCTTCTGTGTAATAGGCATCGATAAATGTTATTGTTAAAATGAATGAATGAGTGGACAGGTGAGCAATTGTTGTTATATATTATTTTCATAACAAACAAAGGATTTGGACAGTCCTCCCTAGTCTGTAGTGGAATTTGATCTGTGGTAAATTTATTATTGACACATCCCCCTTGTGATGTCCGGTAGTTAAAATATGCTGTAGGACTAGGACAAATGAATGAAGGGGAAAAACAGAGTTGAGACTCATTTGTCTAGAGATTATTTGTGAATATTATTTAATGACTGATCTCAAGCACTGGATGTTAAAAAATGGGATAATAGACCCAGAGTTGGAAGGGACCTCAGGACTGTCTTGTTCAACTATTTCATTTTACAGATAAGAACATGGAAGCCCACAGAAGGTAAGTGACATGCTCAAGGTCACAAACGTATTAAGTACCAGAGGAGACAAATGAATAAATCCTACCTATGAAATTGTATCCTATATTAAGAGTGGGAAGTAACCTTAGAAGTCCTCTAACTCAATCTTTTCATTTTGCTGATGAAGAAATTGAGGCACAGAAAGCCTAAACAGTTTGCCCAAGGTCACACAGAAGAGTCAGGTTTCAAACCCCTGATTCAAAGTTCATTTATTCTTTCCATTACAACATATTGTCTTTTCAGCAACCTGAATCCAGAGAGGGCTGAATAGGCTATTTTACATATTTATCCCAGAAATATTGGGGGGAAGAGAATGCATCATTCCGATTTAAAAAAAAAAGCTTTTAGAGAGTATTCTAAATTCTTAGGTGATAAAGATGTTACTACAGGAGAGACTGTTATTTTATTTTATTCTTGGTCAGTAAAATGGGATATATCACTCCTTACTCTATGGTATTTATACAGAGAGAAGGCTCAAAACATCTTTCCTTTCAAGTTTTAGGCAAACCATGAATATTGCTGGCTCCTCACCCATCAGTGGCTAGAGAAATTTTACATGTACATGTAACCTAGCTATTGTATCTCTAGCTGATGAGGTTACTGAATTGTAGAAAGAATTAAGCAAACTCAGAGGGAGTATACTTGATTAAAGAAATCCTATTCCATTAAACTCTTGGGTGTTGTGTTTTTCAAGGGAATTTTAAAACTCACATTAAGCAAATTTTAAGCACCTACCACATACAAAATATTCTTAGGCCAGAGGGAGTGATTAAGGAAGACAGAGTCCATGCCTGATGAGGTGATAGGACCTGAACCCCAAAAGGCAAATACCATGTCTCTGGCAGCAACCCAGACTCTCAGTAGGCCCCCGTGAGAAAATCTTTGTTACAGGCACCTACAGAGTTGATCCTGAAATTCCCCAGATAAAGGCTATCAGGGCAGGCGCAGGTGCAAGGACCATGCTCTGGCAGCCCTTCTATTTTGTCTCTTCAGCAAAGCTATCTCTGTGGACTCCTTCAGTTTTCCCACACATTCCAGCAGCCTAGCACCTGAGCACATCATGCCTTCATGGAGTTTATGATCTGCTAGGGGTTAATGAAATGAATAAATAACTGCAATACAAAATAGTGCATGGCAATTCCATATTTGGGCGCCTAGATGGCCCAGTAGATAGAGTGCTAGGCTTGGAGCCATGAAGACCTGAGTTCAAATCCAGTTTCACATACTAGTTGTATGACCTTAGGCAAGTCACTTTTTTTTTAAGCAATTGGGGTTAAGTAACTTGCTCAAGGTTACACAGCCAGTTATTTCTGGGTGTGGTGCTAAATATCAGAGCCCAGATTCGATCCCAGGTCATCCCGACACTGGGGCTGGTGCTCTTACTCCCTGTGCCACCTGGCTGCCCCAGGCGAGTCGCTTTTGACCTCTGTTTGCCCCAATCTGCTGGAAGAGGAAATGGCAATCCAAACTAGTATCATTGCTGAGAAAATTCCATGGAAAGTGTGGTTCATGAGGTCACAAAGAGTCAGATATGACCTAATGACTGAACAACAACAAATTGCACAATAGAAGCAGAAACAAAATACCATATGAGGTGTAAAGAAGCTAAAATAACTTTCAGATTTGTAGATCAGGGAAGATTTCATAAGAGGTCCCTTTGAAATGGGTCATAGGATAATAGGATAATTAATAATAATAATTAGAGTTAGAAGGACCCCTAGAGGGCATCCTCCTTGCCTTACTAATAACAGAATAAAGGCCCAGAAAATGACTTGTCTGGGGTCAAACAGATAGTACAGTCAGCTCTGCTATAGTTCAACATAGGAGCTCCTTTGTTATTGTTTTTAGTCAATTAGTTATATCGGACTCTGTCCTCATTTGGCATTTTCTTGGCAAAAGTACTGAAGTGGTTTGTCATTTCCTTCTTCAGCTCATTTTACAAATGAGGAAACTGAAGTAAACGGGGTTCAATGACTTACCCAAGGTGACAAAGCTGCTAAGTGACTAAAGACACATTTGAACTCATGTCCTCCTTACTCAAGGGGCAGCACTCTATTTACTGTGCCACCTACTTATTCGTATAAATTCCTAAAAAGCACCAAACTGCAAAATTTTGCAATTCAAACCATAGAGTTTATGGGGGAAATTGAGGTTTAGGGATAAAAACATTTTGTCAATGACATAGAAAAGAGATAGGAATTTTTTTAATGGTAGCATAGTTTTATACATGGTAAATAGTTAAGAAATACATAAGTACTAAAATAAATAGTGGTAGAGTCCATAGCTTCAAGCTGATGCTTGACCTGTACCACAGTTCCCATGGCCTGGGCTGGCAAAGTATTCTGCATGTTGGGCAGGCCAGAACTCCAGGCCATGGTAGTAATGGCATGCACAAGTCTTTGTCAGCCCACAGATTCTATGGCACCAGAAGTTATACAACAAATATGACACTTTACTTTTCTGAAGTTTGCTTGTAGAAGTGGGTGTAGGAAGGATTGCAGAGTGTAACTTATTGGAAGTGGTACAGTTTTCTGAATTCTTGTTGTCTTGCAAGGAAGAAATCATTCAGGATCAAGTTTGAAATTCAAATTATGCTCCAAATATGCTATATGTTAATCATGTTGGAATAAATTTCTGTTTTTGAAGCAAGTATTATAGTTGAACTGACTGTAAATGGCAAAGACTCCAAATTTGGCATTCTTCACAACAGTACCCTGACTCTTCAGGTATGAATAAGGAGGGAGAACATAGAAGATATAGGGAGAAATATAAGTAAAGGCATTCATGTTTGAAAGAATAGGATGGGAATAGGGGGTGGGAAGAAGTTTAGTTTGTCTGGAGTATAGAGTACTTGAGGGGCAGTAGTGTGAAATTAAGCTGGGAAGTGAGGATATTGCCACATTGTGGAGAAATTTTAATGCTAGACTTAAAAGTTTGGACTTTGTGTATTAAGTAATAGGGAACTATCAAAAACTTTTGAGCAGAAGAATGACATGATGAAAATCGTGCCTAAAGGTTTTATGACTATTGTTATGGAACATAATACTTTAAATCATAATAGTATAGAAGATAAAGAATATTTCTTGGAATCAGAAAGAACTTGGTCCAAGTTTCATGCTTCATGTACTGACTGGTTCTGGGCAAATCACTTACCCTGTCCTCATCTAAGTCAACTCTCTATGGCTATACACTGCAAAACACTCTGATATGCATCGATAGGGCAAATTTCTTCATTGGGAATTCCTCCCCCAAAATGGAAATAAAGGTTCAAAACTGCCTCAAAGTAAAACAAAGCCAAACTAGAAACACAGTATTAAGCCAATACATATTATAAAAATGTTTCCTCTAGTATGGATGGGAAAAAACATCCCTAGACATATATACATTTCTCTCAGCAGCACATTCTTAATCATCTTTGAGGATGTTATAATATCAGTGAATAAATGAGAAGGCAAAACTACTAAGAATAGCATTTTAAAGCCAAAAGTCTCATAGTTTATAATCAACAAGACCAAAGACTGCAGGGAGGTCAAGGAGTTTTAGAATAAAAGACAGAAGGGTTGAATAGCAGGAAGTGAAGAGATTTAAGGAGTAGAAGTCAATGGTATCATAGCAACACTGGGAGAGAACCAGTGGAGGATCCTTATAGGAAAGCTGGCATCTGTATTCCTACTGCCTTCTGGATATTAACTATTGACTTCCCAGTTAGAGGTGGGAGGAAAAGATCTATCTTCTTGAGCAAGGACTGGAAGCTGTGATTCTGTCAAGAGAGGAGTAGGCTGTATTGGGAAGGAGTGTCTTTCATGTTTCGCTAAATGAGTTATCAGGAGTGTTGTGATAGTAACAACAATAATAGCTAATCTTTACATAGCACTACGTGCTAAGCACTTTACAGTTATCTGATTTGATGCTTAAAACAACCCTGGTGGATAAGTGTTATTATCATTCCCATTTTATAGATGAGGAAACTGAGGTAGACTTTCCCAGTCTCACATAGTTAGTAAGTATCCAAGGCTGGGTTTGAACTTAGGTCTTCCTGACTGCTCAGGTATGGTTTGGATTAGATAGCTCTGAATTGCCGTCCAGTTTGAGGCTCTTGACATAGCACTGAAACGAATTTCAGCATCAAATAATCATTGATTAAGAGCCAGAGGGGTTCTCAGAGGCCTGGCAGTAGAGTCCTTTCATTTTACAAAGGCCAACCAGGTGACATAGTGGATAGAGTGCTGGGTCTGGAGTTAGGATGACTCATCTTCCTGAGTTCAAATCTGGTCTCAGACATTTACTTGATGTATGACCCTGGGCAAGTCACTTAACCATGTTTGCCTCAGTTTCCTCATCTGTAAAATGAGCTGGAGAAGGAAATGGCAAACTGCTATAGTATCTCTGCCAAGAAAACCCCAGATGGGGTCACAAGGAGTCAGAAACGACTGAAAACAACTCTACAGCAATAAAAATGAGACTCAGATAAGTTAAGTACTGTGCCTTGTCACAGAATCAGTATTTGGTAGAGTCCAGATTCAAACACAGTTCTTGATTCTCAATCCAGTACTCTATCTATCCTCTGCTAGATTCATCACTGCTTTGAAACAAACAAAATTAAATTATTTCATGTCCCTTGTAGCTCTAAATCCTACAAGTGACTTACCAGAGGTCTAAAGAACAGAACATAGAGAAAAAATGAAATCAAATCCTAAGTCCAATTCCAGTGCTATTTCTCCTTATCTAAGTAGCCTTATAAAAAAAAAAGTTCCATGAAAACATATGACTATAGATTTATAGATTTGAAAGGAACATAAGTCTTATGTAAGTTCAACACCCTCATTTTGTAGATAAAGAAAATGATTTGAAATGATGTTAAGGATGAACCTCTAGCCCTTGACTCAGCAATAAAACTCAGAATCTGTTATTCCTTGTAAGACAGTCACTGAATCTCAGAGTTGGCAAGACTTCAGTGGATGTCTAGTCTAAACTATATCTGAATAAAAATCCCCTCTGCTACATGCCCAGCAAGTGCTCATCCAGCCTTTTCTTGAACATCTCACTCTCTAAGGATGACCACTGCTCTTGAGGATAGTTCTGAAATGTAAGGACATTTTTACTTACCTCAAGCCTAAATCTGCCCCTTTGCAGTTTTCACCCATTGCCCCCATTTCTTTGCTCTAGAGCTAAGCATAACATGTCTTCTATATCATATCCTTTCGAATTCTTAAAGATAGAGATAATACTCCCTCCTTACCCTCAGTCCTATCTTCATCAGTATTTCAGAAATACTACTCTGGATTTTTTAATCAAATAATTAATCCCAAGAAGTTTTAATTTGTGCTCCCTTTTATCTATTCTTTCTTTATTTTACATGTTTCTTCCTCACTCCATAAAATATTTCTATATTAGGGGGAAAGAACTAGATCTGAGATTTCCTTGTTATAGACCCTTCCACCAATCCTTCTACCAATACAGCCAAATATCTTCCCTGAAAATTATAGACTTACAAAATTGCCTTGGGTATGGAGGGGTTAAGTGAAATCTCTAGGTCATGCATACATATATTAGAGGTAGCTCTTGAATATAAATATAGCTGGATATGAATCCATTTCTCTTTACATTATTCCATCCTGCCTCTCATACCTCTATTATGTTATATTCTCTCCTTCTCCTTCTCCTTTCTCCCTCTCCCTCTCCCTTTCCCTCATCCTCTTCCTCTCCCTGACTTTCTCTCTCTTCCTCTCCCTCATCCTCTCTCTCTCTCCCTCTCCTTCTCTCTCTCCTTCTCCCTTTCCCTCTCCTTCTCCCTCCCTCTCCCTCTATCTTCCCCACCTCCCAGACTTGCACATAATTAACTGAAACATTTAAAATATTTCAAATCATATCATATAGGTATTTAAATATATAGATGGGGTATACCTATATTATATAACTTGAACTTCAAAGCAAACAATTGAAATATTTTTAATTAAAGGAAAGTCTACCATAGTCATATTTGTAATTTTCAATTATTCATGTCAAACATCAAAATTTCCATCAATATTTTGAGTGCATGAAAAATGCAAAATAGAATTTCACACAGAAACTATTAAAGAACCTCCAAAGATTTATTTGGGACAAAGCAGAAGCTGAGAAATGACCCTTGTATTTATATGTCACTATAGCAAATCATGTTGTCCCATGGTTTCACTGATGCGTAGCAACGGAAATAGTGGACATGAGTACAATAGACTTTTCCATAGACTGAGTTTTCCAGGTCATTTAATTCTCTCTAGTGTCTTCATAACCGCTCCAACAGAGGTAATGATAACAGATTGTCACATTATCAGACTCATGGTGACTTTTTTGGATGGAAGACAAAAATTCTACTTTCATGAAGCAATAGATAAAAATAAAGAGATTTTTCTAAGCACTTACTATAATATACACACATGTACACACTTATATAGAAAGTAACCTCACTTGTCTGAAGGTCATTTACCCTCAAACTTCAACTGTATGGAATTCAGCCAAGAACCAAAAGAAGAACCAAAAATATGTCTGAGCAGCCACCATAGACGCCATCATGTTTATATCCTAGCATTCATACAGTGTTTCTTTAGGAGTGTCCATCAGTCTATACTCAGCCAATTGTTAACAAAATTCCTCAGATCTTTATTATTTGATCTCATGGTTCAAAAAAATTAGAAGAAATAAATTAAAAGGGGGGTGAAAAGAGGAAGACAGAACTACTAGAAACAAGGACACAGGAAATAGTATGAAGCAACAAAAAAGAAAGGAAACTGTAAAAAGTAGACATAAGAATTAAGTGATCACCATAGTTTGAGGGATTTCATGTGGAAAAAAGTTTATAACTTTTAGCATCTCTTTAAAATATCCCACTAAGTGCACAATAATTGATAGTTCTGATGTTAATCTGAATCATGAAGAATGGGTAAGTGTGTAAAATGGATAGAGAATACATTAGAATCCACAAGAACGATATGCATCATGACTATACTAATATAAATGAACAAATACTAAAAGAAACCACATAGCTAATAAAATATAGCACCCTTTTCTCAAAAGAGAGATAGGGGACTATCAGGCTAAAATGTTTTATAAAAAGATATGTTCATTGTGTTTGTTTTAACCTAACTAAATATATCTAAATTCTGTGATGAAGTTTGGGATATCTAGAAATGCATGTAATGTAAAAACTGAAGGCATCAATACAACATATTCTGAAAATAAAGAAATTAAACTTTTTAGTAAATTTTGTTGAAGGCAGAGAATTATACAATATATTTTAGAAAGATACCTGTTTAAAAGATAAAAATAAAGGAATTTTGGTGTTAAAGAAAAAAGCTACTGTTTTCTAGAAAATTCATTTATATGATGTACTGAAATTGACAGAAAAGGAAGTATAATATCAACAAGCATCATTATTCATTCATACTCTTCAAAATCTAAATTTATAGCCATTAAGACTATATAGTTCATAGACTCTGGACTTATTCTCCTACCCCATATGAATATTGACTGGTTGAGCAGCTATAGTACGGTTCTTTCATTCCTACTGGTTCTTTTTCAACTCAACAAGTAGTAATTTGTCTTACCAGAGTCTTTGACACAGTTAGCCACACTGATAGTCTTAAGACACGCACATAATTACAAAGTACTTTGTGGTCAAATATTTTAATTGGCAATTCAGGCTTGACAGCAATCACAGAAATCTATCCAGGCAGTGCATTAAGGATGTACTAATAACCAAGGAAAAGGCATACTCCTCTCCTACTCTGACTGAAGGAATGCTAATGCAGCATCAGACTGCTGAGCCAGCAGAGGGAGCCCAATTAGTATGTACTTTGTAAATTCCTTGAATTTTTCCTTTGGAATTCATCTAGTCCAGTCCTCTCATTTCACAGATGAAGACTCAGAGTCCCATAAAAGTGAAATGACTATCCCAGAGTCACAAAGAAGCTTGGACTAGATCCAAAGTATCCTCACCCTATACTACCATATATACCCTATACTACTATACTCTTCCACTACATCTTGCTATTTTTAAAGTATGACAAACATATTTTGTTTTCTATTTTGTCTGAAAAGATCTTAGAGTAAGTCTCAGGAATTTCTAGTTTACTACCTAGGGAATTATGCAGAAATCAATAGTGATTTGTTACCAAGTTGCTAAAACTCACTTTGGAAATTTTAATTAATTTAAGACTCTCTCTATAAGAGGAATTATTCAGTAGGCATGTCTGCATATACTAACAGACCAAGGCAGAAAACTTTTTGAAACTATTTAATAAAATGTAATTGGGATATATGAATAGGATCAGCTTTAGTAGCCTCATGTCATCTTAGGTGGTCATGTAGACATATCCTGTGTAGAAAATTCTAGGTAATTTTTGGACTGAATTACAGTCAGTTTTCATATATCACATGGAACAAGACAAAAAATTAGGAAAAAATGAAAATCTTTTATAGAAATTCTAAGTATGAGCTTGGTTCTATATTATTTTTAAAAATATCTCAAGTAATACATTCAATATTTCCCCCCCAGAAATTGAAGTCAAGCCTGTTGACCTTTATTTGTAAATACTATTTTTTAATATGTTTTGAGGGGAGAAGGCAAAGCAGTTGGGGTTAAGTGACTTGCCCAAGGTCACACAGCTAGTTAACTGTGTCAAGTGTCTGAGGCTGGATTTG
The DNA here is from genome assembly GCF_028583685.1 of Petaurus breviceps papuanus. NCBI lineage: Eukaryota > Metazoa > Chordata > Mammalia > Diprotodontia > Petauridae > Petaurus > Petaurus breviceps. Next base: position 23,625,882 of record NW_027187419.1, on the reverse strand, counting down.
AACTCAGGTCCTCCTGACTCCAAGGCCAGTGCTCTATTCACTATGCCACCTAGCTGCCCCCTATTTTAATAACTTTTAATGGCAAAATATTTTACTTTCTTCAGGCTTGGGGCACCTCTCACATCTATAGGATCACCAACAGTAACTCAGCAGTAGTACAATTGAGTTCTTTCAGTATATCAGTTGCTATTCATTTGAACCCAATGACTTGAACTCCTTAATGACAGATAGTTACTGTCTTCCTAGTTCTTTATTTACCTTGGAGTTCCTAGAATTGAACTGCTAAATTGTAGGGCACCATTCTGATAACTTTACCTTTAGCTACCAGCTTGTTCAGAGGAAGAAAAAATCATCTGGGCCTATTTTACGGTTTATATTTTTCATGAAATGAGGGTTAGGAAACAGATTTATGTATAGATTTTAAATTGGTAAACAGTGTGTTTATGTCTTATTGTCTATTATAGTTTATTATAGTATATATATAATATTATAGTTTATTATGGTATATCTCTTTGTGTCTTACCCTCTTAGTAAACTATAAGGAACATGAGGAATGGCATCATGTTCTATCTAAATTACATTTCCCAGAACCCAGAGCAATGCTCTATACCCCTTAAGTGCTTAATAAGTAAATTTTGGTTGAAATAATGAATGACTTTCTAAGTTTTTAAGTTAAAAAAAAATATATATATATACCCACATACACATACACTTATATATACACACCTGAGTGTACATATATGTATATATGTGTGTGTGTGCATATATATATATATATATATATCTCATATCAATTACCATTCAGAAGCTATCATTTTTATGCTTGACATATTTCAAAGAAGAAATTTTTAAAAATTAAAGTAGAATAGTTTTTTAAAAGAAATTTTAAAAAGTCAATACCATATATTATGTAGCAGAATGAATAAAAGGAGTAAATGAAAGCATGGAACATTTTTGCATTTTGTTGTCTTTGTACTTCCAAATGTCTACTATTCTCAAGAGATTTAGTGTGGTGCAGTAAAAATAAAAAGAGTTAGATTTGGGGTCAACTAACAATTGTGTTCAAACCTTACCTCTACTACTTACTAGCTAGCTGTGTGCCTTAACATCTTGAATCTGTTTTTTCATCTGTAAAATAGGCATTATAATACTGTAGTAGCCATCACATGGAATTATTGTGAAGATGGAATGAGGTAATGAATTTTTTAAAAAGTACTTTACAAACCTTAATCAGCAACATAAATGCCAGCTACTATAATCATTAAATTTTGAAAATGTGAATAATACCTAGACTACTTTTCTCACACTGAGAGAGTAGATAGAGTGTTACACTTTGAATCAGGATCCCCTGGGTTCAGATCCCACCAGGGACATTAGCTGTGTAGCTAGTGAGTTAATTCCTCTAGGTCAGACAGCCCTCTAACTCTATAAGTTATAGGTGCTTGTATTAATGGAAAGGCTCACAAACTTAAGGCACTTTTGTTTATTAATCATTTTCATTACTCTGGTAAAGAAAGTGCTTTTTTGCAGGGCTTAAAACTATCTAAATTTGAGTTTTTTGTAAATAGTAATATAACAAGAATCCCAACAGAGAATTTACTAACTCAAAATATTCATCTTTTAGATATTGAGAATATTACTATATAATTTATTTTTAGCTTCTTTTTAGCACTGAACTGGTATCTTTATATGCCTCTAACACAGAAGTCTGTTCCTCTATATTGTTTAAAAGTGGTTCTCCAACTTTTATTCATCTAATAATTGAAACTTGAATCCCATTGTTATCAATCTAAAACTATGATATTTGAATCATGAAAAGGTGATATTCTTAACTTGGTCAATGGGACCCTAGTAAAATAACAAATCTGAGGGTAATGACTGAAATGAGTCCTTGGATTGTCTTTAAATAGTACTAAGTTGATCAATATTGTCACATATTTTGGATATATTCCCTTCTCTTTGTCCAGCTTTCCTTCTACTGAATGGGACATGAATCCTTAGCCTCGCTCAGGTCTTCCAGTAATCCTTTGAAACTGATGTGGGAATTCCCCTAACTTTTCAGCATAGGGCTTTCTTCATTGTCTTAAATAGTTTAACTTCAAAAACTAAATGTTCCCATATAAATATGTATGAAATATTTTAGGTAAGTGGTGATGGACAATGTGTCCTTTCACGTTCATACAACTAATAGGGTATTATGAATATATCAAAAACCTTTCACAGAAGAGGCAATTAATAAATGTTTTAAAACTAAATAATAATGGTAATGAAAAGTAGAGATGACCAATTAAATTGGCAAATTGGACAAGACACAGTAGTTTTGCTGCCCCAATTTCATAAATTTATATCTGGAAACATTAAAACTGCAAATGAAGATCCTGTCGCCTCTGGAAACTATTTTCTTTCTGGTCTGTCAGCTCTGTCACCTTTTGAAGGTCACTCTTTTAAGAAAATCCTACTTCTTGGTCTTCTAAAAGGGAGATTAATTCCACGTGTCTTCCTCTTTGACCTGAATGGCTAAACATTAATTCCTGAAAGTGATTTGTCCAGGAGTATCTTAGAAATATTTTAGTTGTTTAAAATGCTCTTTATCTGAGAAATCATTTAAAATGGAAGATATTGAAATGTTTGTAGATCATAAATTTACTTTGGAAATGGGAAATGTTGAATATATTTGTATTTGAATTAAGGAGAATAGAAATCACAATACAGTTTAGTTTTTTAGTTTTTATTTTTTTGTCCCCCCCCATTCCACTCCTATAGGGCCTTTAGGCATGGAGTATTCTTGCTCATTACAATCAGCAATTACAAACTGAGATACGTTAATCTGAAAATATTTCCATATTTCCCATCTGTTGAGTATGTGCACAGAGATAACCTGTAAGGTATTTAAAGTAGACATGATTTGGGAACAGGGTTAGAGAAGATATGTTTCTTAGACCTCACTCAAAAGAAGGTCTAGTGGGCAATTATAAAACATTTCTCCCACTAAAAACAAAATCACCCTAGATTCTTAAAGTTGGAAGACCATCAACAACTCTAGGCCAATTAATTAAAAAATTTAATCCCTTGAAGTGGTTACAATATATTCAAATTTGCATTATTTTAATTTATAAATATGTAAATATGGTAATTGATTCCAGACCAATGGAAATATGCAATATGAAATCAAACAGCAGGAACATTTTGGGAAATACATTATTTGTACTAATCAGGACCTGGCTGTAGTTCAGTCCTCTCATTTCATAGATGAAACAGTGAAGTTGCAATTTGCCTGATATCATATGACTTTTTTTTTTGACAAGGCCAAGACTGGAATCCAGGTATTCTGACTTTCAGTCAAAGATTTATTCACTATATACAACATTCTAACTAAAAATGTCCCAGCTATAAAGAAAGTCAGGCCCCCTACTAATTTGCTCTAGGGTTAAGATAGAATGACGTCCTTCCTCAAACCTCCTCTTGTAGTTCAGTGAAATCATCTTAGAATCATAATGCAAACAAAAGGAGTGAATGAGGAATTTGGGGTACCATGGCAGGTAAATGAAGGAGATAATTTTGACCAGGGAATCTTTTGGGAACCCTTTACTTTGACTCTATAAATAGCTACCTGCTTTACTTTTTCTTGTCTAAGCTCTTCTGGTACCACATAGGAAAAAGTCCCTAGTTCATCTCTGCCTATCCCATCTCTCTGAGAGGTCTCATATAAAAAAAAATTAGAGGCCTTCCTGTGGTCTTTTAGGAAAATAACAGTAGAGAGCCTCTTCTAATTAATTTCTTAAATTATTTTGTTAAAGTTCTAGAAAGGATTGGGGGGGGGCGTGTCTTAGATGACTTCTTATAGTTCCAAAACTGTGAAGTCCCCTATGCTTTTAACTGTATAAAAATGGTCTAAAATGTGGAAACTAGCTGCATGCAAATAATTACATTCCCTACCATATTCTCTTCAATTCACCAAACATTTACTGTCTAGAAGGCACTATTTATACTGTACTTACTACTAGCACCACATTTAGAAAGCAAATGTTTGTCTTCAAAGAGTGACTAGTCCAGTAAACAAGATGAAGTATGTACCTAAGAACAAAAACTCACTAGGAAATAGTAAATGGTTAGGAAATGTCATATAGAGTGACGGTAGAGTTTTAAGGAGGAAGTAATCACTTCTAGATGGGGGAATCAGGGAGATCTAAGTGGACCCTTGAAGAAGAGGAACCATTCTAATTGTAAGAGAGAGAAAAGAGTAAATTTTAGGAATCAGATAAAAGGTAAATAAAAATGTAGAGGTAGGAAAGGACAGGACAGAATTGGAAAACAGTAACTACTCACTTTGATTGATACATAGAGCACATGAAGAGGAGTACAATATAACTAGAAGGAAGGGGTGGGGGGTTACCATATTATAGTGAGCACTGAATGTGTATGCTAAGGAATTTTCACTTTAAACACTAAAAATAAAATCACGTATAAACACACAAATACACATACATTAACATTCACTCATACAAACACAAGGAGACACATGGAAACATACAGATACACAAAATGAGGAGCTACTGAAAGTTTTTGAGCAGAGCAGTGACAACAAGGCTGTTCCCTAAAGACAATTACTTTGGAAGAAATATAAACAATAGAGAGGATTAGCTAAGCATAGGGAAATTAGGAGACTAGTATGACAGGCAGGCAGGAGGCTAGAAGGGCCTCCTCTTAGGTTGTAGCTTTAAAAGAAGTGGGCACTGATGTTAGAAATATTTTAATGAATTTAAGAAGGTGAGTGGAGGAAGAATGTAGCAGTAAGAGATGAAAGATTAAGGGAAGTTTATAGACAATAGTGTGGTATTCCAAAGGACATAGTAGAAGGGGTGGAGAAGGGAGATATAGTCATCATATGGCAAATTGTTTTCTTCTTTTCACATTATTTCTGAATGCCAGGTGGATTTTAATGTCAGTGCTCAATTAAGGCAATCATTCCACTTGTTTGTCTTTTAATGGCTAGATTTCATTTGTGAAAACATCTGCATAAGACAAAATAAAAGCAAAAAAAGTTTCTATTTTAGTTCTAATGTCAGCTGAGGAAAAAGAAAAAAAGAAAAAAAATACTCTGGAGAGATCTATGTGTAGGTAGAGACAAAGCTAAACAATAAAAATTTTAAATGGCCTCAGGGTCTTAGCTGGATACAGACTCAATGCCAGGCAACTATGTAACTTAGCTGTTAAAAAAGCTAATGTGGTCTGGGCTGCTTTGATAGAAGTTGAATGCCCAGAGCAACTGTGTGATTTGTTACACTACACTCTGTGATATTCAGACCACACCTGGAATATTGAACTCAGTTCAAGGCACTATGCTGTAACGGGCAGATTGTGAAGTGCGACTGTCTAGGGAAAGGCAACCAATATGGTAAACAACACAGAAATCAGATTATAGAAGAAATAAATGAAAGAATGGGAGAACTAACTGGAGTAGTCTTAGTGGGTATATGATAGATGATTTCAAATGTTTGAAGAGTATTCTTGTAAACAAGGGACTATATTTATTCTGGGCAGCTCTAGAAGGCAGAAATAGAAGGAATGGTTGGAAATTTCAAGGAAACATATTTCAACTGAGTATAAGGAAGAACTAAAAAACTAGAATTAGGTTAAACAATGAAATTGAATGGCTTCACAGAATCACTGAAATTCAGATATGAAAGAGGTCGAGAGGCCAGCCAGTCCACCCTGTTCCTGAATAAGGATTCCTTCTACAATTTAAGCTGCTAGTGGTAATTTAGCTTTTGCTTAAAGATTTCTAGGGAAGGGAAATGTATGAGGCAGCCCACTCCATTTTTGGATAATGGATAATTTTTATGAAGATTTCTTTAAATCAATCCTAAATCTACCCTTCTACAATTTTTACATAGGATCAAGCAGAATAAATCTATTCCAAGTTGTGATCATTGATCAATCAATTATTTGTTGCAATTACTTTTACTAAGGGCCTACTATGTATTGGGTGCTGAGGATACAAATCTGAAAGACAAATAGTTCTTATCTTCAAGATGGAATTGTATACCACACATCATGGAGTTACAGTTAAGGAAAAGAGCTTTGCTCTATCCCAGGGATTCTAAAAGGATGTACTTTTGACAAGAGGAGCCAAAATTACATAGAACTTTCACTAGCAATCACATGCTTGAGTACTAATCTCCTAATTGTATGAAATTTATACAGGGAAACTCCTGGCTGATTGCGATAGTCTTTGGTTGATCTTCCTGCCTCAAGTTTCTCCCTTTTATAGTCTATTCTCCACTCAGCTGTCAAATTGATCTTCCTAAAGCACCAGACTGACTGTCAATCCTTTCTTCAGTAAACTCCAGTGGCTCCTTAACACTTCCAGCATCAAATATAAATCCCTTGGTTTTTAAAGGTCTTCATGATCTGTCCCCCTTCTATCTTTCCAATCTTATTATATCTTGCTTCACACAATGTACTTCCCAATCTCAGTGACACTAACTTCCTTGGTCTTTCTTGTACAAGATATTCAACCTACCAACTTAGTGGGGAAATTTTCTCCATTTCAATCTTCTGGCTTTCTTGGCTTCTTTCATGTCCCAGTAAAACACTACTTTTTACAAGAAGCTTTTCCTGATTCTCCTTAATGTTAGGGCCTTCTCTCTGTGGTTATCTTCAATTTATCCCGTGTGTAGCTTGTATTTTTATGGAGTTTGCATGGTATCTCATACTTTAGACCATGAGTTGGTTCAAAAATGGATTTTGTTTATTTTTGAACTTTCATTGTATCTCTAGAACTTAACACAAGTCCTGACACATATTAGGTGCTTAATAAATGTTTGTTAACTTGACTGCTTGACTCTCCAACAGTATGCTGTATTCCAATGTATGAATTGAATATAAAAAAATAAAATTAAAAGTTTGAGAGCCACTGGTCTAGTCAGTCACTGAGATTGTTAATTGAGACATAAGTCAATGGGTTGTCATATTCTTTTTTAAGAGTAATGGTAGTACTGTATTCATTTGATCAATTTAGTTATTGTTCCTTGATCAAGAGGAGAAAAGCAGTGGTGGTAAGGAGATGACAAGATGTTGGACCTTCATATACTTTAGGATAGTTACCATGTCCCCAATAGCTATCATTCATTTCATTGTGTTTTTGCCCATTGTCAAATCTTTACTTCCAGATTGAACACATATAATTATTTCCATTTTTCAGATAAGGAGACTGAATTAAGAGTAATTTAAGAGATTTGCTCAGATTAGAAATAAATTCAATAGTAGAGACTGTGAAAATGCAGTTAATTTTATTTCTAGTCCATTTCTACCTTTGACTCAATTGTAAGTGTAAGCAACAAACATCAATATATGTACCATTAGAATTGAATAATTCAGGCTACTATTGTAAGCTAAATCCAAATAATATCATATCAGGTAAGAAGTACTGTTGCTTACAAAGTATTTCTTATCACATTCTTATAATTTAAATTCTAGTCTATAATATTATTTTTATTAACACTTCAGGAATAGTGGTCACTTCTCATAGAAGTGATTAAACAAGTTTATTCATTGAGTCCATAAATATTTTTTAAGCTCTAACTTTGCAAATCACCATGAAAAGGAGGGTATGTGTGTGTAAAGAAGTGTATTTTTTTTTTCAAAAAGTATATTGCTAATATGTGTGACTCAAGCTCAGAAATTGGATGGGGTGAATCCTATGTCATTTTAGGTAATTCTTCAGTCATTCCTGTTTGTTTAATTGGTAAGACCTGACAAGATGACACTTCCTTGTAACTACTACCATAGTTTGAGTGTAGTTTCCATGAATGGAGAATGGGGCTGTCAAAAAGGCAATGGAAAAAAGTAGACTGGGTGTATCCCATAATTCTTCAACTCTACCTCTCTGAGTAGGGATTTTTCAACTCACTCATAGGCCTGAGTTGGTACTCAAGATGGGACCCTCTTGTGTCTTCCAACTAATAGTTGATTCAAATAATAAGACAGGTTCATGGCATCGCAATCCTCTTTGCCTTCCTAAAAGAACCACTAAAGAAGAACAACTAAAGGCAAAAAAAAAAAAAAAAAAAAGAACAAGTGGGTGGTAATCATTTTCTCTTAGAGGAAACAATATTAATATCCTTCTGGACTGTAAGTAATTAATATATTGAACCCTCTTCTTTTCCTCATATATGATGCTACATGTATATTATGCATTAATAAAAATGATAAATAATGGATGAGAAATAAGTTTTCAGTTCTTTGAGCATTTATGTTATAAAGTGTTAATATACATGTTCATTTCTTTAGGAGCATTCAATGCTTCTGAGAAGTTCAAAATATTTACATGATAGGCTATATTGCCAATGTAACATTTATAGCACTTATGATCACTATAAACATACCTGCATAGGGATTGATCACAAAATATAATAGACTCTCCACATAGAAGACAAAAGCAAAACATTTATTCATACACAAGAACACCAAATTCCAAAACCAGTAAACTGATTCCATCATAGTAGTAAAGAAGTTAAGAAGTCATAACAATACAGAAAGCCACATCATCCTTTAGCCTTCCCACAAACCAACATTTACTCAAAAACCTGAGCTGACTCCCTGGGACACATGCTTTTCTCCTCTCAGTCTAGCTAGCTCTGAGTATCCAGATTCTGGGTTCTTCTCCACCCTTGAGCAAACTCCTCCCACCAAAGGCTCCATGAGATTACATACAGCCTATTAGGGGGCAGAGTTTATTTTCAGATCAGGGAAGGTCTTCAAATTCCCTTAGGTATATTAAGGGGCAGGGAAGACCTTCAAATGCCCATTATCATTACATATACTATTATTAAATATACTATAGCAGGATAACTCAAGTGAGGCATATGCTTTGTTTTATCAACATTTACATATATATATATATGCGTGTGTGTGTGCATACAACATAGTATATATGCATATTTTAATTTTATTAAAAGAAATATATCTGTGTGAACATGCATATAGCTAGTATGTTTATGTATACATATGGGCAGACATGCTTATGTATTTACACATATGTGCAAAGGGCATGTTGTGTGTTTATTTGTTTATATACTTATATGCAAATTTATATACATATAGAATAAATATCATCTACATGCATATTTATAGAGATATCAGTTTAAAATATATGTATGTGTGCATATGTATGTGTGTATATATACACATATAAATATATACACCTATATATACACAACAAAAATTTATATTATAGATTCACTTTTTCACCTATCATTATCTAGAGAGACAATAAAGCATAGTGGAGAGGGAGCTGATTTCAGTTAGAAAAACCTGGATTCAAGATCCATATCTGACACATACTGCATGACCCTTATTTTTTTAAAATTTCATTGGCCTAGGCAACTCCAGAATTATAAGTTGAAGAGAAGGTGCAGACCTCTATTGGTGGAGAAAATTTTCCTACCTGGGAATTTCTGAAACATGATTAAAATAACAGATCTAATCCCTATCCCAATATTTATCTAAAATTTCTCCACAGTGTAGGTGAAGTATATACAGAAATCATTTTTACATTTCCAAAGAATCCATCCCTGAGTTTCTTTAAATATAGATAACTTAAGAAAGCAGATAGCTTTCATAAAATTTTTATAGCTGGCATACGATTTTATACAATTTTTATAGCTAGTTTTTTTTTGATAGAAGACTAGTTTCTAAAATATGTAAAGAAACAAGTCAAATTTATAAAAATACAAATCATTCCCCAATTGATAAATGGTTAAAAGATATAAACAGGCAGTTTTCAGAAGAAGAAATTAAAGCTATCTATAGTCATAAAAATGCTCCAAAGCATTATTGATAAGAGAAAAGCAAGTTAAAATAAATCTGAGTTACCATCTCACACCTATAATATTGGCTAATATGACAGAACAGGAAAATGATAAATGTTGGGGAAGATGTGGGAAAATTGGAACATTAATGCATTGTTGATGGATTGTGAACTGATCTAACCATTTTGGAGAGCAATTTGGAATTATGCCCAAAGGTCAACCAAACTGTCATACCCTTTGATCCAGCAATACCACTACTAGATCTGTATCCCAAAGAGATCATGAAAAAGGGAAAAGGACCTATCTGTGCAAAAATTATTTATAGCAGCTCTTTTTGCGGTGACCAAGAATTGGAAATTGAGGAAATGTCCATCAATTGCGGAATGGCTGAACAAGTTGTACTATATGAATGTAATGGAGTATTATCATGCTATAAGAAATGATGAGAAGGTGGATTTCAGAAAAACCTGGAAAGACTTATATGAACTGATGCTGAGTGAAGTGAGCAGAAGCAAGAGAACATTGTGTGATGTATAACTAAGATAGACTTTGTTCTTCTTGCAAATACAATGATCTCAGAATTCCAAAAGACTCATGATGGAAAATGCTATACACAACCAAAGAAAGAACTATGAAGTCTGAATGCATATCAAAGATTTTTTTTTCATATTTTTTCTTTCTCATGGGTTTTCCATTTTGTTCTGATTCTTAATTCACAAAATGACTATTGTGGAAGTATATTTAATATGATTGTCCATGTATTACCTATATCAAATTACATGTCTTTTGGGGGAGGAGGGAGGGAAGAAAAGAAGGAAGAAAAAAATTTGGAACTCAAAGTCTTATAAAAGTGGATGTTGAAAACTAAAGGAAAAAAAATGTAAATAGATACCTTAATTTGATTTAATTTACTGGCATAAATCCCCCTTCAAGAGAAAACTGGATGTACAATGAATGGAATGGTGGGGCCTGGAATCAGAGAAATCTTAGTTACATTCAGCCTCAGATGCTTAATAGTTGTGTAACCCTGGGCAAGTTATTTAACCTCTACCTCCATTTCTTTGACTAAAAAAAGTGGATAATTGTACCTAATTTGTATTGTTATAAGGTTAGAATCAGTTAATATTACAAACATGTTTAGTAAGTGCCTGGCACATAAGTAAATATTTATCTCCTTCCCATTACTTTCCCCTTCTAAAAAATGTGAAATTTTTTTCAAAAAAGCATCTCTGATGAAGCAAATATGCTTTTTTCCTCCAATATATCTTTATACATTAAGACAGCCCCTCCCCTCAAGGTCCTTACAAACTAATGAGGGAAGACAATATAGGAAAGGAAACTGAAAAGGAGGGGAGGAATAATGGGGATATAGGGGTGGGGAGTGTCAGGATCAAGATGTGATTTTTGAGGAGTTGAAACCAAACATAGGTGTAGTGAAATAAAGAGTTGGAAAAGAGACTTAGGAAGTTCATTGCTCCACCCTCCAACCCTCTAATCATAGGGAAGAGAGAGAGCTGAGGAATCTGAGGAGGTGTTGAGTTGTTGTTCAGTCCTTTCTGATTCTTCATGATGCTGTGTAACAAAGCACACCAATACTGTCCATAGAGTTTTCTTGGCAAGGATACTAGAATTGTTTGTCATTTCCATCTCTAGTGGATTAAGGCAAAAGAGGTTAAGTGACTTGCTCAGGGTTACACAACTATGGTCCAATATGGACTCAGGTTTTCCTGATTCTGGGCCCAGTGTTCTATCTACTGTTACCTAGCTATCTACCTAGCAATCTCTACAATGATGAGATTTCTCATCATGAGCTTATCCTGAGGGAAATCTGGTGTTCCCGCAGTTGAAAACAAACAGAGCAGCTAAAAATACTAATATTGTTATTTTTAAAACTAACATTCTCTTTAATTGCATTAAAGGAAGGATAATGTTCAAAACAGTTGAGTGTCAGATCCACTGTATTCTGATTCCTTCAGATCACCTCTGGAATATGGTGTTCTGTGTGAGCATTACATTTTAGGAAGGATAGCCACAATCCGGAGTACATCCAGAGAAGTTCAATCAGGATGGGGAAGGAGGGGACCAAAATTCCCTACTATATCATAGTTCAGTTAAACGAAATGGAGATATTATCCACAGGAAGGTAAGACTTAGATGTAGGGGATGATAATGGTCTTTAGTGAGTTTAAGAAATCATATAGGGGTGGCTAGGTGGCCCAGTGAATAGAGCACCCACCCTGGAGTCAGGAGAACCTGAGTTCAAATCTAGACTCAGACACCTAACATTTACTAGCCATGTGACCTTGGGCAAGTCACTTAACCCCAGTTGCCCTGCTCTCCCCCCTCCAAAAGGAAAAAAAAAAATCATCATATGGAGGAGAAATTAGACTTGGCTCCTGAAAGACCAAGCAGTATATAGCATTTTAAAGCTTAATAATAAATAGGAAGCTAAATGGATTATTAAACTGAAAAAAATATATATTTATTAAGTACTTGCTAAGTTCCAGGCACTATGCAAAGTACTAAGAATGCAAAAAGAAGCAAAAGACAATCCCTACCCTCAAGAAGTTTGCAATCTATTATTATTATCATTAGTAAAAACAATGCTAATAGGCTTTTGTCTAGTGTTTTTATATTTTAATTAGAATCTTTTGAGGTAGAAAATGGAAGTATCCCCCATGCTCTTTTTACAAATGTGGATCTTGATGCACAGAGAATAAAAGTGACTTGTCGAGGTTCACAAAGCTGGTCCAAAGCAAGACTTAGGCTAAGGCCTTGTGATAACAAAATCAGTTTTCTTTTTATGATGTCATGCAACATTGGTCATCATGGTAATAATGTCTATAGAATGGCTAGGTAAATCTAATGAGAAATTAATCATTGTGAGAATTTTAGTCAGATCAGATTATTGGAGGTTGTAGAGTAATTTCGATTAACTAGATTTGTTCCTCTCCTTCTGCTTTACCCATTAACTTTATAATTAGAAAGCAGTTGTTACAATGCTCTTAAAACAAAGGATTGTAAAAGATCAGTTTGTATATCTTTGAAGTGTTTAGGAGATGAAAACAGAAAAAAATATATACATATTTTGAGTCAAACAGCCTCTCAATTCTACATTTGTGCCAACTCTCAATTATTCCGCTTAATGGAGGGAAGAATTCAAATAGATATTCCAGAGGAATAAAAAACCTCTAAATTGTTCCTTTTGACTCAGAAACATGGTGTTTTTTTACCCCAATAATCTTATATTTTGTTTTAAATAATTTTGAAATTAATTTCCATTCTCATCATGGGATTCAGGTATAGGTTAAATGGCAGGGAAATATAGTATTAAAAGTATTTATATGACTAATTGTCATATTAATCACTAATAGATAATTATTTATAAGGAAACCTGTTAATTAGATCCATTGCTTTTCCTGGCAAGAGATTTTTTGGGGGGGATAATAGTAGTGATTCCATTCAATTTATCAAAAACTTAATAAGCTTGTACTATGTGTAGAACACTCTTCTAGGTGCTGGAAGGAGGTGAAAATTTTGATGAGACAGGATTTTCGTTTGCTATTTACAACCTAAGTGGGTCAAGGTAAAAATACACAATTATAATATTACATGACAATCATATTAGAGAGATGCATAACAAAGAGCCTTGTGAGGTGTGGAAAAGGGAAGGTTGTTGCAAGGCAGACTAGGAAAGGTTTCATGGAGAAGATATTTAAATTGAGTTTATTCTCATTTTTTAAATGGTATGTTATTTGTCTCAATTGCATGTAAAAACAGTTTTTAACATTTTTTTAAAATTTTGAGTCTGATATTTTCTCCCTTCCCTTCTCCCTTAGAGGGTAAACAATATGATATAGGTTATATAAGTATATTTGTACAAAGCATATTTCCATATTAATCATGTTATGAAAGATAACACAGACCAGAAAAAAAAGAACACCCTGAAAAAATAAAGTGAAAATAGCAGGCTTTGATCTGAATTCAGACTCCATCAGTTCTTTCTCTGGATTTGGATAGCATTTTTCATCATGAGTTCTTTGGAATTATCTTAGATCATTGTATTGCTGAGAATAGCTAAGTCAGTTAATCATTGAACAATATTGCCGTTACTGTATAAAATGTTCTACTGATTCTGTTCACTTCACTTTGCATCAGTTTTTTTTAGTCTTCTCAGGTTTTTCTGAAACCCTCCTGCTCATAATTTTTTATAATACAATACTATTCAATCATGATCATATAATAACTTGTTCAGCAAATCCCTAGTTGATAGCAATCCCCTCAATAGTCAATTCTTTGAAACTACAAAAAGATCTGCTAGAAATAATTTTGTACATATAGGTCTTTTTCCTTTTTTTAATCATCTCTTTGGAATACAGACTCTTTGGGATACAGATCTAGTGATGGTAATGCTAGATCAAAGGGTATGCAAAGTTTTATTGCTTTTGGACATGGTTCCAAATTGCTCTCCAGAAACAATGGCTCAGCTTACAACTGCACTAACAGTGCATCAGTGCCCCAATTTTCCCATATCCCTTCGAATATTTATCATTTTCCTTTTTCTGTCATATTAGCCAATCTGATAGGTTTGAGGTGTGCCATGGTCTGCTCAGTGTCCAGCACCAAGCATAGTCAGAGACATGAATAAGAAATGACCAGACCATGTGGATAGTTCAAGGAAGAACCATGAACTCCATTTATTGATTCTTAGTACAAGTTTTTTTTATAGGGCAAATGACACAAAGGAATAGGACTCAAGTATTGTTCTTATTACCTTAGCCAGTCATATCCTGGAAGTAGTACAGAGTAGATAATTTGATAATGCTTTGTTATCTAGATGCCAAAAAGTGTTAGGAAAAGTCAGTTAACTCTTTTCATATGCAGTCACATTACAAAGGATACTCTCTAGAGCTGGCTCCAAGGCTGAAACCAAAGCTGTTGATCATTGATTATCTAGGACATTTGCATAGGAGCCAACCACCTAATAATAAAATATTTTGGCTAAAGTCTTGGGGTAGAGCCTATTGTTTTCAGAACTCAAACCACATCCTTTTAAGTGTAAACCATATCAAAAGACCCAAGGAGTAAGCTTAACAAGAAGGGCCTTCTATAGGGAACATAGTCAGAGTCCTGAATCAGGCTCCTTTGGCTTCCCACAGAGGTGGTACCTTAGAATTGTTTTAATTTGCATTTCTCTCATTACTTGCAATTTAGAGCACTTTTCCTGTGCCTATTGATAACTTTAATGACTTCATCAGAAAACTGCTTGTTCATATCCTTTGACCATTTGTTAATTAAAGAATGGCTTGTATACTTATAAATTTGACTCAGTTCTCTATATATTTCAGAAGTGATCCCTTTATCAGAGACACTATAAAAAAAGAATTCCGGGCTTTCTGCTTTCCTTCTAATCTTGGCTACTTTGATTTTGTTTGTGCAAAACTTTTTTTTTTAATTTAATATGTCATGTTTATCCATTTTATATTACATAGTGCCCTCTGCCTCCTGTTTGGTCATAAATTCTTCCTTATTCATAGATCTGACAGGTAAACTATTCCATGCTCCCCTAATTTGCCCAGAGTATCAGCCTTTATGTCTAAATCATCTATTTTATTTCTGGATTTGGACATCTATGTAGTGAGTGCTCTTTGGAGCCCACTGACTCTAAGTTAAATAGAGAATACACTGAATCTGGAGGATTTGATTCATCATCTTCATGTACATTACTCCTCTAAGCAATAAACTCTAGTGACTTCCTGTTGCCTCCAGGAGCAAATACAAAATGCTCTTTTTGGCATTCAAAGTCCTTCATCACCTAAATCTTCCTACTTTCCAATCCTCTCATACCTTAATCCCCAATGGGTACTATTAGTCCTCGTGACATTGAAGTTAAGTGATTTGCGCAGTCACATAGCAATCATTTCAATCTGCATTTATTGTCTACTATGTGCCAGGCATTGTGTAAGCACTGGGGATACAATTAATTAAAAAACATATAGTCCCTGCCCTCAAGGAGCTTACATTCTTAAGAGAGAGGCAACATATAAAAATGAGGCAGGAAAAAAAGGGGGTAGAACAGGACACTCTGGGTACCCAGCTCAGGGACATCTTGTTCCATGGAATTAAAAACAGGCAGATTAGCAGATGGCAGGTAGAGAGAGCTGTGTCCAGTTTCTGCCCTCTTTAAAGGAAGGCATTGGGAGGAGTTTGTTTTTTTTTCTTCTCCAGACCTCTAATCAGAAGAGAGAGGAAGCTGCAGGAGGTGCAGTCAATAAAGGCTTGAATTAGCAGCCAGATGGTGAGGTTAGAAGTGATGAGATTATCTTGGGAGGGGTATCTTGTTCCACAGAGTTTAAACCAGGCAGAACAGTAGATGCAGAATGGACAGTGACACATAGCAGGTCTGTGATCTGAAATCAAAGTGTCTAACACCAAGCTCAGTACAATTCAACATTACTGTTGTGCTATAGAGAATCTGGGGTTCTCCCAACTTAAACTATCACATCTTTGGTCCTTTATTACTGTTCCAGAGGATAGGATTTAGCCCCAGACATGTGCAAGTGATCTGGAGAGCCTCTGGCAGACCTGATTGTAAGATTCTCTTCCCCTAAGGATTACAGAACTTTTAGGGGAATGTGGAGAAGATTTTCTAGCATTCTTCAAAACAAATTACAGCCTTTATAATTCACAGAAAGGATTCTGCATTTTGTAATTTCTTTTCATTAAGGTTAACCTTGTATGTTAGCTGGAAAAGTGGAGTTAGCCAGGGAAACCCCATATAAAATCTGATCTCATGACCCTTTTGATCTTACTCTATAATTACTCTGTCCTTCTAGCATGGGGGATAGTTTAGTCTCAAAGTCTAGTACCCACCAAAATGCCATGCATTTTTATATTCTATGGCTTGTGGGGGCATATTATAATTTAATAATAGCATTACATTGGTTGACCTCATTTATAGGTTACCCCCTTAAATTGATACTTGACTTATTTCCATATTTAATTTTATCAAGTTAAAATCTAGGGTAGTTCAAGGGTACATTTGCATATTTGCTTATTAATTAATAAACTTACAACCTTAGTTTGATTCCCAACCCTGGCTCACTTAATATTTTTTCATCAATAAGCTGTAAAAGCCTCCTTTCCAAATAGTAGTTACCCTTATCACTATATAAAGTCCTTAACCTCTGAAAATAAATATTAAAATTATTAGCCATTAAATCAATTATAAAGCAGACATGGATAATTATAATATTTCTTTTGTGAAAATATTCACAGCCAAAGTCAGTTTAAATATTCATCATAATGGGCAGATGATTTATCTTCACTTGTGAAAATGCAATCTCACACTCTGGTTTAATCAGAATTATAGAGTCTCTTCATTAGAATCTCCTTTATTCTCTTTGCAAAATAAAGATTACAACAGTGTCATAAAGAAAGATCTTACCTTCATCTTTCTCTGTGTTCCCTCTAAATCTTTCTAGATATGACAGGAAAAAAATTTCTTCAATTTTTTTAGTTTTTTTTTTTTTCCAAACCCTCACTATTTATCAGCCTTTTTTCCTGGCTCACTCCTCAAAAAAAAAAAAAATAAATTACCTCTATGATATTTCTTCATAAAATAAAAGTTTAAACCATTTTAATAAGAAGTTTCTCCTCACTTTCTTTCTCTCTTATCTCCTCCACAGATACTATATTAATCTTCATATAGCAAAATTAACACCCCTTCTTCCCCTACCCATACCCCTACTCTGATAGCACAAGGAGAAAGACCTCACAGAATGATATTTATATTTGTAAGTCTTGGATTCTGTGTTCTAAAAAGTAACAATTTATACAGCCTCTGAAGAAGAATCTTTTGTAACAGGTTCAATACTTCAGTGTGATCAAGGATTTGTTATTTCATGGTGACCCATGATTGTCACCATTTCAGTAGTTTATCATTATGAATTCCTGTCTACAAGAACAACATCAGAAAGGTTAACTGATCAACAGACTTTAGATGATGAGACTTTCTAAACTTGATTAGGTGGGTGTTTGGATTGCAGACATAAATACAGTACATTGTTGAGCCTAAATTCAAAAAAGCTTTTGTATTTTCCTAAGACCTTGTAATGTAATGCCAAAAGAAGGCAACTTCCCAGGTTCAAAATACCAGCATAGGTGCTCTCTATTTTATTCAGTGACAAACCAAGAACAGAGAAGATCAAAACATGACATCATTCCAAATACAGCATTTACTAAGTGTGATTAAATAATCTCCAAGGACTACCCCACCCCAGGACCTTCCAATCATTCAATCAATTACAAAGTCTCTGTTCTAAATACTTCTCCACCCCTAGGCTATACCTTAATTAAGTCCACCACAAAGCCCCTCTTCTCAAATGGAGATTAGTTTCCAAACATAAGGTCAAAAGTTCCCCACCCCTGGATCACAATTGAATCTACCCCAGAGTTACATCAAGTTTAAACACAGCACTTAATACCCAAATGGAGGTCTTTTCTTCATCTTGACAGGAGGCAAGTTCTCAGCAATCTTAGTTCCTGGGGAGACAAGGCTTAGCAAAGCCACAAGATACATTGCCAGTCCCTTCATGAATTTATCCTCTGTCTGTAGAACAGTCCTAGAACCCCTGAACACATTAGCAAAGCCCTCTCCCAGGATTTCTGTAAACATACAACAAGAAAATCCTTCTTCAGGGCTTCTGAACCAACAGAAAGGCTCCCAGACCCCTGCAACAACAGCACTCTCCTTCACCAGTGGACAGTATTGACTCTGTCTGCAGGACAGTCTCCAGACCCCTGCAACAACAGCACTGTCCTTCACCAGTGGACAGTATTCATTCTGTCTGCAGGACAGTCTCCAGACCCCTGCAACAACAGCACTGTCCCTCACCAGTGGACAGTATTCACTCTCTGTCTGCAGGACAGTCTCAGGGCTTCTTAACCAAATGCCAGGTTCCAGGACTTCTTCAACAGGACAGTCTTTCACCAGTGGACAAATCTGGCAAAACAACATCAAAACAGACAGACAAAGTACCAGCAAAACAGCCATGTCTCCTCAGTCCTTGGCAGCTCAGGGGGCAGGTCTCAAAAGTCCAGGGCAATTCAAAGCGGCCACCAGCAATTCTCTTAGTCTCTCTCTCTCTCCACGAGGTGCTGCTTCCAAAAAGATCTTCCGCCTCTCTCTAGTGTCTCTCCAAATCTACATCACCAGCTCCTCCCAGTTCAGGACTTTCTGTTCACATCAACAAGCCCATCCCACAGGTGGGATTAACAAACTCTGGGTTTTAACACAATCAATTTGAAAACCAAGCCAATACAGGGGAATCTTTAATTGCCATTACTATCACAGACCTGACAAAAGTAGTGCTCAGCTGGCATATCCATATGATCAGATTGAAACAGCATAAAAAACATGGGATTGCAATCAAAGAATCCAGAGTCACTCTTGGGAAAGTTACTTAGTATTTCAGAGCCTCAGATTCATCATCAATAAAATGAAGAGAGATTTGGATAAGATAATTTCTAAGGTAAACTATGATCTTACCTCTGTCATTTATCATTGATCAGCCAATCAATAATCAAACATAATATGTGCCAGGTTGTTGTTTGTCCTTGGTTCTCCAAGAGGACCATGACATCAGGGAGGTGATACCAGGGCATGCAAGTGAATTGGATTTAAGTGAGGGATGGCTGTGCAAAGTCACCAGCCTTACTTTCTCCTGGGGATGAAAAGACAGCAATGAAACAATCCCTGCCCTGGACTCCAGTATTTTACCATCTGAAATTAGATTCTATCTAACCTATAGATTCAGTATCTTCCCAGTTATTTAAATGTTGTTTCCTCCATTAGAATGTGAGTTCTTTGAGAAGCTATTTGTTCCTTTCTATATATCATTAGGGCATATTTAAAACATAGTCAATTCTTAGTGAATGCTTGTTGACTGACTATCTTAAGGAGCAAACTTAAATATACAGCATAGTTACAAAATTAGATACAACAGAATTTTGAGGGGAAGGCATTGTCAGCTGAGAGATCAGGGAAGGTATCTTATGGAAGGTTGTAGCACCAATGTAATATTCATAGCACCAATAGCGATGGTAAATATTCTGGCATAGTTCTCAACTGCAAAATATAACAGATTTTCCATTTGCAAAACACTTATTCAGATACTAGAAAACCAAATCCCAGCACCAGGAAACTGAATCCCTCATAGTAACATAGCAAATGGTCTATTAAGCATTACACAACAGAGAGCCACAAACCAACACTCACCCTGTCTCCCAGGATGCATCCTCTCTCCCACCATCTAGGTGCTCGAACTCGCAGCTTCCTGTGGGCTCTGTTGCACCCTTCAGCAAACTCCTCCCATCACAGGCTCCATGTGCTTACATTCAACCTATTAGGGGGCAGGGAAAACTTTTAAATTGGAGAAGATCTTCAAATTCCCTTAGGCTTATTAAGGGATGGGGAAGATCTTTAAATGTCCATTACCATTACATAGGTGCAATTTGAGCTTATTATTGAAGGAGGTTAAGGTCTTAAGTGAAGGAGGTGAAGATAGAATGCTTATGCAAAAACAGAATAAAGAACTGGAGTGGTTATGAAGAACAGAAAGAATCCAATATGGCTTCATTATTGTGAGGGATGGCAATTAAAATTTAAAAAAAAGTTGGCTTCAGTGACCTAAATCTTTTTCCCCTTTGGAAATTCCCTCCTTCTGATACCCAGTGTCTTCATGCTATTCTAATATCTTCTATCTGACCTTTAACAGAGACAGAACACGTGGACCTGCCTTCAGCCTGTACACTATCTTCAGTCCTTTTTTCCTGTCAATTTTCCTTTTAAAATAAAACTATCAGGTCCCATTCCTTTAGGGTCCTACTCTCTGGTGATAAAAAAAAACTCATTAGTGGGTTAATTTCCTAACCCTTCCCTAATACTTACATGGGAACCTCCTAGAGTCAAAATGCCTCCACGCCAAAAGATAGAGATAATGAGCAAAAGTTCAGTCCCTCTGACTGGTTAGAGAGAAAAATACCTTTGAGGAAACGGCCCTTTGAAGGCCCTTCAAACCACTCCAACCTCGAAGGCCTACTGCTCCTCCAATATGTAGTGTGGACACTATGCATATTTTCATAATTTTTAATAATTGAAGGCTAAATTCTAGAAATTATTCTTTTTCTATAAAAATTTTATCTTAGCCTCATTCTTATCCTCATCAAAATGACAGGTGCTTTCAGTGTATAAGGAAATTAAAGTTTTAAAAAACATGAAGTAAATTTGTAGACAGGAAAACATAGCTATTGCAACCCCCTTAGGGCTCAGTTTTTCTTTGAAATACAAATGGAAGGTTAACTAAGACTCAACTATATTAAATTCTAAAATAAAAATTACATTGTGTAAATGTTATCAGGAACCCAGTGGAGAATATAGCATTATCCAGATTGGTCATATTAGTTGAGTTACAATTTTAGTGAAAGCCTTTTTTAATTTGGCAGGATTCGATGCAAGAAAATAATTAGATTCTTTATTTGGTTTTAAATTAAGCTTCTATTTTTAAATGCCAACCTACACCAACATTGAAAAAAATCAGAGTATCCTTATTTGAATCCCTGAAAAACATAAATACAAAATGAGTGTTTGAGTTAGAAAAAACTCTGGAAAGATTTACTATGTTTATTAAGATATTATTGACTAATTCATGGGACAAGGTTTCTCATACAGTTGAAAACAAATACAAAGGGGAATATTAAAGGTAGTATAAATGAAATCACAGGCCTTCTGTACAAACTTGGAGACAGAGTGAGACAGGTTGGTAAGTATAATAACACATACTTGATAAAGTACAGGGACCAACGGTAGGAGGAAAGAGAATTCAAAAATTTCCGTTGCACAAATCTTTACACTATCACTTAGTCTAAACCATATTTTTAAAAAACAAATTAATTAATTTTTTGTTTTCAACATTCATTTCCACAAGATTTTGAGTTACAAATTTTCTCCCCATATTTCCCCTACCCCCCACCCCAAGACAGTAAGCCTACTGAATACTCCTTCCCCCAATCTGCTCTCTCTTATATCCTCTCCCATCCCCCCTCCCCAACTTTCTAGTATGGCAACATGGATTTCTATACCTTAGTGCCTATATATCTTATTTCCCAGTTGCATGTAAAAAAACATTTTTTTTACATTTGTTTTTAAAACTTTGATTTCCAGATTCTTTCCCTTCTTCCCTCCTTACCCACCCCAACTGAGAAGACAAGCAATCCAATATAGGTTGTACATATGTAGTTATGCAAAACATTTCCATAGTAGTTATATTGTGAAATACTAACTACATTTCCCTCCATCCTATCCCACCCCCCACTTACTCTATTTCCTACTTTGACCTGTCAATTTTCTTTTTTTCTCTTTTTCTTTTTTTGCTTTTTGGAGGGAAATTGGAGTTAAGTGACTTGCCCAAAGTCACACAGCTAGTTTTTGTGTTAAGTGTGTGAAGCAATATTTGAACTCAGGACCTCTTGACTCCAGGGCCAGTGCTCTATTTTTTGTGTCACCTAGCCACCCAGAACCTGTCCCCTTTCAAAAATATATGCTTCTAACTACCCTCTCCCCCAATCTGCCCTCCCTTCTATCCCCCCTCTTATCTCCTTCCCCCTACTTTCCTGTAGGGTAAGATACCCAATTGATTGTGTATGTTATTCCCTCCTTAAGCTAAATTCAATGAGAGTGAGGTTGACCCTTTGACGTTCCTGCTCTTTCCCTCCATCATAACAGTTTTCTCTTGCCTCTTTTATATGAGATGATTTACCCTATTCTATCTTTCCCTTCCTCCTCCCAATATATTCCTCTCTCACCTCTTAAATTTATTTTTTAGATATTATCCCTTCATATTCAACTGATCCTGTTTCCTTTGTCTATGTATACATGTACACACATATACACACACTCACATATATTCATACACACATATACCTTCCTATTCATACACATATATGTATACATATATATTTCCTTCAACTGTAACATTCTGTGAAAAGTCTCATGAGTTAGTTATCATTTTTCCATGGAGGAATGTAGATAGTTCAACTTTAATAAATTCCTTATGATGCATTTTTCCTGTTTACCTTCTCATGCTTCTCTTGCTTCTTAAACCATATTTTTGCAAAAATACTCTCCAAAATTGGTTCAGAAAAATAATTCAATTTCTACTTAATGTCAACTTAATATGCACTTATTTGTCAGTTAGACAGCATTTATTAAGCACCTATACAAAGAAAGGGAAAAAAAATTGAGGGGGCCAGTCTGTTCTTAAGGAACTCACATTCTAATAAGGTGAAACAACATGCAAAAAAAAATGTAGACAAGATAAATTGGAGATAATTGATAACTGAAAGGAAAATGGCATTAATGGGGGAATTAGTAAAGATTTCTGGTAGAAGCTGGAAATTTAGCTGGAATTTAAGCTTCCAGGGAGGTCACAAGATTCCTCAAACACTGGTAGTGAAATTTAAAAGTGAACTTCAAGGTGAACATATTTTGGCATTATACACACATCGATCAGGAGATTCCTGGAGACTTCTAAACTTTTTTCTTTGTTTATTTTGTTGTATTTATTTCTGAGAAACAATATCATTCATCCAGTTCAATGTTTAAGGACTTTCTCTCCATAGATGCAATACCTCCCAGTGAGATCTCCAAATTGAGACTAGTATTGAATTTGAGCAAAAGTAAATGAGAATTTCCCTTAAGATATTAAAGCTTTGGAATATGAATTTTGGGGAAATGAAGATGTCCAGTCAACACCAACACTGACAATAATGTGCCAGAAAAGTTTGGAATATCTTAATTTGAAAAAATTCAGTTAAGCAATAAATACTAATTAAGGCTGGGTTGTATAAAGTGTGTTGTGCACTATAAGTAATGAGGATAAAAAGAAAGGGAAAGACTGACCCTGCTCTCAAGGAGCTCACACTCTAATGGGGAAGACAACATGCAAACAACTATGCACATTCCAGTTATCCACAGGATAAAGAGGAAATAATAGGCATAGGGAAGGCACTAGAATTGAGAGAGTTTGGGAAAGGTTTTCTGAAGAAGGTAAGATTTTTAGTGGGGACTTGGCATAAGTCATAGGGCAGAGATGAGGAGGGAGAATATTCCAAACATGGAGGATAGCCCTAGACTATGGAGCTGGAATGTCTTCTTAGTGTCATTGTATTGCAAAGTAACTATGGGGGTGAAGGTGAGAGGAGTGAAGGTATGAGACAATTAGAAAGGTTGGGGTTGAAGCAGGTTATGAAGACTTTTAAAAACTAAACAGAAGATTTTATATTTAATGCTGAAGATGATAAGGAACCACTGTTTTTTTTTTTAATTGAATAGGAATGACATAGATCATTTTGATAGCTAAGTAGATGAGATGCTAGAGTGGGGAGAGATGTGACAGAGAAACCAACCAATTATTGGTTATTGCAAAAATCTATGTGTAAGATGATAAGGACATATACCAAGGTGCAGAGGAAAGAAGTAGACCTGGGTAAAAGATGTTATGAAAGTGAAATTATCAGGATGTGTCAACAGACTGATATGTGAGATGATAAAGAGAATGAGGAGTTGAAATTGCAAGCCAAGGTGACTAAGAGGTAATCGTGCCCTCAGCAACTTTAGATAAATTTTCCAGACTACTAAGTATTTATATTAAATTTTATCCATCAGTCATAAACTCAATAGACTTAAACCAGTCAATAAATCAATAAACATTTATTAAGCATTTATCTGTCAGGCACTGAGTTGTTAAACACTAGGCATAGAAAAAGAGGCAAAAAAAAAAATCTCTGTCCTTAAAGAGTTTAAAACCTAATGGGAGAGACAACATGAAAACAAATATGTACAAAACAAGTTGTATACAGTATATGTAGGAAATAATTAACAGAGGGAAGGCACTGGAATTGAAGGGTTGGGGAAAGTTTCTTGTAGAATGGTGTAGTTTTCCTGCAGATAGAATTTTAGTTGGGACTTAAAGGAAGCCAGGGAGGTAAGTAATCAGAGAAGAGGAAGGAAAGCATTCCAGGAATGCAGGACAGTCAAAGAAAATGCATATAGCCAAGAGATGGAGTTTATTTGTGGAAGAGCCAGGAGGCCAAAGTTGCTGTATCGGAGTACATGTCAGGGAGTAAGGTGCAAAAAGATTGTAAAGGTAGGAGAGGGCTAGATTATGAAGGAGCTTGAAAGCCAAGCAGAACATTTTTCAAAAAAATTTAATCATGGAGTCAATAGGGAGCCAGTGAAGTTTCCTGAGAGACAGAGACAGAGACAGAGCAAGAGGAAGAGGGAGAGAGAAAGAGAGGGAGGGAGGAAAGGAGAGAGGGAGAAAGAGACAGAGAGAGAGAGAGAGAGACAGAGACAGAGAGAGAGAGAGACAGAGAGAGAGAGAGAGACAGAGAGACAGAGAGACAGACAGAGAGAGAGAGAGAGACAGAGAGACAGAGAGACAGAGAGAGAGAGAGAGAGAGAGAGAGAGAGAGAGAGAAAGAGAGAGAGAGAGAGACAAGATTGGACCTGTGATTTAGAAAGATCACATTAGTGGCTGAAAGGAGGATGGATTTGAATGGGGAGAGACTTGAGGCAGTCAGAACTACCATCATACTGTGACAAAATATTGTCCAGGTATGAGGAGAGGTTATAGTGTCAGAGAAGAGTAGGAAGCATTCAAGAGATGTAGCAAAGGTGAAATTGGAAATCTTTTGCAACAAATTGAATATGGGGAGGGTAAGAGATAGTCAGAAATATAGGATGAATCCTACATTGTGAGTTTGAGAGACTGGGAAGATGATTTTGCCCTCCTCAATAATAGCGAAAATAAGAGGATTGTGGGGTTTAGAAGCAAAGGTAATGAGTTCTGGTTTTGAACATATTGAGAGTTCTACTGGACATCTAGTTGAAGATACCTAAGAAGCAATTGGAGATGTGATTCTGGAGCTCAGCAGAAAGTTTGGAGCATGATAGGTAGATTTGAGAATCATTAGCACAGAGATGATAATTAAATCCATGGGAACTCATGAGATCACCAAATGAAGTAGTATAGAGGGAGAAGAGAAGAAGGGTAAGGAAATAACCCTGAGGGACATCTATGGTTAGTGGATGTGATCTGAAAGAGGATCGAGCAAAGAACTGGTGAGATAAGTAGGAAGAAAACCAGAAGAAAGTGGTGTCCTTAAAAACTATAGAGAAGAGAGTATGAAGGAGTAGTCTCAAAGTTCAGATTTGGGAGAGCTGGTTCAAGTTTTTTGAAAGAATTCAAACAGACTTTCTCTTTAACCAAAGGGAGCTTTATTAACACAAAAGCATGCAGGCCTGAGACTTAGCAAGGAGCTAAACAAAGGCCAGATTTTTATAGCCAGAAAGCTAAACAGTCTGTAGGATGATGATGTAATTTTAGGGTTTCTAAAGGGGGTTGGAGATTTAGAGACTGGATAAGTACAAACAAGGTGAGGAAGGTGGTTGCTTGCAAGATAAGGGAAAATTATCATGACACAGGATGGGGAAGATGAATAACATAGGATGGGGAACACAGGATAAGGGGACAAAAACAATTCTTATGGTACAAGTTTGTAATAAGAATGTAAATTTTAAAGATCTTCCCTGCCCCTAGGCTAATGTGCACCTGAAGCCTGGGGTGGGGGAGGCTTGTTTTTCAGTAGATACTTCTTGATTGGCCAGTGAGTCAATAAGGTTGTTACATTCTCTGAGCCAGGAGAAGGCTATATAAGCCCTGATGTGTAACTTTGTTTTGGGACTCACTTTGTGAAGTGTTATTTGATCTGAATTCTGGGAAGCCGTTGTTGAGAGTCCCCCGGCTTTGAAAAACCCAGAATGTGGAAACCCAGATGTTGACTGGGTATGGATGTGATGGTTGGACAGTTTGGAAATCTGTCTACTTGATGTTTCTGTCTTGATAATTATGCCTATATACTTTGAGGTTCAGGGTGCTGACCTTTTCTCCTGAACAAGGTAAACGATATATGTCTGACTGATTAAAGTAAGCTTGTTAACCCATTTTGAGTTGCTTTCCTTTATCAAAACAGATCCAAGAACCTTTGGTAGCTGCAAACCCTGAGGACGCTTGGGGTACTTGCTGCTACAAAGTTGCATGGTATTTCAAGCTAAGGGGAAGGGGCATTAAGGCACCCTCAAATTACAGGATGGGCTAAGAATAAGTCTCAAATCTGCTCTGGGGGCCTGGGAAAGTAACCCGTACTATTAACCCTTAGGGCACCTTTGTATCCACTTCAGGAGAGTGATCAACAGTGTCAATGACTGCAGACGAATTAAGGAGAATGAGAATGGAGAAAAGGCTATTAGATTTTTAGACTAAGAAATCTTGAATACCTTTGGGAAAAAGAGTATTTGTGGAGTGATAAGGTCAGAAGCCAGAATACTGAAATTTAAGAGATTAAGAGGAGAAAAAGTATGTCTGTGGCAGAGAGCCTTTTGTGAGGAGTTTAGCTACAAAGAGAAGGAGAGATATATAATGATAGTGGTGATAGAAGGATGAAGTGAGGGTTTTTCAGACTAGGGGAGACATAGGCATGTTTGTAGGCAATATAAAATTAGCCAGCAGACATGGAGAGCTTGAAAATAAATGAATGAATGGGAATAACAGAGGGGGAATCTGTTGAATGAGACAATATGGAATGGGATCACTTGAAAAAGCAGAGGGGTTAGCCTCAGTTAGATTCAGGCTTCTTCATCTTGTGAGGCAGGGGTGAAAGAAGAGAATGTGACAGAAGGTAAGTGAGTGACAAGAGATGAAGACGAGGATAGAAGAGGGCTTTTGTGATGAATAGCCTCATTTTTTTCTATCAAATATGAGGTAAAGTTTTCCCCTGAGCGAGTGGGGGCAGGGAGTGGAGAGGAAGGTTTGAGGAGGCATGAAAAAGTTTAGAAGAGCCACTATGTAGAGAGGAACAGTGAGTTGATAAGTGAGATATGGTAAGATTGCCCAGTGGTGGTGAGGGCCCAGCTGGGCTGGTTTAACATATGTTTGTATTGAACCCGATCAGAATTGTGTGATTTACTCCACTTTCCTTCAGCAGCAAGTGCATAGGAGCAAAAGAAACGAATGGTGGGAGTGATATAGGGTTGAAACTTGATGTGACAAAGAAAGGAAATAAAATAAGAAAGCAAAATAATGTTGTGATTTATTGCCAAGGTAGATTTTTGTTATCAATTAATAAATAATTATTGAGCCCTTAATATATTCAGGATTGGTCAGTGCTAGCAAGATTCAGAAGTTCAAGGTGGTATTCCAATTTGAATGAGGAAGTTGTAGAGCTCTCTGGGAATAGGCACATGTGTGAGTAATTGTTTTTGACATGTGTGACTTTCAAGGGTTTTGTCTTTTTCTTCCTTTTATCATTCTCTGAATGCCTAAAAGTAATTTGCACGTAGTAGGTGTGAAATAAATATTAGTTGATTGAAAGGCAAGATACACAATGCTTCTGACAGGTGACCACTTAAACTATAAAACTATACCTCATTTGATATTCTGACAGTTTTGTTCCTTTCAGGTTAAAAGCCCCAATTACTTGTTAATGGTCTTTGATACTTCTCTTTAATACCTGCTAATCTCACTTTTAACACTGAGCAGGTGCCTAGGTAACAAAGGCATGGCATGGTCCTATAAGAATACTGTAAAGGCTGCTAAAGCTCAGTATAATCTGAGGTTTTTAAAGAAAGCTAAGGATAAAGAAAAGGTTTTCTTTTTTCAACAATTATTTTGATCACTTTCATTTTTATGTTACCTACATTTCTCATTATGTCAGTTTATTGGTGTAAGGAGAAACCTCAGAGTTGTTCTGATTTGGATTTCTCTTATTTTTAATGATAAGTATCTTTCATAGAGTTTTAATGGTTTGAGATTTTCTTTATGAGAACTCTGTTCATTTCTTCACCCACTGGTGGAATAGCTTTTGGTCTAATGTATTTGTATTGGTTCCATATATGTATTTGATATGAAAATTTGTTTCTGTAATTGATGGCATTACTTTTAAAATATATTTGAGTTTTTGGGTTTTTTTTTCCTGAAATATCACCTATATTTACTAATTTATCTTTCTACCACCCCTCCCAAAGAGCCATCATAATATTTTTAATAGAAGAGGAAGTTAAAAAATTCATTAAGTTAAAATCAGCATATTGAACCTATTTGATTTTATATGCAATATTTGACACCTATGGTCCCATGACTCTGCAAAGAAAATATCAGAGATAATTTACATAACATAAATCTCCTTTGGGATCAAGTGTGGTCACAATATTTTTTAGAACTCACTTTAGATTGTTTTTTTTTTTATCATTCTTTCCATTTACATGATTGTAGCCTTTGTTTATATAGTTTACCTAGCTCTGAATACTTCATTTTGCATCAGTTCATATAATTCTTTCCTTGGTTTTCTGTATTAAACATCTCCATAATTTCTTACATTATAGTAATACATTACACTCATGTGCAGCAGTTTGTTCAGCCATTACTCTGATGAGCATTTACTTTGTTTTTAGTATTTTGCTACTATCACAAAAAGTTATATTACAGGGGGGCAGAGCCAAGATGGCGGAGTAGAAGCATGACCTTCCCATGGCTCTGGCTTCTACCTTCCCCAATCCACGTAAAAAGGGGACTCTAAACAAACTTTAGAGCTGCAGAACCCACAAAATGACACAGAGAAGCTAACCTCCCACTGAGGACAGCCCAGCAGGCCGGCGGGAATCTAGAGTGGTGACAGTTTCAGAAGAGAGAGGGGGGTATATTCAAGGAGTACTTATAGAATAGTAGTTTGAGAGACTGGGAGAATGTTGTTGCCCTCTATAGTAATAGAAAAGATAGGATATGGCAGATGGGACAGGTTGGATTTAGAGGGAAAGTTAATAAGTTCTGTTTTAGACACAGGGAGTTTAAAACGTCTACAGGACATCCAGGTTGATATGTCTGAAAGGTAGTTGGGAATGTAAGAGTGGAGGTCAACAGAGAGTTTAGGGCAGGATAAATAGATCTGAGAATCATCAGCATAGGATTGGTAATTAAATCCACAGAAGTTGATGAGATCACCAAGTAAAGTCATATAGAGGGAGAGGAGAAGAGTTTCAAGGACAGAACTGTGAGAAACACTAATGGTTAGAGGGCTTTATCTAGAAGAGGATCCAGAAAAGGAGACAAAGAAGCACATGCCATGTAGGTGAGATGAGAGCAGAAGAGAAAAGTAACCTATTAAATTAAGGTGAATTAGAAATTAGGTGAAGAGCTAGATCCAAAGAGTAGTAAAATGGCTTTATGTCAACTTAGAAGAAAGCACACAGGGGAAGCAAGCCAAAGATCTATGGTTGGCACAGTCTTGTTTAACATTTTTCTATGAATTAGATACATATTTAGATAGTTATATGCCAAATTTATAGGTTACCCAATAGCAATGTGATGATAAGAATAAATATAAAGTCTTATTCTAGAGCTAAAAAAAATAACTTCATAAGTGAAAATCAAAATACATAGCTTAGTCAAAGTACATCCCAATATAGGGAATCTTGTGACAAAGCATCCAAGAAGCTACTTCAATCTTTGATATCATTAAAGGAGCCAGATGTTTAGAATCAGAGTGATTCCAACTGTACTCTATAGGTACTGTCCAGGTATTATTCGGAATATTGTATTCAGTTCTGAGTATCAAACTTTGGTGAGAACATTGATAAAGGTCAAGGGTGTCCAAGAGAAGGGTAGCCAGAATGGTATATATCCACACTGGGGTTCATATCACATAAATATATTCAGAAGGAAACTGGAAGATATTGATAACTGTCTTCAGTAGCTAACAGGAAGAATAACTAGACTTGTTCTTGGGCACAGAGGGCAGAACTAAGAGTAAAGGATATAGGTTGCAAAGAGGCAAATTTGAGTTTATGATAAATTTTTAAATTTTGATTTATTTTATTTTTGATTTATGGAATAAAACCAGTATTTCTATAACACAGTATAATACAAAGATGTTTATACTTGAAACTTGTTATTCCTTTCAAATATATGATAATCAGGTAAACTTTTTTTTTCTTCCCTCCTCCTCACCCTAGAGATGACTACTATTAATCTCTCTCTCTCACACACACACACACGGATGGATGTATATATGTACACACACATATATACATGTGTTTGTGCATATACACATACACATAAAATCATTCTATACATACTTCTATTTATCAGTTTTTTCTCTGAATGTAGATAGTGTCTTCCTCCATATGTCCTTTGTAGTTAATTTGGGTATTTATAATAGTCAAAATGACTTATTTGCTCAGAGTTGTTCTTAAAACAATACTGCTGTTAGTGTATATAATATTCTCTTGGTTTTGCTCATTTTGTTCTTCATTAGTTCATGAAAGTTTATCCAACATTTTTCCAAAATTGTCAAGTTCATCATTTCTTATATAGCACAGCAGTATTCTATAACAATCATAAACTACAATGTTAACTTCTTAACAATTAGAAATATCTAAAAGTTAACTGGGCTGTTTCAGGAGACAGTCTATGGAGGGTTCCAAGCAAAGGCTGGATAACCAGTTCAATAGTATGTTGCGAAAGCTACATTTAGGTCCCTTTGAAATTGTAGGTTCTGGTTCTCTCTGATTCTTAGGAAACAGGGCTAAAGAAATAGTAGAAAGAAGGTGTCAAAGGATAATGAAAACCACACAGAGTCTTGATTATGAAAATCAGGAAGTATTCACACTTTGTCAAATGTTACCTATCAGATATCTGAACAAGTATTTTGTAAAATCTCCTAGTTTTTGTTGGTATATCTAAATGTAGGAATGAAAATATCCAAAACTATTTGATTAAATTGTTAATTGAATTTTACAATTGAGCTTATAGAATGAAATCAGACCTTTCCAGGGAGGACAGATATGGAGGAAAACTGGAGTTAATCAAAATAATTTCTCTTCTGTTAAAATTAATTTTATTCTAGAATATTAGCACATAACTTTGTTCATTTTATTTTTCTTTGTTGCTTCCAGTATTCTCCTTCAACTAAAGTCATTACACTAGTTTTCAGGTTTAGTTAATATATGAAAGGTTCGATAGTACACAGAGCAGTGGTATAATGCTTACCATTAATTTCTGTGTCTGTATATATGTGTATGTGTGTTTGTGTGTGTGTGTGTGTGTATTCTCCCAATATTTAAGCACTTTTAATGTTTTAATAAAATATTGCTAACAAGTTTTTAGCTGAGGCAAATTTTATGTTTATCTTATGGTTAAGATTCACCACTTTAATTATCATTTTAAGATCTAGAAAATTTAGTTTCTCAATTCAATCCAGTACATCCTTATACAATTTGGTGAAGTATATAATTTTCTTAAGGTGTTTTCAAGTATTTGCAAGTTTTACTGGAATATCCATTGTCAATTTTCATTTCAACTTTCTGCAAAAGTTAAAACCAAAACTTGTATACCTAACTTTTCCACTTACTCTATTTTTTACTGAAGGGGATGAATTTCCTCATCTGTAAAATAACACTCTAATGCAAAAGTAAGAGTAACACTCTAACACAAAAGCCAGTAGAGAGAAGTATTAGTGAGATATATGATGATGTGATTTACATTCATTGCTAACATGATTTTACTTAAAGAATAAGCACATAGAAGATACATAATATAATTTCTTGATGAGTTTTCCTAGATAGATATAACCATTTCTCTTTTTCTCTTTCATTTGAACATGATTTCATTAGTGTGAGGAATTCTTGTTCTAGAAAGTGCCTTCACCAATTTAGGATGGCAATTTATCTATAATTTAGAGTCTTAGTGAATTCTCTGAGCAAATATAAATGACTTGTTCCTGGTCACATAGCTATAATGTGTTTTAGGCGGGCTTTAAGTCTATGTCTTACTCCCAGGAAAATATGCTATCTGCTATCTATCATTCAATCATCAAGCATTTATTAAATAATTGGAGTCCTTTCCCTCAAGGACCTTAAATTCTATCAGGAGAAACAACATGTCTGTTATATATAGAAATAATTATGTATAAAATTTGAAAGTGCATATAAAATTAATACAAGGTTAAATTTTTATTGGAAAGAAACTAGTAGCTGAGGGAACTGAGAAGGACTTCATTTGAAGGTAGCCCCAGAGAAGAGTTTTAAAGGAAATAAGGGATTCTAAGAAGCTGAAGTAGTGAGTATATACATTCGAGACATGGGGGACAGCCAGTGTACAAAGAGGAGACATGGGAGTGTCATGTGTGAGGAACACCTAGAATGACAGTTTGATCAGACTGATGATCTAAGATTCAAAAAGAATGTCAGGACCCTTTTGTCTTTTCCCTCCCCTGTCCATCTCTGTTTCCCCACATATGCTCCCCATTCCATTTTTTTCTGCAGTTCCTCTAGCTTGCCCCAACCCTGTTGGTATTGCACCCCCTTCCCCCAGTCTTCAACCTTCCTTACTATGAAACAATAAGGACAGTTTCATCTATTAGGGTGTAGTTATAATAGATAGCTAACCTGCAGAGTCTTTCCTGTTATTTGCCCCCATCAACAGGCCTAAGACTGCTAGGTGGTAGAGTAGATAAAGTGCCTGGCATGAAGTCAGAAGGACCTGAGTTCAAATCCAGCCTCAGAAACTTACTAGCTGTGTGACCCTGGGATAGTCACTTAATCCCATTTATCTCAGCTTCCTCTTCTTTAAAATGAGCTGGACAATGAAATAGCAAACCACTCCAGTATCTTTCCCAAGAAAAGCCCAAATGAGGTCAGAAAGAGTCCAACACGACTGAAACAAATTAACAACAAAAACAAGCAACAGGCATGTCCAGTCACACCACCCTTAATCCTACCCTTCAAGGCCCTCAGCAACAGCTCTGTCCAAGCCTGAGGTGCCCTGTAACCTTTAAAGTCCTTTAAAGAGTTTTTGCTCATGATAGTGGGACTCCCCTTCTGGCTAACTAAATAAACACCCCTGGTTCTAAATTTATAGTATTGGGTATAGGTTATGGTTTGGGTTTTGGGGTTTGAGTTTGGGTTTTGTTCTTGCTGTGCAGTCCTGACAGTTTTACACACAGGGAATAAAATTATGTATTTTTAAGACATTAAGCATAAACTGACATGATATTCCAATCTGAAGGGGCATAAAGGACAAATTTTTAAAGGAAGGATTTTTACCATTTTATCTTTGAATTTTCAGGGTACTGTTACTGGTTACCTTGAAGGCATACCATTAAATTATCTGCATTCATTTTCTTTATCAGGAAAATAGGAAACTGTCCTTCAAAACACCTCAAAAAGACAATGATGGCATATTTGTTGAATGCTTTGAGCAACCTGAAACAAAAGTCTTTTATTGAAATCAAGTGAATTACAGAGACCATGAGGAGCAATCAACAGCTCTGGAATTTAGAATTTAAAAAAAATGAATGAAAAAAAAGACATAAAATTGCAAGAGATATCAATACAGGGATATGAAACAATTTCTAGATGTCCTGAAATATATGTTGGGCAGTATAGTTATAAAAACATAGTTTGGGATCAATTAAGTTTTAATTAATGTGATCATTGTGTTTGTTTTTTTTTTAATTAAGCAGCTTTTAACTAAATTGAATTGCTTGTTTGCAAAGCTCAGAAAAATCAATATGTTGTGTTAACACTCTTTAACATCTCAGGGTTCAGCAAAAATACAATCTCATTTCCTCTAGAATACTTAAGTGGTCTCTGGGTTTAACATAATATTCTTATTTTCTCTAACTAAACTAGTTTTACCCTATTTTGATGGTGAAATTTTGAAGAAATTCAGTTTCTCTCCTGTATAGGAATGTATGCATGTACAATGTCAGCTGAACCAAACCTATCAGCTAGATGTCTAACCTGTGGATGACTGGAGCTGAACAGAGCAGGCTAGAGACTGGAGAGTCAGGAATAGAACAGAAGTTTAATTTCAAAGTGAGGGAAATAGTTTACTAGCAAGGATGGAATCTAGACACATGTGCTGGGGACTTGCCCCTAGTTGGGGGTGACCCAAGTCAGTTTGGGAACCTCAACATCTATACCAATGTTTGCACAATGAGCTGTAGCCCTGACAATGATAGGTAGCAGCAAGAATGAGATAAATTCATAGCAGGGTTTCATGACTGGAACCTGAGTACTTGTCTGATGTTTATCCACACTCAGAGAAAACCTAGTGCTGGTCAAAGCAATACAATAATTATATGGGAATTTGCCAGAGGGTTAGATCATTTAGAGGGTAAGTGCAAAGGATCATTTTTATGCCAGACTCAGGTCAGAGTCTGGTTGCTGGGCCTTAGCTCTGGAAAACAGGATGTCTTCTAATGTGTTGACATTAGATATATACATGTATATACACATACACACACATATATTTATATATATATTCATATATGTTTATTTCCTTATAAGGCAACTAGCTGACAAAGTAGATCACATACTAGACTTGGAGTCAGTAAGATTTGTGTCAAAATTATATCATAGACACTTACTAGCTAAGTGACCTTAGGCAAGTTACTTAACCTGTCTTTACCTAAGTTTTCTTAGCTATAAAATGGGGATAAACACAATAATGCCTGCTTCACAAGGTTCTTGTGAAGATCAAATGAAAGAAATGAGGGATTCTGTGAGGTGGGACTTGCAGCTGGCTTTCTAGGATGCTTCCTGTCCTAGACTGCACTTCCCTTTTACCTGAGTGAGACAGACCTTTTTTTCCCAATCTGACAAATTTCTTGGGTTAAAAGACTGTTTCACCCTGTCTTTTTGCTGGTTCTACTGGAAATAATGTCAAAAGAACCTATGGGAAAAACCCCAAGGAAAAATGGGAAGTGATCTTAAACCCATAAAGAACTCATGGAAGAGCTGAAAAAGAAACTTAAAAATCATATAAGAGAGATAGAAAAAAAATTGGCAAAAGAAAGGAGAGTGATGTAAGAGAATTATTTATTTATTTTTTAAAAGCAATTGGGGTTAAGTAACTTGCTCAGGGTTACACGGCCAGTTATATCTGGGTGTGGTGGTAAGTACCTGAGCCTGGTTTTGATCCCAGGTAATCCCGACTCTGGGGCCGGTGCTCTTACTCACTGTGGATGCAAGAGATTTATGAACAAAGAGTCAACAGCTTGGGGAAAAAAACACAACAGCTTAAATAGTAAAATTGACTGAATGGAAAAGATGATATGAAAATCCACTAAAGAAAACAACTCCTTAAAAGTTAGAATTGGGCAAGTGGAAGCTGGAACACCAAGCAAAAGCAATGCCCAGGTTCAGAATTATGAGCATAATAACTCTCCATATATTCAGGAACAAATTAAGGCAAAACATTCACAGAAAAGAAAACATCAAAATACAGGGTAACTCAATCATTTAGTAGGTTTTCAATTCAGTCACAAAGTATAAAGTCAAAGTACTCCACCCAGGACTAGTACATTCATTTAGTCAATCACAAAGTCTTCTCTCTATTCAACTGGAGATTAGTTTCCAATCATAAACAAAGTACATTCATTTGGTCAGTCACAAAGCACAATCAAAGTATTCCACCCCTGGATGGCAACTGAATTACAATTATCATCAATTACCACCTAGCACCCTCTCAAAGGGGAAGTGGAGAGCACAAAGGCCATCTACCCCTAAGCCACAACAAGGTTATGATATTATCACAGTATTCAATACCCAAGGAGAAGACTTTTCTTCATCTTGACCCAGGCAAGTTCTCAGCAATATCTGTTCTGGGAAGACAAAGCTTACAAAGCCACAATATACATTGCTCTCTGCCTTCAGGACAGTCTCAGGAACCCTGAAAATATCAGCAAGACCCTCCTCCAGGATTCCTGTGAACATACAGCAAGAAAATCCTCCTTCAGGGTTTCTGAATCAACAGTTCCAGAACTTCTGCAACAACACTGTCCTTTACCAGCAGATGACTCTGGGAAAGTAATATCAAAACAGACAGGAAAAATACCGGCTCCACAGGCATGCCTCTTCAGTTCTCTGAAGCTTCAGGTGGCAGTTCTCAAAAGTCCTGGGCAGCTCCAACTGGCCCTCAGCAGTCCAGATGGCTTAGGCTGACAAGTTTCTTTCTCTTCTCTCTCTCTCTCTCTCTCTCTCTCTCTCTCTCTCTCTCTCTCTCTCTCAGCAACTCTGGCCCCCAGCAATTCTCTTTCTCTCTCTGCCTCCACGATGCTGCTCCCAAAAATTCTTCTGGCCTCTCTCTGCTTGGGCCTCTCTAAATCCACAGCACCAGCTCCTCCCAGTTCAGCCTCCTCTCTTCATATCAAGTCCATCCCACAAGTAGGATTCACAAGCTCTGGATTTTAACACTTAACCCTGAAAACCAAGTCAATACAAGGGGATCTTTAAATTCCATTACCAAGAAGCTAAAGATTCTATGAGACATCAAGAATCAAATAAATTGAAAGGAATGACAAAAATAGAACATGTAAAATGTAAAATACCTCATTGGAAAAACAACTGACCTTGAAAATAGATCCAGGAGAGACAATGTAAGAATCATTGAACCACCTGAGAGCCATAATCAAAAGGAGTACCAGGACAGTGTCTTTCAAGAAATTATAAGGGAAAGCATCCCTCATTTCCTGGAACCAGAGGACAAAATAGTCATTGAAAGGATCCACTTGGGGCAGCTAGGTGGCGCAGTGAGTAAAGCGCCGGCCCTGGAGTCAGGAGGACCCACGTTCGGTTCTGACTTCAGACACTTAATACCCACAAAAAAAAAAAAAACCTAGCCATGTAACCTTGGACAAGTTGCTTAACCCCAATTGACCTCCAAAAGGCAAAAAAAAAAAAAAAAAAAGGAAAATCCACTGATCACTTCAAGAAAGAGATCCCAAAATAAAAACTTCAAGGAACATTATAATCAAATTTTAGAACTATCAGGTCTATTAAAAAATACTGCAGTTCATCAGAAAGAAACAATCCAAATATCAGGGAGGCACAATCAGGGTTACACAGGATTTAGAAGTTGCTACATTAAAGGATTGGAAGACGTAGATTATGATTTTCTAGAAGGCAAAGGAGCTAGGACTATAACCAAAAATCACCTACCTGGAAAAATCAAGCATAATACTTCACAAGGAAAAATGGCAATTCAATTAAATAGAAGGATTTCAAGCTTTCATATGGAGAAGGTCAGAATTTAACAACAAAAAAAATATGATCTCTAATATCAAGACCCAAGAAAAGTCCAAAAAGGTAAAAAGAGATAAGAAAACATAAGGGATTCAGTGGAGCTGAATTGTTTACATCCCACCATGGGAAAATGATACATGCAATTCTTAAAAATTGTATCACTAATAGTACAGCTAGAAGCAATATACATAGACAGAGCTTGTAAGGTGAATTTGAAGAAATGCTATCAAAAATAATTAATACATGAGAATGAGAAGTATACTGGGTGTAGAAGGAAAGGATAAGTAGAATGTGTAAATTATTTCACAAAAAGAGTCATGAAAAAACTATTACAGTGGAGGGAAAGATGGAAGGGTGGGCAATGGGCATCACTTCAACCTTACTTTCATCAGTATTAGGTCAAAGAGGGAATAATATGTACAATCAGGTAAAAGATAGAAATCTATCTTACCTGGCAAGAAAGTAGGAGGGGAACAGATTAAGTAAAGAGAGTGAAGTACTGACAGAAGAGAGAACAGATTGGGGGAGGTGGTAGACAGAAGGAAAATACTAGTGAGGAGCAGAAGGGTAAAAGGAGAGGGGATAAACAGGAGGAAGAAGAGGATGGAAGAAAATATACAGTTAGTAATCATAACTGTGAATGTGAATGGAATAAACTCTCCCATAAAAGGAAAGCAGATAGCAGAGTGGATCAAAAATCACAATTCTAAAATATGTTGTTTACAAGACACACTTGAAGTAGAGACATACACAAAGCAGGAGAAGAAATACTTATCTCAGTCAAAGCAAAAGCAAAAATAGGCCTAATTAAAAGAGATAAGAGAAGAAACTACATCTTGCTAAAAGGTACCATAGACAATGAAGTAATATCAATACTAAACATATATGGAGCAAGTATTATAGTATCCATATTTTTTAAAGAATTTAAGTTAATGACAGGTTCATGATCAAATAAGAGATAGAGAGCATTGCAAAATGTAAAATAGATGATTCTGACTATATTAAATTATAAAAGCTTTTGTGCAAATAAAACCAACGTAACGAAGATAAGAAGGAAGAAGGGAGCTGAAAAGTAAACTTTAAAGCAAGTGTCTCTGATAAAGGCCTCATTTCTCAAAGATAAAGAGAACTGAGTCAAATTTGTAAAAATACAAGCCATTCTCCAGTTGATAAGTGGTCAAAGTATATGAACAGGCAGGTTTCAGATGAAAAAATCAAAGCTATCTATAGGCATACAGAAGTACTCTAAATCACTTTTGATTAGAGAAATGCAAATGAAAATAACTCTGAGGTACTACCTCACAACTATCAGATTGGTTAATGTGACCAAAAAAAATGGAAAATGATAAATGTTGGAGAAGATGTGAGAAAATTGGGACACTAATGTGTTGTTGATGGAGTTGGGAGCCAATCCAACCATTATGGAAAACAATATGGAACTATGCCCAAAGGTCAACCAAACTGTGCATACTCTTTGATCTAGCAATGTCTCTAATAGATCTGTTCCTCAGAGAGATAAAAACAAAAAAGGAAAAGGACCTACATCTGCAAAAATAAATTATAGCAGCCCTTTTCATGGTGGCAAAATATTGGAATTTGAGAGGATACCTACAAATTGGGGAATGACAGAACCAGTTTTGATGAAAGTAATGGAATTCTATTGTGCAATAAGAACTGATGAACAGGTAGATTTCAGAAAAACCTGGAAAATGTTGTACGAACTGATGCAAAGTGAAATGAGGAGAGCCAGGAGAACATTGTACACAGTATCAACATTGTTGTGTGATGATAAACTATGGTTAACTCATTTCTTTTCAGTAACACAAAATCTTGCAAAAATGAATGCTAAAATTTGTCTTGACATGTAAATGGGAAAAATAAAATACTATCAAAAATAAAGGGAGAAACCCCAACTGCCCTCCAAAAAGCAAAAAAAAAAAAAAATAAAGGGACAGACAAAGTTCTCAGCTGAAAAGGTGGGGAGATGAGAGATGTGAAAGTCTTGAGGATGGAAGAGAAGATTTGGAATAACTTCTATGGGAAGTAGTATAGAAAATTAATTGGGAAGGAAAAAAAAGATTATCTTGCTATAATGAGGGCCTAGTTATTATTGAATAATGAATTTGTAATGTCAACTCTGTAAAGTCAACTCTGCTTTATGACTTTCTCCAAAACTTTTTCTGTAACATATGAGCAGAGAAGGCAGGGCACAGAGAAGGCACTTAGAGATCAGATAGTCTAAGTCTCTGGTTTTATAGATGTTTAAAGCACAGAGAGTTTAAATAACTGGCCTGGTGTGATACAATATATTAGTGGCAGAACCAGGAATCTAACAACACATGCCTCCCAAATTCCAGAAGACATTTTAAAATTCTTTTCAATCTTGTGATCTTAATAATACCTCATTGACTTTAGAAAATAGCCATAGATTGGAATTATGGCTTTTGTTCCTTTACTTATAGGCCGGAGTACTTGGACATGCTACTGAAATCTGTTAATTTGTTTCTTCATTTATTCCAGATAGGACAGTATGAAAGATACCAGGTCACACTGATCACAAAGTATTTACTAACTGTATGACCTTGGGGAATTCACCTCACCTCAGTTTTGCACATGTAAATAAAATGAAGGGGTTGGAATAAATGCCCTCCAAGATTCCTTCTAGCACTAAATCTATGATGCTATGAAATATAAATGCCAGGACAATGTAAATCATATATGAAGATTAGTACAATCTTCTCCCCTGTAATCACACATTTTCTAAATGTTTTCGGTTAAAAATTGTTTCTGTCAGCATTGGAGCTGGAAAAGGGGGACATTCATAATTCTTTCTTATAGGTATTTCTCTCCTATGGTACTCCATCTGTCTTCTCTACCACCAGGTCTTCTTCATGGCCTCAGATTAAAATTAAATCACTCAAGTTCAATTTCATCTAATAGCTATTTATTAAGTGGTTAGTATGTATATGACCCTGAAGATACTAGGATAAAATTAAAAAAAACAAACAAACACAAAATGCAAAACCTACTTTCAGGGAGCTTACATGATCCTTGAGGGAGACAACGTTTATAATCACAAATAAGTAATAAATAATTTGAAGAGTCAACTATTGACTTAGGGAGATGAATGAATGAAAGATTTATTGAAGGCTTACTTTCTACCAGGCACTATACTAAGTTTTGGAAATACAGATCTAAAATGAAACAGCTCCTGTGCTTGAAGAGCTTACATTCTAATGAGGGAAGAAAATATCTAGACAGACAGACAGACAGACAGAAAGATACATAGATAGATAAGCAGGTGGTAACCACTGTGGAGAAGAAAGAAAAGCAAATCCTTGTAACAAATTTGCATAGTGAAGCAAAACGAGTTCCCATACTAGTATGTCTAAAAATGTATCTCATTTGGCATGTTTCATTCATCATAGGTGTATCTATATTTTCTAATGGTCTTCTAGGAAACCCTGCTGATGACAAGTCATTGTAATGGGGAAGCCTCTAAGGAAATGCTTTCTCCACATGATTACTAATCTTGCACTGACTTATTCTTCCTCTCTCCCCTTCCACCCTGCTAGCTGGTTATGATGTTAACACTAATTACAAAACACATCCATAATAAGTTTACACCTTTGATATTGATTCTTGGAGTGTAAAAGCTTTGTTGCTAGTGCCCTTTAACATCTGAGCAGTTCAAAAGAGAGATTTGGAATGAATGTCTCCACTGTTATAGGCCTCTGGAGTACAGGGATGTCGAAAGGCACAATGTCCTTTCCTTGACTTTTAAAGTTGATTAACACTTGTAATTATAAATCACCTCTAACAGTGTGAATCAGTACAGATCCTGTGTGCGTATGTTCAGGAAACACTGCACATAGGCCAAGTCTGACACAGTTAGTGTGGTAAATGTCTCTCTATGACATCACCACAGGGAGCTGGCATCTCTCTGCATTGACAGAAACAAGGTTGTAATTAGAAATGAGTGACAAGGTGCTTTTCATTTTTGATGAGAAAAGATTTTATGTGTCAAAATATCTCACCACAGGAATAATTTTCTCTGTATGCATTTCTCTTCCTGAATGCATTTTGCATAATAATAGAAAAAGGAAAGTTGTTGCTGAGTGTTGCTTAGTGACAAAAGAGCAGATGTGTGGCATTTACTGATAAGGAGCATTTGAACTTTATCATAGTGTGATATTGACAGATACAATTCGGAGGGAGTTTAATATATTTCGATTGCAAAATTAATTTGTTTTTAATAAAAGAAAATCAGAGATATTAAAGTGCTTTTTGGAGCATTGTGTCTATAAAAGCTTAAAATTACTTGACAGAATTTAATCATGATTTCTAAAATACACTTAAACGTTTTAATCATCTGCGTTTTAAACAAACAACCACTATTCTGCATTTCCTGATATTTTAAAGAACCTGCTTTGTCACTTAATATCTGTTTTGTCATTCAATACACTGTTACTTTCTAACAATTCATAATTATCCTTGTAAATAGGCTGCATTCATTATGCTAAACTTGTATGTTTAAAAACAGCGTCAAATAGTTCTATTGAAATTACCCAGAGACAGAAATAATGCTTTTATATTTATTTTAGCTTCTTTGCCTGTGAAAGAATTTTAATTTGCACATAAAACTAGTAATATCAAATGAAGCATAAATTGGAAGGTGATCAGAGGAGGGTTTCCAGAGTAGTGAGGAACCTTGAGTTCGGGCCTAAGGAAGATCGTTTAGTTATTTATCATGAAGAAGAGGTCACAGGAAGAATGCAGGATGGATGAGGGGCCCGCATCATAGCTGTCTAAAAGGCTTTCATGCTGAAGAAGGAATAGACTTGATTGGCCCTAGAGAACAGAATTAGGAAAAATGGATCTAAGCTACAGGGGCAAATTTAGGCAAAATATCAGGAAAACAATTCCTAGCAATTATGTCCCCAAAAGGAAATGGGCTGTCTCCAAACCATGCTGTTATGGTTCTCTAGTAGAGATCTTTGAGCAAAAAACAGATTAGTATTGGGTATGCTGTAGAGAGGATCTTTCTAGAGATAGGAGATATGCTGGGGACTTAAGAAATTGCTTCCAAATGAGAAGACATTTCTTTAATTTTAGTTTTCTAATACGGGGAGTACAATTTACGGAATGTGATTTAATACTGAGTGGTAGAGCTGGATAACAGAATTAAGAGAGAGGATAGAAAAGACACACATTTCAAGTTCTGTTGAGTTGAGCCATATTTCTATTCATTTAATTAGGAAAAATAGGGTAAGATCAAGTATTTATAAAAAGAGAATTATCCAAATTGCTAAAAAAGAAAAGGCTGGAGTATAATAAAAGTACACCTGAAATTTTATGGCTTCTGAGGTTTAAAGTATATTGGAGAGATTCAAGAATGATGTATTTATCTCTGTTTATTGTACACTAAGCCGTCTTTGACCCCCTTCAGACATATGACAGCAATGTGAAACAATTCAGAGGGTCTCTTGGTTTGATAATAAAGGGAAAGATATATTGCTCGCCAATCAAGTAATATCCCAATTCCTGACCTCCAGTTAACCAAATTTCTCTATAAAGAGGTTAGTCATATCCCCTGAGAGTAGTTCATGACATGGATTATATTCCTGATATTTAAACCACATATTTCAAGAGACTTTAATGCAACTAAAATCTTTGAAGGGATTACAACTTGTATTGTTTGAGTAAGACAACATAAAAGAAAATAATTAGGACTGTGTTTTTTTCCCATGCTATTTTGCATTATTTATATTTTCCCCAAACCCCAATAAATGTGAGAATATGATTACTATTAGGTCACACTATAGAGAGGAAGATTATATCGTCAAAAGTGTTGCTCAGAACTTGAAGCCTAAGGATTTTGAATTAGATTCAAATTTTGGTGATTGTTCTGGCTGCAAAATGGATTTTTGATTATAGGCTTTATTCTGTAATTCTAGCACAGCAAAGCTTCCAGTGACAGACAGATTATTTATTGGTATATCTGTTTTATAGTCTTGGTTTTCCAGTAATGAGACTCTTCAGCAATGAGTATATATAAAAAAGAAGTGGGATTCTATTTGTTGTTGATATGCTCTTGGACTGGAATCTTCCAGTGTTTAAATGGATTGGACCCATCAAAGTCCAAAACCTCTTTCCATTATCTAATGCATGTGACTGTGTCCCTGTGTTTGTTTCCTACTGAAGCACATTAGAATTTTCAGGTCACAAGGGAAATCTAGAAGGAAATTGTCTGAAAGTATACCATGAGCTGTAATAATGTTCTTAGCTTTGGAAGGTATTTCAGGTCTTGACCCTGAACTTCTGGCTGGAAAGTGGTGATACACTAAATGAGATCCAAAGTATAGAACTCACAATTTGGTTTTCCACATTGTTTAATTATTGCTGATAGGAAAAAAGACAACCCTTTTATTTGG
The DNA here is from genome assembly GCF_028583685.1 of Petaurus breviceps papuanus. Taxonomy (NCBI): domain Eukaryota; kingdom Metazoa; phylum Chordata; class Mammalia; order Diprotodontia; family Petauridae; genus Petaurus; species Petaurus breviceps. Next base: position 23,581,435 of record NW_027187419.1, on the reverse strand, counting down.
TTGTCTTGGGAAGGTAACAAGAAATAAGATATTCCTAGAATTATACACCTAGAGATAATAATAGAGAAGACAATTGTAGTATTTAATGATCCAGTAACACAGTGACAACCAGAGAAACAGCAGAACTGCTTGCATAGAGATAATTAGAGCCCCCCCCCATTTTATTTGTATAATCGTTAAAATGTCAGTGCTACTGAGCTTTCTTATTAAAAAAGTGAGCAAAATAAATTTAAATGATCATCTTTGTTCTAACTTCAATAAAATCCCATATAATCCCATATACATAAAACTATACATGAAAACATTTAACCATGTCTAAGAACGCACATATCCTTTTCTATATATCAGCCCAGTTACTTTACGTTATGTTATACATTTATCTATAAATGTGTATATATGATAGAATCCTACTAAAGCTGCCCCCAAGCTCAATATTCTAACTTCATTATAGGCCCAGCCTTACTGAACAGCAGGCCCACTGTACCTACCTAACCCCCTGCCAATATCCTAACTTCTTCATATATGCCTCACTGCTCACTGGAATAACAGGTGTGTCCCTGAACTCTTAGTTCCCACAGAAACAGTAGGTGTGCCCATGTGATGGGAAGCTAGCTACTGCCTCTACCTGGTCACTGCCCCTAGACCCATTCCCACAGAAACAGGTGTGTTCTTATATTCAATCACAATCTCATCATCCTTCTAGCCCAAGAAAGGACCACAATACCTAACTATCTGTCTTAACCAGACAGGACCACTGTAGCTAGCCAGTTGGAGGGCAGAATGACCAGAATGTTTAACCACCAAACCATAGATGGGACCCTTCCTCCATTACCTAATCCCTTAACAAACTCCTCCTGCCTTTTTAACATTAATTATATTTCTCTATTCTATGTAAATTTCTGTTGTGTAATTGTATCTTTACCCTATAAAAATCCATCTTGCTTTCTCTGAAGCTGCCGGTTCCTCTTGGAACTTAGCCTGCTTCATGAGAGGCATCAATCTCAATAAGTGCCTATACTTGGATTAGAGGTGGTCTGACTCTGAATTCTTTGAGATGGTTCCACCAAAACATATCATGAAACCATAAGTTTTGGGGTGGGCAGAGACCCTGCCTCAACAGTTTTTGGCATCCCTGGGTTTAAACTGCAACATATACTTGCGTACATATATACTATATATATGGTATACATATGTAAATGTATATGTACATATAGTATATATGAGAAAGACAGAGAAAGAGGGCCACAGTAGTAACTGCATGTTTCCTTCTCTCTATCAGGGTTAAGTAAAACCCAACCAGTACTCAGAGTAGCAAGTCTAAAGAGTGTTCTCACATTGAAAAGTTGCCACATACACATAAAATTTATTATTCTCTCTCAGGTTTCTAGGGTCAATACTAGTGATAGGGTAATACCATCTTACTACTTACCCCTGTTGCTTCCAAGTCCCTACTGGTATGTTTACTATTTATGGAAAATCAGTCATCACAACATTAATTCTTAAACATATAACATTAACCAAAATGATAAAGCAAAAATAGTAATCATTTACTCAGGAGTCAAGAGCTGGAATGATGTGTGTGTGTTTGTGTGTATGTGTGTGTATATTTAAATCACAGCCCACCTATAATCCAGGTCCAGTCCTCCACAGTCGTATGATGTTCTTAGAGGAGAATGGAGGTATAGTATTGAAACCTAGCCAAGAACTACATGAATAGGAAAACTTATGTGTCTTTCACAAATTTAGACTGCAAACCCTGAAGTACCTGGTCCCTTCAGGAGCAATCTTTACTATCTAAAGTTACTTCTTTGGTAATTATTTAGTTTCTGGTCCTCACCATTCTCCTGACTGTATCTGCTTCTCATTTGTTCTCAAGTCAGTGAAGCAGTGGCAAAGTCATTTGTTCACAGCCACTCTTTACAGAGCACTTAGTAAAAGTGTTCTGATATTTCTGAGACAAGCAGTTCTTTTAAGATAAAGAACTGCTAAGCATCTCAGTTCTACAAATAGCAAGCTATTCTGTTTTGTCCTATCAGTTTCGTCTTCTCCCCCACCCCCATAACAAAACACTGATAACAAAGCCTGTTCTTCTCCTTGGGTTCCCCCCCCCCCTCTAACCAGAGAGGGCAGTAGAGAGGAGCACAGAGAGCCCTCTGAGTAAATTTTCCCTTTCTCAGAAGGTTGCACATAGCATTAGAGAGCAATAAGCACTGATAGCTCTTTACATGGCAGCAGATTTATCTTCCAATGACTTTCTAGCCAATCAGCATATCATTGCATCTCTTTCTATAAGAAAGTTCCCAACAAAGCAACTGAACTCATCTATCTCAATTGGACGCCTTCTCAGTCTTCCGTCTCCAGCTTCTGATGACTCTATGTTTACTGACTTTATTTCTCTGCTTCCTCTATTTCTTCTTTTCTTCTTCTTAGAGTTACTTATATATGTTTGAATACCTCCAATCAGAGTCAAGTCAACAAGCATTTATTAAATACTTTATACCTAGGCCCTGTGCTAAGTTCTAGGAATACAAAGAAACTCAAAAACAGCCCCTGCTCTCACATGGCTTATATTCTAATGGGGAGAAAACATGCAAATAACTATATGCATACAAGATATAAAGTAGGTGAATTAGAAGTAATATCACAGGGAAGGCACTGGAATTGAGGATTATCGGAATGCCCCTCCTGCTAGTGTGTGGTGATAAGTCTTTCAGACTTATGAAATATATAAAACAACAATATTGTAAATAAAACTTTGAAAGACTTAAGAACTTTGATTAACAAAATAGAACCAAACACAGTTCCATAAGATTCATGATTATATATTCTATTCACCTCTAGATTGAGTGGTAATGGATTTAGAGTGCAGATGAAAAAATTTTTTGACATGGCTAATGTGGAAATTTATTTTTTTACTATAAATATTTGTAAAGATCTCAATGAGTGGCTTTGGAGATGTGGGAGAGACTTTGGAATTAAAAATCTAATCAAAAAGATTACCTGATTACCTTTGGAGATCCTTTTCCTCCTTCCTTCACTCCTCCCCTCCTCCTAAATTAGGGCATAGTCTCTAGCCTAATGACTTTTGGGGTATAATTTAAATACTGGGGAGAGAAACAGGGCAATCCTATTTTCGAAAAGTTGAATCTATTTTAAGTTTTGACAGGACATCAACAACAAGGAGATATTTAGATCCAGAGATGGAAAAGAAACTAACCCAGGGGAGAAATGGGGTGAGGGTGTAGCAATGCAGATTTGAGATTCATCTGCATAGAGGTAATCATTGAAAGCCAAGGGAGGCTTTAACATAAATGAGTTAGTGAGCCTGCAAAGGAACTACTCAGTTATAGGTTTTAAATGATTGCCACAATAATAGAAGGATGAATGCCTATAGGCATTTGTTAGCCTTTTCCCTCTCCACTACTTTGCCAGGAAGAACAAAACCTCCCTAGGGTGACAATGATGTTTAAGCTCAAAGAGCCATCACATATTTTGGAAGAGACTAGAGCTCGGGAACATCCTGCCCCCACTAGCCTAATTGGCTCAGCAGCTCCCAAAGAGGTGAGAGGCAGTCTGACTCATCATGTTTCTATTTTTGTGGGTTTGTTTTGTGGGAATGGAAATGTGTTTTATAGACCAAACTACATCTCACCTCTTATCTACTAAACTCCTCTTAAAAGGATATTTGTTAACTGGATGATTTGTTATCAGAATGACAGTTAACCTCTGTATGTTCAGCCCTTCTGGGAGGTGAAGGAGAGTTCTTTAATTCCAATTGTTTCATTTTAAATGTAGAATTTGCTTCTGAGGTAGGGCTATATGAATGACAGATTCTTTGGCTGATTGATGTTTCAGCTTTACCTAGACATACAACATCGAAGTAGGGAAATATGTCTATTGTGATTTATAAGTAAATGGACCAGACATTAGGTGTCAGATTGTTTTTAGATTTCATTTTCAGCCTGAGAGCTTGCTGCTTTTTCTGCTATTGCTTGTTATTTATAGCTTTGCTTGGGAATACATGTAACAAGCTACATTTTGCGCATGTGATACCCCATTCCCCAAACCAAACAACTACCTAAAGCATAATCAACAAAGAGTATAATGACTGTTGTCTGTAATACTGAGGTCTTTCCTTTAGGTAACCACTGTAAAATTTTTCTTTTTCCTCATACTAGGACTTTTAAAACATACAGAGGCAAATAATTAAGGGTGTTTCTGTACTGAGGGGAGTTGAAGCTTGTACACAATTTTGCTATATTTGTTTGGGGGAGGAGACAGCATAATGTATATGTAGTGTATCAGTAGTTAGCTTAGGGAAATTAAATTTTAACTATTGATGTATAAAATTTTGGGATATCATTTTATATACTTTACTCCCATCGTTAATACAATGATTTAATATTAATGACACAATTCATATGCTTACACATTCTATGAGAATTTAAACCCAATGATCTAGGTTTCATTTCCTATCTCGTTTGCTTACAAATTTTTATTTCATCATTTTTTGTTACCAATTTCAAAATACTCTGATGCCCCATTTGATCAGTTTTCAAATCATCATAATTATTACCACTATTATTATAATCATCAAAAACATGTTAATTACCTAATTTATTTGAGACTATGGCAATTTTTTCTCATCCATTTGCTTCTTGTGGTGATTATAAGTGGACTCTCGGAACGATGAAACGCAAGCATAACTCTATAAAAAGACTACTATAAGTCTAAATAACACTGGCATTTTACCCTTGGTAATTGACCAATGGAAGACCTGCTTTTTTTGCAAAATCCTACTGTTTCAGAGATTTATCAGCAAAGTGATGTCTGTTAAGGGGTCTCTTTCATCCAACCATTAGAGACAATATATGCTGCTAATGAACTGCTTTCTACATCTGGCCTGGAGGAAAACCAACTCAATAAAGGAAGCAATAACCTCAAATAATAGTGGTATAAGATTCCTTAGAAAGATGGGCCAATGAAGAACTTTTCCACAGCATAATACTCAGAAGCCTTAACATTAAATTTCACCCTAGTTGATGTGAGAAGTAGCCAGTGCCAAGACAAGCAGCTAAGACTTGATTTCTTTGCTATGTTTTATAGACAGTTTTGTAGAAATCATGCATTGGCCTCAACTTCTAACTCTGGAAATGCATATATTTCTTACAGACTGGAAAAGAATTCCATTGAACAGAGCTGTTTTGAACTCATATTCATATCCTAGTTGTCATTAGTTGTTATGCTAAGTGTTCCGCAGAGAAAATAACACAGACATAGATTTTATCCTCTAGCATAAAATCCCACCTTTTTTTCAACTTTATTCTAATAATTTAATAGAAAATTAAAATAAATAACAAGAAACAAGTAGGTGGGCATAAGGCAAAGCTTAGAAGACCATAGGCCACTACAGTACCAGTTTAAGAAAGGGCAAGAATGAGGAAGAGAATTGTTGGTGGTGAATTGGCTATAAAATGTACACAGGTAAAAGGATATGCTTCAAATGTAGCAGATGTTTAAGGTCATAAGGAAAACTTTGGCACATAACACATACTAAAAGAAAATAAGAACATGGGCAAAAGAAGAAATCTGAAAATGCAGCTATTATGCAAAGATAGGGGAATGTAAGAATTCCTGCTGAGAAGGTGAGTGGGTGATTTGAAGAATGTCATATCCAAGTAGTTGGGAGGGGTGAATCCAATTGAAAGATAATATTTTGGGAAGCTTATTCAGTGTGTTGGAAAGTATCATGTTGTTAATGGACTTGGAGCAAGGAAGATAAAAATAAATGTACCAAACCATATATCTGAAAAAGTGAGGGGAGAAAGGCAACCCATGACGTGATTAGCAAAACTGGAGCAAAAGTCATGGGAAGGATATTTATCCTATAAATGATAACTATTATCACAAAGGAGCATGATTGATTGTGAATAGTTTCTTCCAAACTAGTTTTATTTGGTTCCTTTTGCAGGGTTTCTAGAGAGGTAAATTACAAGAATACTATAAAGAATCTACCTAGATTCTTGCAAAACATTTGAAAATATCTCTCCTGCTATTCTCAGGGCAAAGATGAAAAGATATGGATTAGGTGATTGCTCAGTTAGATGGATTAAAAATGGTCAAATGACAGAACCCAAAGAGTGGTCTTACTTTAAATGTCATCTTGTTGATATGTCATTGAATACATGACATGTAGTTGAATGTCATCATGAATACAGGATTTCAGTAGTGCCCAAGGAATCTTTATCAAGTGATTGATAAATTTATATATGAAAGAAAATTGAGAGTGGTTAATAATGTTACATTTCAAAGTTAACATTCAAAGTGACTTTGATGGGACATGATATTGGTTTGAAGCTAATAAAATGGAATTTAATAGTAATGTATGTAAAATCTTATGCATTTGAAAAATCAGTTTCATAAATATAACATTGGGGAATCATGTCTAAATAGTTTTGTTGCTGTTCAGTCATGTCTGACTCTACATAACTGCCTTTGGGGTTTTCTTTGCAAAAATACTAGAGTGGTTTTCAATTGCCTTCTCCTGCTTATGTTACACATGAAGAAACTGAGGCAAGCAGGGTCAAATGACTTGCCAAGGTCACATAGCTAGTGAGTGTCTGAGACCAGATTTGAACTCAGGAAAACTACTTCAGGCCTGACTTCAGATTCGGCACTCTGTCCACTGTACCATCTAGTTCCCCCTTTGAATAGAGATAGTAGTTCCTATAAAAATATGAGGGGTTAGGGATGGCTAGGTGGTGCTGTCAATAGAGCTCTGGCCCTGGAGTCAGGAGGACCTGAGTTAAAATCCGGCCTCAGACACTTGACACAATTACTAGCCGTGTGACTTTGGGCAAGTCACTTAACCCCAATTGCCCTCCAAAAAGCAAAAAAATAAACATATGAGGGGTTAAGTGTACTTAAACTTCAATATGTTAAAAATATCATATGAAAGGCAAAAACAAAACAAAATATATAATGTACATTTAAGTTGCATGAAGAGAAGCATGGTGTACAAGATTAGGGAACTGGTAATTCTGTTGTACTCTCTCCTGGTCATACATTGTTAGAGTATTTGTGCAGTTCTGGATGTTATATTTTAGGAAGGACAGTGATACACTGAAGGCATGACTAAGTTGGTGAATTCTTGCAATCACCGTCAGCAGTGATCTTTGAATCCAAAGATATAAAATCTGACACTGTTTTCATTTCTTTTCTCTCTATTTGCCAGAAACTAATTTAACTATATGCCATGATCTTATTATTTTTTTATGTTAAGCCCCAAGCCAACTTTTATACTTTTTCCCTTTTACCTCCATCAAGGGGCTTATTAATTCTTCACTTTCAGCCATCAGAAAGATATCATCTATGTAGACTGACATTATTGATACTTCTCCTAGAAACCTTAATTCTGGCTTTTGAATCATCCAGGCTGGCATTTCACATGATCTATTATGCATATAAGTTATATCATTAAAGTGATAATATACAGCCTTGTCATGCCCCTTTTCCCATCTTAAACCAATTGATTGTTCCATGTTCAGTTCTAACTGTTGTTTATTGACCTGCAAACAGGTTCCTCAGGGGACAGGTATGATCTAGGACTCCCATCTCTTTGTCATTTGACACATTTTGTTGTGACCCACACAGTTAAAGGAATTAGTACATTAAATAAAGCAGAAGAAATTATTTTTTGGAAGTCCTTTATTTTCCCCATAATCCAGCAAATGATGGCAATTTGGTCTCTAGTTCCTCCACCGCTTCAAAAACCAGCCTGCTCTTCTGGTCATTCTTGGCTCACATGTTGCTGAAGCCTAGCTTGCAGAGTCTTAAGCATAATCTTGCTGTCATTGAAATTAGAATAATTCTTTGGTAATTTGAACATTCTTTGGTATTGCCCTTCTTTAGGATTGGTGTGTAAATTGATTTTTTCCAATCCAATGACCACTGCTGGAATTTCCAAATTTTGCAGTTATATTGAGTGTAGTATTTAATAACATCATCTTTTAGGATTTTGTATAGCTCAGCTGGAATTCCATTACCTCTACTATTTTTGTTGTTAACAATACTTTATCAGGTTTGCTTAACTTCATTCTCTAAGATGCCTGGCTCTAGACCTGTAATCACACCATCGAAGTTATCAGTGATAAATGGCATTTCTTTGTTGTATATTTCTTCAATATATTCTTTCCACCTCTTAACAATCTGTTCTACTTTTTTTTTAAGTCCCTAACATTTTTGTCTTTTTCATACCCATTTTTGCATGAAATATTCCCTTTATATCTCTGATTTTCTTGAAAAAATCTCTCTTCCTTCTGATTCTGTTGTCTTCTATTTCTTTGCATTACTCATTTAAGAAAAACATTTTTTTTCTGGAATTCTGCATTCTTTTGGGTATATCTTTCACTTTCTCCTTTCCCTTTCCCTCTTTCCTCAGCTATTTATAAAGTCTTATCAGAGCCATTTTGCTTCCTTGCTCTTTATCTTTTAGGTTTGTTTGTTTTTGCTGCTTCCTGTACAATTGCAAATCTTTGTTCCTAGTTTTTCAGGCACTCTTTCAGGTTTAATACCTTAAATCTATTCAACATTTGCATGTCACATTCATAAGAGATATGACTTAGATAATACCTATATAATCTGATGATTTTCCCTCCTTTTTTATTCTGTTTATGTGTGAATTTTGTAGTAAGAAACTCATGGTCTGAGGTCTTGTTTTCACTGATTCTATACTGCTTCTCCATCTTTGGGCTGCAAAGTATATATGATCGATCTTATCTCTATGCTGACTATCTCATGATGTCCATGTGTAGACTTGCCTTTTGGGTTGTTGAAAAAGTGTTTGCTAAAACTGACCATGTAAGCTTGGGCAAGTTACTTAACCCCAATTGCTTGAAAAAAATTAATAAATAAAAAAGAAAAAGTGTTTGCTGTGACCCCTGAATTATCTTGACAAAAGTTTATTTATCTCTGCTTTGCTTCATTTCCTACTCCAAGGTCAAACTTGCCTGTTAATTCCAATTATCTCTTAATTTCCTGCTTTGGCATAACAATGCCCTATGATGAATGTGATATCTTTTTTTTTGATCTTGTGATATCTTTTTTTTTTTTGATCATAAGTCTTCATAGAACTGATCCACTTTGACCTCTTTGGCGTCTGTGGTTGGAGGATAGACTTGCATTACTGCAATATTGAATGATAGCATTTTGTCATTTTTTGAGATTATACCCAAGTATTGCTTTTCTTACCCTTTTATTGACTATGATGGCTACTTCATTTCTTCTAAGATGTTCTTGTCAACAGTAGTATATTTAATGATCACCTGAGTTAAATTCACCCATTCCCATCCATTTAATTTCACTGACACAAAAAGTATCAATATTTAATCTTTCTATCTCCTGTTTGACCACATCCAGCTTTCCTTGGTTCATATATTTTATTCCTTGGCATACATTTCTGAAACATCCACTAACAGACTATGTGAAATCCTCATTGAGCTATGAAAAAGACCCTGAGTTCTTGGAAGCTATGTCAATGAGTACATATTCTGGCCAATTACATCAAGCTGGAAAGAAATTCCAGTTTGAGCCCAGCACCATATTTTACATCTGTTATGTGCAAAATTGACCACACAGTGATGAATTTTTTAATCAAAGTAATTTTCTAAGGTTAGAGGGATTGTGATCTTTATTGTTGATTTCACTAATACAATCATAGATCCTAAGTATCATGTTTGAATATATGAGTAATTCTGACCTTTTTTGTCTCTTCTGTGTGCTTTAAAAATTACTAATTAAATAAAAGATTTCATAATTTTAGCATATGAAAACTAAAACATTCATTTAAAACAAGAGAAAGGTTTGGCTTGAGCAAGTCACTTAACTTCCCTGCGATCCTCTCAGAGGGTTTTAGCTTTGGTGGGAGTGGATGTGGTAATTTTGGAACTTTTTGGAAGTCATGTATTAAAAGAAGCCATGGATTCTGAAATATAGAAAATGCATATAGAAAAAAAATGTATAGAAAGTTGAAAAATAGCAAATTAAGAACTATTACTCACAAAACATGAGATAGTGTAGCATAGTAGAAAAAAAATGCTGAATGTGGAGTCATGGGAGATCTGGGTTCAAATTCTTCCATCAATACAACTAGCTTTGTGAATTTGCCTATTGTTTATCCTTTCTGAACCTTGATCTCTGTACCCATAAAATGATAATTATAATACTTACAATATCTACCTCAAAGAGTTGTGAGAATCACTTGAGAGGATGGATAGCAACATTTTTGAAAGCTTAAAGCATCATGTAAATGCCAGTTGTCATTATTATTACTGGGGTCACATTTTATATAAACTGCAAAAATGCAATTTAAAAAATTGACAGTAATAAACAGTGATAATTTTCAATATTATTATAACCAATTGGAAAGATTGTTTTATTTTTTTCCTTATCATGTATGTTATGAAATGGATTCTTTTCAGTATAAGTCTAGATTTTATCTGAGGTCCCTTGCAATCATTTCTAAGACACAATAATTAAGAATCCTAATGTATTCTTTCTTGATCATACTATATTTGAAGAAATTTGTTCCATTCTGGGTGCTAATTTTAAGAAGGAAATCAGTGAGCTAAAGAATATTCAGATAGTTATTTGTTTTTTTTTCCTCTCAAAATAATAGATCTTTTGACACAAAACCCTTGTCTGGCTATCTGTCTCCAGATTTGTCTTTCTCCTTACTATACCCAAATCCTTTCTGACAATTATGAGGATATCCAACTCTCAACATACATAGGGAAAAGATTCTTTAGGAAAAGTTAGTATATCATAGTGATCACTCAGAAGTATGATTCTGAAAAAAACATAAATCCAATATCCCCTTATTTGGTCTTCAGTGGCAACTTAGAATAGTAAAAACCCACAGATGGGAACTGGTCATCACTGGGGAGATAAATTCAAGTATTCTACCCATAAGGGAAAAATAAAAGGAAACAGAAACAGAAGTGGAAATAGGAACAGAAGTAGCATTTTCAAATAGGACCCAGAGCATAATATTTATTCCTTCTCAAATCCTGTCCTCATTTTCCCTTCTCATGTTTATATTTTGATCTGCTTTAGAATATTTCTACTGCCCTTTTTTCCAATCTCATTTTTCCCATTTTAATTAATTCTTTTTTTTTTGCCATTTTGGAGAGGGGAAGACAGTGCAATTAGGGTTAAGTGACTTGCCCAAGGTCACACAGCTAATAAGTGTCCGAGGTGGGATTTGAACTTAGTTCCTCCAGGGCCAGTCTATTCACGGCGCCACCTAGCTGCCCCCATTTTTCTCATTTTAGAGATAAACTAGAGAGAGTAAAAATTTAAATGACCTGTCGAATTGCTACATACTCAAATAATATATGATAATGTTGTTCTTTACCCTTCGTCCTCTTTGACATGAGGAAAATAATATTTATAACATATTTCTATTATGCTTTAATATTTACAGAAAACTTTTTTTCCCATATCAACCCTAAAAGGTAGGTAGTGTAACTCCTATAGTATCCATATGACAAATGAGGAAACTGAGTACCTGAGCAAATTTTAGCTACTTGCTCAAGGTAACATGGTTAGTAGGCAGATGGGCCCGACTAGATCATCAACTCTAAGTACTCAGTCCCTATAGCATACTATCTCTCCAGTAAGTATTATTTATTGAGCTATCAAGTTTGCAGGTTTTCATTTCTAGACTAGTGTTTTATTTATTGATCATATTTCAAAGGCTTTGTACTTACTTTAATTTTTTTTTTTTAGAAAAAACATGTCTAGGCTTCTTCGAATTCTCAGACAAATACATGTCCCTGAATAACATTCTGAGCAATTAAGAATGTATGAAGGGGTCAGGGGACAGAACATGGGCTAGTGTTAAGCATATAGACAAGAAAAGTTGTGGGGTATTAAAATAATGCATAAGTCCTTCCCTGCCATTGATTTGGTTTTTGGCATTATCTTTTTCAGGACTCCAGAGTTAACAATACAGTCTTACCCATATGACAGAAGTTACATATCCATGTATTTGACAGACATTATTTAAACAAACACTGTGTGCAGAATACACACAGGATCATATACTATAATTCATAAAACATTTTTATAGGAAAACAGGGAAATGTGCAAATGAGAAAAACAATGAATTCATGTATTGGCTTGGCCTTCATTTGCTTATTTCTATTCCCAGCTTAAAATGGAAGATGTGGTGACTTTTCATAATTTAATATTTAAAGCCCCTAAAGCAACAGAAAGCAACAGACCAGAAGAAATGATGAGTAAATAGCTTTTATGTTTCCATGACAGGCTGGTCTTCTGAGTCTATGCCTCTATGCTGAGCAGGCTAATTCTGTAGGACAGATAAAACTGCGAAATATAACATCCTCAGAAATTGGTTTACTAGTGATAGAATGTATCATTCAGTTCAGCAAGCATAAATTAAGTACCTACTGTGGGCCTGAAATTGTGCTGGACACTAGGAGTAGAAAGAAAAAAAATATATAGGCAATATCCATATGAGAAAACTAATTTACACAGCAGAACAGTAAGCCCTTTAACAAAATCTTCACCTGGCTATTTATCTTTAGCTTTATTCTGTCTCTCTACCTACTCTATCCAAATCCTTCCTGGCAATTATGAGGCTATCCAACTCTCAACATCATGCAGGGAAGAGATTTTGCAATCAAAGTCAGCACAATATAGAGGTTATTCAGAAGAACATTTTTTTTTTTGCACAAATAGAATCTCATTCAAAATCCCTTCATTTGGTCTTCAGTGACTTCTTAGAGTAGCAGTACTCACAGACAGACAATGTATATTAGTGATAGAGATCAATTCGAACATTCTGGCCATAAGGAAAAAAAAATAAAGAAAGTGATGCAGAAATGGAAGTTAATCAAGTGTGATTTATATGGTCAGTAGTGCTTCTCAACTTTTATGCAACAAAGTTTATACCACAGGTGGTAAAGCAACCCATTGGAGGAAGTTTGATTTGCTTCCTGCCCATAGTATGCATTTGCTAATAGACAATATTTTTGAGACTAAGAACACATTTTGCTTTAGGCCTGGATGTGTAAATTGAAATAACATTTCTGCTCAGTTATGTTGGGTGTGTATGTGTGATGGGGGAGACACTCTTTTCCTTCAAATATCGCTGTAATTTTCTGTAGCTACTGTAATATTTAATGCATGGCGTATGGAGATGCTTGTCTTAACAAGGCAAAAGCTGCCTTCCTTTGGCTTTTTCCACATGGAAGGCTGTTTGATGATAATGACATGTCTCCAACAGTGGCAGGGAATCTACCAGAGACACAGAAGGGCTGCACAGATGTCAGGACTGCTGGGTACGGCACTGCCATGGTTGATGCACCCAGACTTTAAATTCTCTTTTAATTCCTTTCACATAAAAGAGGGAATTTGAAGTTCAACCTCCAAGAAATAGTATTAAAAGGACCGGGAGGGCTTTGCCAGAGTTCCACGGGTGATAAAACACATCAATCTGAAACATTACCAGCATGTTGCTGATTCCCTAGTCATTCTTTCATTTGCTGTGGCTGAACAATGATAGCACTGTTCCATCAAGGGAAAATGATCCCTCCTCCCCTCAAAAAAGCTTTTTGCTGCTGTAAAAGCTATAGAGTGTGAGATTTATTAACAATTTCCATTTCAAGAGAGGCACTCTTTGTGTGGCAGTAAAGCGGTGCTTTGATGCAAATGCAGCAATACTCCAAGCCTGTTTTCCTAATGCTTTCAAAACTCCTGTAAATAATGCATCCAGGGATGGCATTAGCCTCTTTTAAACAATTTAGACAAAATTAGTTCAAGTTGTAAAAAGTCAACTGTATTTTCCTCTGCACAATAATCTATTTGGCAGAAGAGGTAGTGGGGAGGACTAGTTCAGGATATTTTCTTGAATTTGGCTAGGAACTTTTCTATCCTGGAATGCAACTGGACCATGGAAGTGGGAACATTTTTTTCCCCAGCTAATCAAAGCAGAGAAAAGTCTGAAGAGTGTTAGTATTTCACCAAATACTCCCTGTAGTTCCTACAACAAATGCTTTTGGGGTGCAGGTGGGAGATATCCCTGCAGACATTGAGAGGAAATATCATATAATAAGACTCACATATTAAGATCATTAAACCCAGGAATTTTTATAGCTCTTAGAATCCAATTAGCATTACATGTATAGTGTTTCTCTTGAACAAACAAAGGTCGTGACTCATCCTTCCCCTAAAATACAGATGGCCTAACTTTACTAATACTTCCTTTTCAGTAATAGGCTTGTTTGTTTATTTATTTTTTTAGTTATACATTGATTGAGAATGAAATGCAAAAGCATTCAGATCTACCTGGTAAAAAGAGTTTCATTACTTCATTAATGGGAATTCTCTCTTGACTGACTAGCTGTGCTTTTTATTTTTTGGAACCCTATTTTTAAAGTAGACCAAAAGAAAGGGAGAGTATCCAGTCAGCAAACTTTAGGTCAATAAGCTTGATTTTGATTCCTGGGAAAATTCTAAAGGGCATAATTAAACAGATAGTTAGTGAGCATCTAGAAAAAATATTGTCAAACATAGGGAAGCTAGTCCTCAGAAGACAGATAGACTATCCATTATCAGGATTATACTCAAAGGCTTTCCAGATTGGTTGTGTTTGTCCTTTGTTTTCTGAGAGGACCATGGTATCAGTGAAATAATGACATGACTTGCATTTGACTTTGATTTGAGTGTGGGAAGGCTGTGCAAGGTCACCAGCCTCACTTTCTCCTCCAGAGCCATCTGGATCCAGTAACCAGATATTCATTAGAATGGCTAGAGATGACCCAGAATTCAATGGGAGACCCTAGCGCATTTAGGCTAAGGCCTTTTCATGTACTCACTGAAAGTGAGGTAAAGCCCATTTAGTGAATAGGCCTCTTTAAGAAGTGAGTCCAGGGACAGCCCCTTTAAATAGGAAAAAAAAATCAAACTGGGAGGGGAAGAACTTCAGGGTTGCTGTTCCAAAGAGAAATAGTTATCATTAATTCATTTTAAGGCAGGAGGGCCCAAAATGTAAATCCCAAGTTAAGTGGGCAACTTCTGGCAATCAAAATTTGCCTTCCTTTGGAGAAAAGGAGAGGGAGAGGAGATGAATTACCCAACTAACTGGGTCCCCATTCAGGCAGCTTGGTCTCCTCACAGTTTGTGTTTGTCCTTCATTTTTAAAGAGGACCATGGTATCAGGGAAATGATAACATGACTTGCAGTTGACCTTGATTTAGCTCCAGCTCCACTGACAAAGGCTTCAAGATGTCTGGACAACCTCAGTTCTATTTTCAAGTATTGGGGTAGTACTCAAGATAATTGATATTGAATGTTTTCTATATTCTGACATCAGGTTGTATTATTACTTACAGGTTACTCCTTTACTATGGTCTGTTAACCATGATCAATTGTCAGAAACGTAGCTCTCCATTAGCTTAAAATACTTTCTGATAATTTGTTTTTAGAGTGATCTTTTATAGTTAAGAAACCCAATTTGCTTTAGCAAACCAAGAAAACCAAATCAGACCATTGGCTTTTATGCTAAGGCACAAGTGTTCTGATTACGCACATATATAATAATCTTTAATTCAAGAGCGAATGACTGTTATATAGACATGAATTCTATGAACTTAAATGACTATTATATACAAAGAATGTGTCCATGATACATATTCTATTAGAGACAAGGACAATTGAAAAGAAGGCAGCATAATGACTAATATATGAAATTTCAAGATGCACAAAGATGTAAATCAAAACCTGGAATTTGCCCCTAAGCAATAAGAACAGAATATGATTAGAGATTGAAATTATTTCTGAAATTTATGATGCAGGACTTCATTTAGTTATTCCTTAATGATTTCTTAATTAATAAAAATCACATTAACCGGAATAGTCTCCCCTCTTAATTGAATCTGAAAGTTTGATTACTTTTGATATCAAACTAGAATTTAATTTTCAAAATAGTTATTACCATACTTCTTAACACCACTACTGTGAGGTCCTATGAAGGTAATATTACTTTTGTTTGTTTGAAAAAATAAACCTGTGGGAAGACCTCTATTTCAATAATTTAGTAAGAAATAATTCCTGGAGCAAAGTATGGAAAGAAACTGAGGAGGCAGTGATAAAAGGCATGAAGCATTTTCTTTATTTATGAGAAACTGGTGTGTAAATTCATTGTTGTTGTAAGAGTACTTTTTAACATATAAATATTTCACCATATATAAGAATATGTTAAAATAATGTTAAAGTTGGAGTATTGACAATATCAACTAATACTCTTGAACATGTGACACTGTGTGCTACTCAGTTTTGTCCATTTGTCAATAAATTCTTATGAAACATGGTGAGTTGAGGAATTGTTTTCATGCCATAACAAAAGCAGGCAGTGTCTTTCTCATTCACACATACCTAGAAACTCCTACGGTTTTGGCTCAGTCAATTTAAATGTGTTTTAAAAAGTATCTTCACTTTTATCTCTTTTTGAGTGTTTAGCTCAGTTATCCTAAGGTCACATTCACATAAGTGTATATTTTTTTTCTTTTTTATCAGTTGAATTCTGGTGAAGTCTGTATTAATTTAATTTTACATTGTTTTTAGATTTCAAAGAAATTCTTGAGATTATTTTTCCATGAAAATCACAGTGTGGAGACTACATAATGATATACATATAAAATTGAGGTTGAATGTTTTCTTCATCACTGTAGCATGAGATGATTGTTCACATGATGCATGAAAATTGTCATGAAATTATAAATAGAAAATGTCAAGATTAAAATGCAGATGAAAGAAAACCTTGATAAGTGTCCGATTCTAAGTGTTGTGAACATTTTGTAAGCCGGTTCTTCAATTTTAAAAGATACACTACTAAGTTAATATTATTAATCTATAAAATTATTTAAAGACCATTTTCATTAATTCAGTAAATAAAGCAAAAGAACATTGCATTTATCAAGTTATACACAAACTTCTCTCTCCATTGGGGAATGAAAATTGAATTTTACCTGAAATTAGAATGCAAATTACATTCCTTAGAGTAGTTCTCTTAATAGTCCTTTGAACTGAATCTCAGTTATGAAACAAATCAATAGCATTATATTTAAAATAAATTTTATTAATATAGCTTTGACATCACATTTCCCATATAATGTTCCATTTGACATTATATTTCTCCTACTGTCCCAGAGAACCATTTTTAAAAAAAAAGATATATTTAAAAGAGGGAAAAAATATTTTTCACGCCTAACAAACAGATTGAAAAATTCTCATATTCCATGGAATGTTCCCTTCCCAAGTTTTTACTCAAGCAAAGAAATGGTAGGGGAGAAGAACATGCCTTTTCATATAACTTCATTTGGCTCAATCTTGATAATCATAGTTTTTCATCATTTAGTTTCAATTATTTTTTTCCTTGTTCTTTCTATTCACATTGTTGTGGTATTGTGCATATTGTCTTACTGGTGCTATTTACTTTACTTTCTATCAGTTCATATAAATCTTCCTATGGTAATGGGTATTCTTTATACACATATTGTTTCTTATAGCCCAATAATATTCCATTACAATGATGTACTAAAGACTGTTCATCCATTCCCCTAAAATGGTCATTTACTTTGCTTCCAGTTCTTTGCTGCTACAAAAAGTGTTGCTATCATTTTGGTTTATACAGATTTAAAGTCCAGTGATAAAAGGCACTACTCTGTGTGGAAGAATTGTTTTCTGCTTCTAGCTCTAAGACTGACTGTTTGAAGGGGAGATGATTTTTGAGGTAGATGACTTTTACTCTCTCTATACCTAAGTTTGCACTCTGGTACAAAGGGGAAAAACATGATTATGACATAGCAATGGCCTGGATCTAATGGTGAAGAGATCTCTTTATTAAAATCAACTTGTTTCTTAGCTTTTAAATTACAAGCACTTTCCCTATCTACCCCCTTCAGTAATTTTGCTTTGAGTACACTTACATATGGCAAGCTACTGAATTCATGATCTAGATTTAAGCTAACCTAGTAGAATTGTCACCTTTGGCATCTTGATTTGTACAGTTTCCCAAGAGTGATTGTCTGTATTCCCTTCCAAAATATATGAAACTAAATTCTTCCTAAAAGATATTTATGTCACTTGAATGGTGGATTTAAAATAGCACCAAAAAAAAATCCAGAAGATAGGAGCCATATATTAAATAATAATTCACATTTTCTAATATCCATCTGTTGAATTCTGTTCATTAAATGGTTTAAATAATGACATGATCATTTTTTCAGAAGCCAGGAAACTATGAGGGAACCTTAAAATGTCCTTATATATAAAATATGGAAGGAAAAGATTCCCACTTACATCATCTTACATCACTTACAATAGAACCACTAAATTATCGCCTTATATTCTATGCATTCATTTAGCATTGAATAAGTGAAAAGTGCTAAGGACAGGGAAAAAAAAGAAATTAGATGTAGCCCATGTTCCTCAGAGATTTTACAGCTTAGAAATGTAAGTAAGATATTCAATTAAGAATTATATAAATAAGGCAATAGGTACGGGAGAGATCCATTTAGAATAACTTAAGAAAATTAAGGATATAAGAAATAACTTCTACAAGGTGAAGGACCTGAAATGGAGGAAGGCTGAAAGAGTACAGAGGAGAATGTCTACACTAGTCTGGCTCCAATATGAAGTTCATGAAAAAGGAACAGTGTGAAATAATCTTGAAAGACTAGCTAGATTTTGAAAAACTTTGAATGGTGAGCAGAGGTACTTGTACAATATTCAGTAGGCAATGAAAAATCAACTGAGTGAAATTCAAAACATGGACTTATGAAACTGTATAATATTCAGAGTGATATTAAGAAGAATAAGAAGCAAAAAGGAAGAAGCAAAGAAAGAACCAACTAGTACCCCATTACCAATGTTCTATGGTAATTCTGACTGATTTTATAGCAGAACCATAGTAGTATTCAATTTAAGGAATATAGCTTTTTTTCTTCCTCCCCTACCAAGCCCTGAGCAGTGATGACATAATCTGCACATGGCTACTAAAATAACACAACCAAATCATAAAAAATAAGGAGGAAATAGGATGTGATGGATATTTCTCTTTGTCACTTCTAAGAGAAAATACCACTTACTATTGTGGATTTGAAAGGTAAAACATAGAATCTTATAATTAACTTATTGAAATATTTAAAACCATCGTAGTTAGGGGAAAATATCTAAAAAAGATACTGAAGACCTTCAGAGACCTTCATTTCTTAGAACATTGGTGTGTACACACCATATAGAACATACTGAGTGCTAGGCAAACAGCCCATAGGTACCCGTCAAAGCCCTTAATTAGTGAGAGTACGAAATGATTAAAAATTAAAATTACTTAAGCAAGTTCTAAGGCAAATTCTCATTTCTATTTCTCTCTTAATGAGTGTTTAATTAGCTGAAATTACTTTAGGGAAGTTTCATGCTTTTTTCAGTCTTTGCCTGTATATGGAATAATGTCCTTTTCCCACGAATGATGGGTATAAGTGGATAATGAAACATTTTCCTCAAGAGTGAAGGAAATTGTACTCTGTTTAGTATTATTGAATACCAACTTGTGAGTGTTTTGGGTTGAGCAAAATTAAAGTTGACAGCAAACAAGGGGAGATTACATTGGAAATATTTTAGTTTATGTTTTATATTATACATTTCCTCTGCAAAGAATTTTTAATGCTGTTATAACACCTATTTCATTACAGAGGTTTAATGTGTCTATGTTACTTTATAACAAATAAGGAAATTGCTTTTGAATCACGTTAGAAATGTTACGCTCCAACAAAGTACAAAAATAAACATTAGGACAGGAATTAAAGAAAAAAAATTATCTTTGTTTTGCTTAACTATTAGCTCTGATGTTAGCTTTACCTTGCTCCTAAAAGACGTCTTTTTTTAACTTTTTTTCCCATGTTACTATCCATGCTGTGTTTATTTTTTTTTTTAAGAAAAACTAAACAGGATAATTTTTTAAAAAGAAAACTTTATAATGTTGGAAGCAGCAATTTAAAATTTAGAGATATTGTCTGAATCTGAACATGAATTTTAACAACTTTTAATTTAAAATATATTTAACTGATATTATAAATTAGTAGTACAACTGAGTGATCAATTGGCATGAGCCTGGAAGGCCCCTCTCCTTGTCTCTGCCTCCTCCAGTTATATATCAATATATGCATGTAAAGCAGAATATTATGGTGATTATAGAATTGACCTCAGAGTCAGGAAGACCACCTCTGACACCTACTGACTGTCTAACCTTGGGCAAGTCCCTTTAAGTGACTTAAGCAACTGCCTCAGACAGTGACTTTCAGAGAAGATGCTGAAATGCATTAGTAGAAAGCATTCATCACAGAGAACTACTCACATTGGTAAAGAGTCAAAATTGGTCTAAAATTAATAATAATGCTTCATTCTACTACTACTAATAATAATAATGCACACATATCATATCATAAAGAGAAAGATGGCCACCAGACACTCATGAAAGCCTCTTAGGCAAGCATAAATTTTTTTTATGTTGGTAAAGTAAACATTCACACAGATATGTGTATGAATCCTTGAATGTTGAAGTATGCCTATGCATATTTAGCGTATATTGGCATACATATAGCTACAGGTAAAGGCCGTGTTGCTTAAGCTTAGAATCAGCATGGCCTACATTTAGTTCTTGCCTTTGAGAAATTCCAGATCTTCAACTATGGGTAAATCATATGATCTCTCAGTGTCTCAGACATCTCTCTGAGATTATAAAGAACAGTTGACCATTATATAAAAGAAGGACTTTACATACCACATCATCTCTACACTAATGAAATCCAAGAGTTTCACATAGAAGAAGAAGAGATGGATGGATGGATAGGTTGTTAGGTGTAGATTGATTGATTGATAGATGATAGATGATAGAGTGCCATCAAAGTCTTGAACAGTCAAGTCTAGAAAAATCTGGTTACTGACAGAAGTAGCAGGCAATTTTGTATGCAAGGACAGAAAAAAGCCACACACAAATAAAGTCATTTACAGCCTTTGTACTATTAAGCAAATTTAAAATGCTGAAATGATGTTCAGCACCACATATTTTTAAACAATGTAAGAGATTTTATTAGCTAGTAAAATGCAGTGAAACATAAAATACAAACCTTCAACCAAATACCTGTTACGATAGCATGAAGTGGCCTCTTTAATTCACAAGTGATGAACAAAAATGGGAAATAAAACACGCTCCTTATAAGAGATAATTCAGTTTGTTCAGCATTATTGAATGTTTTACTTAGAGAGTTTGAGCAGAAACTGAGAATTCTGTATTTTCATTTTTGTTCTGAAATACAGATATCAAAGATAAGAACTAATGGCTCGATTTTAAAATGAAACATTTGAGACACAAATAAAAAGTTAGACTACAAATACCCTTTCCACATACTACTTTCCACACAGTAATAAGTAGGCAAATAGGCAAATTCAGTCAAAATGGCATTTTTCACTTTTTTTTCTAATCAAGAACCTCAAATAAAAATATCTCTTTTCATTTGCTGTTTTAGTCTGCAGCGTGGAAAACTCATTGGTCAGAGGACCTGTTTTAGACCTGGCTTTCATACTTACTAGGCAGCTAGGTGGCTCTGTTGATAAAGTGCTGAACTTAAAATCAAGAAGACCTGAGTTCAAATCTTGCTTCAGATCATCACTAGCTGTGTGACTCTAGGTGTCACTTAACCTCTTATTTCCTTAATCCACTGGAGAGGAAAATGGAGAATTCCTCCAGTGTCTTTGCCAATAAATCCCCATACAGGGTCATGAAGTATCAGACATGATGGGACAACAACAAAACACTTAATGCTCTGTAAATCTCAGTATCATCATCTATAGAATGTGGATAATAATATTTACAGTATCTATCTCAGAGGATTGTTATGATATATGATATTAGTAATAAGTCCTAAATGTAAGTCCTAAATCAGTAAACAAAGGTAAACGATTATTCTATATTTTGTCCAAAAATTTCCTCTAATCATATTAAGGAAAATTACTGTGTAATTTACTCTCTATGTTATATTCTACATTAATTTAAAAGTAAATAAAGTTAAATTACAAAACCAGTAATCCCTGGATTGCTGTTATAAGACTCTGAATTTTAGAATTAAAACAAACCTGTTATCATCTAGAATGATCTCATTTTAACAGAAAACTGAAGCCCAGAGAAGCTAAGTTATTTTCTCCTACTCATATTGTTTGGTGAGTGTGCTGGTACTAAAATCTATACCTCATGATCCCTAATCCATTGTTATTCATTATTATTTTTTAAACTAATCATAAATTTGCAAAGCAAATTGGGCTTTATTGCCTGGATATAGTGTCATACAAGTAGATTTAATGGGAAAAAATGCATAGGCTTTTTAAAAATAGGAATAAAAAATAGATACTTTGATGCCTTTAACTTACTAACTGTAAGATTGTATATTTTGGAAGAATTGGGTATTATTTTGCTTTGTTTTATGAAATAATTATTTCTATAGTAACACTAAATCAGTAACATACCATAAGGGGTAGATGCTTGGTCTTTGGTGAGGAAGACCTGGATTCTATTCAGTTTCCTCATTTGTAATATGACAGGATAGGCCCTGATGTCAACTGCAGTCTCTTGCATCTCTGTCTTAGATTCTAGGGACATTTCCAAATATTGGTAGAGAATAAGCTCTGCCAATTCTACTAAATTAAAAGACTTTGGTACAGAAAGGTTACATACCTGTTATCCAAAAATGAGCCTAGATAAGTTCAAAGAAACTCATTGTCAGATCAGTCATAGATTGATTGATTGTTTTGGTCGCAGATACTCTGAGATTTTCCACCTATTCATAGAGTATTGGTCATCTACATCAGTGAAGTTATAGGTCATAGAAAGAACATTTTCAGAATGCTGAATGACATTCGGTCAAGCACTTACCATGTGAAAGGTCATATGGACTAGACAAATAGACACAGAGTAAAATGAGGAAAATGGGGCACAGAGAAGTGACTTCCTTGCTCATAGTACAGCACTCCAGTCTCTTGATCCTTTCCATCCCGGCTAGATCCATAATGTTGTGGCACTACTCAAAACTGCATGAGTTTTCCATAGCATGCTCATACTATCCCAGATAGGCTGTAGTTAAGAGATTACAGAACTTGCAGATAGGAAAGATAGGTGATAGGGGACTTCAAAGTCTCTGGACATCTGCTAGAAGTCTCAGTCTGCTCAAAGTGAAGCATCTAATAAATTCTTGACTTGCTTGCTAACTATTTCATTGCCTCAGGAGGTAGAGAAAGCTACGAAAGAAATTTTTACTTTAGACTTTATTCTGAACAATAGGGAAGGGCTGAGAGATGATTTGAAAGTGATGGAAACCTTAGGAGAAAGTCATAAAGTCATCTTGCAAAGAAAAAAGGAATGTTGAATATAGACACATCCCATAGACTTTAGGAAGGGAGATTGTATAAAGGAATCATCTGAAGGAGAGGCAAGTTCCCTTGAACAGAAATTCTAAAATGGAATATGTCTCAAGAAAGATAAGAGTGAAAAAGCAATTCTTATTCTGTTATTCATGTGGATAGATATCAAGGAGGTCCCTAAACTTGAGTTGAGTTGGAAAATATTACATCTTTATTTCAATATAATTGGTTTCCTTATGTGTATGTTTATATATATATATATATATATTTGTGTGAGTGTGTACATATATATTATTTTTAGTACTTTAAAAATGTTCCAAGGAGGGAATTATAAGTTTCAACAGTCTGCTTAAAGGAGCCCATGACAAAAAAGGCTAATAAACTTTACTGTAAAAGTTGTAATTATGGATATATATTCTGATTAATAATTCATATTGATATAGACCTTAAAAGACTTTCAAAAATTTTTCCTCACAATAAACTTTTGTTAGAGAGATAGTTAATTAGGTTTTACAAATATTATATTCATCTGAGAGATGAAGAAACCTCAGGCTCGGAGAGAAGTGCCTTTTCCCTTTATCATAAAGCTATTAAGTGTCAGTCTGGATCTGAACCTAAGTTTCTTATGAATTTGGATTCAGAAGTTTTGCCATGCTGCCCAAATTATCACAATTATTTATGTAATCTAATATGATGATCAGCTGAGATTTTAATTGAGTTTGGACAAAAAATAGGAGAGCATGAAGGAGAAGAAATATGAAAGAGTGCCCCAAAATTATAAAAATTGGATCAGGAGCCCAGGATTAGTTGAGACTTATGAAAAATACTAGAAGACCCAAATTGGACTTTTTCCTGATATATTTGGTCTAGCCTGCTTGGGGAAGTGGCACAATCTTTATAGATTATAGGTCACAGTAAAAGGCAGGACTAAACAGAATTTAAAAAGAGATTCAACCAGCACCAATGGATAGAAAATGTGTGGAGGCAGAAATTGGCCCAATATAAGAAAGAAGTTTCTAAGCATTAAAAAAAAAAAATGATTGTTTCAAAAAGTAGTAAGCACCCTGCCAGTGGAAGTGCTGAAGCAAAAAATTAGTTGATGATCTGTCAGGAATGCTGTAGAAGGGAGTTGTGAAAAATAATCTCTAAGGGTTGCTTGGAAATAGTGCTGAATTTAAAGACAGAGGACCTGAGGTTGAATTCAGGTTGAGCTACTTATTTAAGTGTGGCCATGAAAAATTAACTTATCCTCTTTGGGACTCAGCTTTCTTCTTTATACATTAAGAGTTTGAATTCAATAATTGGTTCTTAACCTAAGTAGGGTTCATAAATTTGTTTTAAAAATTGTGCTAACTGGATTTTAAATTTTGATACATAGGGATAAATCCCTTAATCTCACAGTGTCCCAAGGAGCATTCTAAGACTATCAATCATAGTTGCTGATCCAGTAGGTGACAAGTCCACGGTCGAAGTTCCCCATATTGATGAAATTATAGGTCTTGAATCCCCTTCCCTTTCTCTGAACAAGTTGATTAAATTCCCAATGAAAACATTATTTTTTTCTGTGTTATCAGCTAGTATCTTTAAAACCTCATATACATGTGGACCCTTTCTTTCTTGAAAAGAACCTAACGTCACTCACATAAATGACTTGTAATTTTTAGTAGTTAACTGTGAGGCAATTAAATATTATCATCATATTTCCTTTCATTCCAACCCCTTCCATAGCCCTAGAAGTAGATGACCTTCTGATAATGTTATAGTTGAAACAGTTAAAAGGTCATAGGTTAATTGTATATTATAGGGAATTAGAAATTTCATGTGCCATCTGGACCAGGAACCAGGCAATCATCAGGAATGCACCTTTTTTCTTTGTTCTTTCTTTTTTTCCCTTTAAAATACCTTGATACTTATATTTATAGCACAGACAAACCAAAATATGGAAGAGCCAATTTAACTGACAAAGTGAAGGATATGAGGCATAGTAATTTCTGAATAAAGTTAAATCTTTGTTTTTGTTCATCCTTTATCTATTAATAAAAACTTTTTCATAGAATAAGGATTTTACTTTTTGCTTTGTACTCTGTCCTGTTCAAATAGTATCTGTACTTCTGTGTTTGGTTCTGGGCATCGCATTCAAAAAGGAACTTTGACTTAATTGGAACCTTCCTGAAGAAAAGTTCCCAGGAATGTGAAAAATTACCAGGATTATGTGGGAACTTGACATGATTTAAAATAAGACATTATTGAAAAAAAAACTTCGAATATTCCTTCCACAAATATGCCATTTGGAAACTGCCTTCTACAACAAGATATCTACATGTCTGTCATATGAAAGAGATCATAGATTCATTGTGCTTGACTCTAAAGGGAAAGATCATTACAAATGGAGTGCTTTGAGGAGGATAGAGTGAAGTTATAGGAAATCATGTTTTATTATACTATAAGAAATAATGTCCTATCAATTAGGGCTGTCCAAAGAAACAGAATGGGCTGACTTAAGAGGGATTCTGGGAGAGGCTTGATAGCCACTTGTCAGGAATGCTGCAAGGAGAGCCATGATTCAGAAATATGTTTACCTGGATGACTTTAAAGAACCCTATCAAATGAAATTCTGTAACTTTGAATAAATCTGAAAAAGAAGATGGTACTCAATGCTGGAGTGACCAAACTATTCTTTATTTAAAGAGCAAAAACATTCCATATCCAAGATACAAAGAGACTTAAAAAAGGTAATCAATAAAAATATGCACATGTAGTGGTTATCCTCACCAAACAAACAGATTTTAAATTCAGAGTTATCTAGAGCAAACTAAAAGGTTTTAGCATTCAAACAATCCTAATTTATAGCAAAGTCAAAAAAAAAAACATTGGTCTTAATCCAAGATCAGGTTCCACCCCACTGTATGGCTCACAGACCTTTGAAGGAAGAAATCCTTTCAAAGGAATAGAACTAGAAATGAGAACTACAAAATTTCAAAGGGAATTCTAGTGAAAATGAAATAGAACCATCTCCATTTTCTCAATATAGTATATAGTATAATATAATATTATCTCAATATACCAATAATAGTATAATCACAGGCCAATAGAAACTGTAGTGAATATGAGAGAAAATGAGCAATGTCAAAGCTAAACTCACTGTTCCCACAGTAGTCTTGATAACAAGTTAAATTTAGGTGAAAAAAATTTTGCCAGAAAAAAATATTTATTTTCCATTTTATTTATAGATGCTGTCCCTGAAACTCTTGAGTTTCCTGTATTTTTAAAAAATCAATGTTCTATTCTAGATTTTCAAATATAACATCTTAATTACATGTAGGTTAGACTCAAAAGGTTAAATCTATAGAGGATTTATTTTAATTTTCCTTAAGGACTTTACTTGCAAAGTTGGTAGCCAACAACAGGCAA
Organism: Petaurus breviceps papuanus; assembly: GCF_028583685.1. Classification (NCBI taxonomy): domain Eukaryota; kingdom Metazoa; phylum Chordata; class Mammalia; order Diprotodontia; family Petauridae; genus Petaurus; species Petaurus breviceps. The sequence goes on along the minus strand of NW_027187419.1, from coordinate 23,554,531 downwards.
ATCAAACCATGTCCTTCATTCTCAAAAAAGATCAATGACTTCAGGAGGTGATGTCTTGAATTGCTAGTGAATTGCATTTAAATGAGTCAGGGCTATGTAAAGTCATCAGACTCACTCTCTCCTCCAGAGTTATCAGAGTCCAGTGGCAATAGCAGAGAACTAGCACAAGAATGATAGGGGGCATATAAGGAACAAAGCTTTAATGATTTTTGAAAAGAATTAAAAAGGTCCTAATAATATGACATCAGTGCTCTCAGAATTGCTCTGTTTCTCAGAGATCATCTAGTCCAATTTATAACTAAGCAGTTATTGGGTCTCTAATTGGAAATTTGGTGATAAAGAATTCATACACTTCAAGGGGATCCTAACCCAGCTCTAACTGTTAGGAATTTTGTATGTGGTACTGAAGTTTGCCAATCAGCAATTACCAGACATGGTTACTTGTTCTTTCTTCTAAAGTCAAATAAAACAAGAATAATTATTTTTCTATGTCAAAAATATTCAATTCTTACAGATACCTCTCATGTCTTTAAAGTATTTTCTTCTCTAGGCTAAACATTCCTTGTTACTTAAAGCACACCCTATAGGGCATAATAACAAGACTTCTTGCCAGCAAAATTTTCCTTCTCTAATATTGACTTTAAGTACCAATTGGGCATTGAGATGAAGAATTCCTATCTGTGCATTATGAGTACAAAAGAAGGGTCATGGCTGGAGATACAGATTTGGGAGGTATCTTCATAGACATGACAATTAAAATTATGGAGAAGAATAATATTGGTAAAGGAAGTAGGAAGAGAATAGGACTATAGATAGAAAGTAAGCATAAAGATTAGAGAGAATGATAGGAGTCATAAATGAAAAGAGTCTTTAATGATGTTGAAGAGAAAATAGAGAGGGAGTGTCTTGAAAGACAGAAAAATAGATATTATTCACTGGGAATACATAGGTGTGTTGTCAACAGTATCACAAATCAAGTACTAATAGTCAATGGATTTAATCATTAATTTATTTAAGAGTAGTTTTGTTGGCATGGTTGGACCAGAAGCCAGATATGACCAGAAGCCTTTTGACATGTCAAACATATAATCAGTTTTATTTCTGGTATAATTTCATGACCCTGTTCCATTTGACTTTCAGTCTGATAGTTGTAACTCAGGACAGTCCTAGGTCTTTGCCCGAGGACCCAGTAATTCAAGAAATGTTTTGCATTTTTTTAAGGATAATAGTACAAAAGAGAAGCTATAATGAGGCAAACATTATACATATATAGGTGAGAAAAACGAATGAATTAAAAACATTTTTTCTTCTGAAATTGAAGAATGGGTAACAGTGGTGAATACCAAAATGAAGAGGAGATTATGTCACAGACACCTGACCTTTGAAATAAGAATATATCTAATAATTTTAACCTAGGCAGGCATTTCACTGCACCTCAGAAAGTCATTCAATAATGCTTATAATGAATCATGCAAGACAGTCATCTAGGCTCTTCCTATATCTATGTAAAACCTGCCAATATGTAATCATAAGAGTGCCAATAGTCTCTTCATTATACTTAATTAACATTAGGTTATATAAGAGTTTTTATGGTTGTTGTTTTACTTCTCTTCTTCTTACTCCTGGGGTCAAAAAGAGGTCCCCAGTAAAATCCTCCTGTAACATCTGAGCATGACTTAAGCAATACTATGTTCTCAAAGGCTATACCAGCAGAATACAAGTCTTTCCAATTCCCATTAAGGTACAAAGACTTGGTCACAGATAATGTTCTGCCTGCAGAAAAAATAACTTAGTTTGGAGAGTTTCAAAGCCAGAAACTTTCTACCCACAGTATTATATCAAATACAACTGACAAAGTTCATTTCCTAGATATCCAATAGCAGTGAAAATGATGGTCTAATAAATAATGAAATATTTAAGGGTTAAAGTTGTATATTTGTATGGTCATTTAAATGAAGTATATAGAAAGCAGGGTTTCTTAAACTGATGTCTATGGATACCCAAGGGATCCTTGGATAGATTTCAGGGGGTCTGTGAACTTGTATAGGAAAAAAAATCCATATATATTTTCACTAACTTTAGTATTGTTGTTGTTTTTTGCTTTTTGGAGGGGGAAGGTAGGGCAATTGGGGTTAAGTGACTTGCCCAAGGTCACACGGCTCTTTTTGTGTTAAGTGTCTGAGGCCGGATTTGAACTCAGGTCCTCCTGACATCAGGGCCGGTGCTCTATTCACTGTGCCACCTAGCTGCCCAATTTAGTGTTGTTTTAAATACTATCATATTTTATTTTATGCTCATAAAAGCATTATTCTAAAAAGGGGCACATAGGTTTCACTAGACTGCCAGTAGGGTCCATGGCACCAATAAAGGTAAGGCACTCCTAAAGTATTGTCAAATTGCTAGTTTTTTTTTTAAAACAAATTATCATTTAGTAAATTGAATGAGAATGAGGAAAAAAACTTTCTATCATATGATATTTTCATTAAATAAGAGCACCAAATATTAGGGATAGCAAAGAGGTCATAATAAGTCTGTTTTTCCTGTTAACCATTATATGATAGAATTTTACAAAACAAGAAAGATAAATATATAATTATTACCCTATAGGCTAAAAATGAATAGTAAATAAAGACTTCAGGATGTTATGGAAATATATGCCATGGAAGTTGTTTTCTTTGCTACGAAGGCTGGCTTAAGATAAACCAGTGATTTAGTTTCATGAGGGACAAGTAGAAGCAGAAGAGGCTCAAGAGATGTGTTCGAGTTCTGATCGTGACACATATTCGTGGTGGTACCCAAGACAAATCTTTCAATATCTCATTGCCCCAAGCAATTTCTGTAAGACTAGATTGCAGAATAGTTGCATCTTTATATTGCTTTCCTCAGTGTTAGTTCCATTAATCAATGAAATCACAGGTCTGTATGGACAAATATGGATTGTTTGTTTGTTTGCTTTTCTTATCTATATCATTTGAAGCTTGCAAGGTACCCTCCAGACAGTACGTACTTTAAAAAATATTGTACTGAAAACAATATTTCATTTGGTATTTCCATATTTTTCTTTATGTGGCTGTGCCACACATAGGCAAATGGGCACAGTATAATGGATAGAAGGGAAAAGAGAAGAGAATGAGACTTTATATAGTGCCTACTATGTGGCAGGCACTGTGCTAAATGTTTTACAGATATTGTCTCATTTGATCCTCACAATACACCTCTGAGGCAGATGCTGTTATCTCCATTTTACAGATGAGGAAGCTGGGGCAGAGTATTAAATGACTTAACCAGGGTCATACAGGTAGTATCTGAGGTCAAATTTTAACTCAGATTTTCCTAACACCCATCCCAGCATTCATTCACTGTACTGTCTAACTGACCCTCAGAAGAGTCCTGTCCCTAGGCCTAGATTCTGTTAGTCCTGGGTTTAAATTTTTCTTCAGACACTAGTTGTGTAATTCTGAACAAATCACTTAACCATATTCTACCTCAGTTTCCTCTTCTATAAAATGTAGGGATTGAATGCGATTTCCTTTAAGATCCCTTCCATGTCTCAATCTTTGCTCAATGGTCATAAACATCATTGATATGATGCTAATAATATGTAGTTCTATGCCAAATGTAACACTTACTGATCAAATTTAAAATACATGTTGTCTATACTGTCTAGGAGAGTGAAGTCTAACTTTGACAAAACTAACCAAAGCCAACCTGAAGAACACTGACAAATAACGAAGAACTGAATTTTCAAAATGTATTGGAAAACACAAGAATTTGTAGAGTTGGGTAAGGGGGACTGAAACATCAATCCTTTTCTACTTGTTTGAGGAAGTAACAATGGTAAAAAAAAAAAAAGATTGTTATGAACTGCTTGAATGGGGAAAGGAATAAGCTTACCAAACAGATGGGAGAGGGCATTTCAGCTTAAGATGCAGAAAACATTTTGAGAATTCAATTTGATGCATTACATAGTTTAGGTGCATGAAATTTTATCTAATAAATAAGATGGGAGCATGAAAAATAGATCTCTGGGAAATAAAAAAGGGAAAGAATTCAGGAAGTAAGGGATAGCCTGGGATAAAGATCTGTCAATTGCTAATCAGCCAGCATTTCTTAGGTTCTTGCTATGTAGTAGGCATTGTTATGAACCCTGGAGGAGAGGATATAGGAGAATTTTGATCTTGATCCATAGTGTCAAGGAGAAGATTCCTGTGCTTCTATGGAGAGTTGTTATGGTCAAAGTGATAAGTGAAGACAAATTACTCAATTAGTATCAAACATGCTCAGCTTCAACTAGAACAAGGACATATGGTGAGTAAGAGAAAATCACCTAACCTTTTCCTCATACACTAGGCTACTGTGGCCCCACATTCTGAGGGCCATGTAGGTTACATTTTACTGGTCCCAGGGGTTCTCCAGCACCTGTAAGGGGATTGGTGGGTGTCTAGTTTCTTTGACATCGTGTTGAGTTCTCAGACCTTGTTGGTGGGTCTGAGTTGATTTTAGCCCTGCCAATCATGTTTTCCAAGTGTAGGGGATAAGACTCCTGCATGTTACTTCAATTTAGCTAGTAACATATTAGTTTTTATGAAGAAATATTTACTTTAAAAGATATAATCACAAATATATAAGTAGTCCCCCCAAATGTAGGAAGTATAATTCAGCATTCCCCACTCCCTTTGCCCTCAACTACTGTAAAGCCACACACGAGCAGCTTTCCAGAGGATTGCTGCTGTGAACAGCTTTCAAGGTTCTGATAATATAGTATAATGAGCTCTCTATTTATTCAATAACAAATCAAAGCAAAACACTGATAGAAAATGAAAATACAGAATCCACCATGTCACAACTCAACAATTTATCAAAATGGCCACATAATTTTCACCAAAGTGGTCCCATAGTTTTCAACAAAGTAATTCATTTAGTCAATCACAAAATACTTAATTCAATCACAAAGTACAAAAGTCAAAATTCTCCTCCCCTAGGTAACAGTAAATCAAAATTTTTTAGGTCAATACACCATATCCAAGTAAAGTCTTCTTTCAGCTTGACTTGAGGTTAGCTCTCAGCTTCCATGGTTCCTCTTCCATGGTCCCAGCTCCAACTGTCACCTGGGTTCAAAGGCTAGGTGAGCACAGTTAGGCAACAATGCTATTTTAATGGAGTAGTGTAATTGATTATATATCTTTCTTGTTTATGCATGGGAAGTTTTATAGTGAACTTTGAATTCTGAATTCAAAACTTTGAATTTTGAACTCAAAACTTTGAAATCCAGTTTCTCATGGATGCATTCAGCTAAACATAGATATCAGTAACGGCCTTGACTACCAAGTTGCTTCCTGCATGCCCAGACTGCTTATAAGAGACACAGCAATATTTCTTGATATTGATTGCCAAATATTCTTCTTGGGGAAAGATATGGCATACTGTTCAGAGGGAACTTTGTGCCCTCCCGGATCTGAACAAATCAACAAGTCCGGACTTGTACATTGCTCAACAAATTCTTGAACTTGGAGCAAGTCACAAGTCTCTGGACTCATACACAAGCTCAAGAATCCATTAGACTTGGCCCCCCACAAGTTCCCCTATGGGTTCCCCCATTTGGCTCAGCTGTGGTTTCCCCCATCACTAACCAATGCCCCCTTGCTTTATAGGGCAACAGACAAAGAAGGCCTCTTGCTAACATTAATCTCATAGGTTAATTTTAGCAATATAGTCATTTAGTGAAAGCAGAGTAAATATCACATTATGTCACCCCATATCTCACAGTGCAGTCTCAGTAGGACTGACTATCACTATGATTCTAGGAATTACTATCTAGGATCCTTGGGGCTATTCTGGGAGTTATTATCTAACACCCGGAAACTAGATATTGCCATGGCCATGGATCCTGAGAAACTAAAATCTAAAAAGGATAGCAAAATCCTCCTTACTTATACTTCACCCCTCCAGGATCCTAACCTTTACAATCTAAACAGGTAACAGGCACCTGAAACTGAAAAGGTCAAATAAAACAGAACACGAATAATGATAATTATAGATAATATTTACATAATGCTTTCAATGTGCCTGGCACTATTCTAAAGACTTCATACCTTAATAGCTCGATTGATCCTCACAACAACCCTGGGAGGAAGGTATTATTATTGCCTGCCTTTTATAGATGAGGACACTGAAGCAAGTAGAGGTTAAATGACTTGCCCAGGATCACATGATTAGAAAGTATGTAAGGCAGAATTTGAACTCGGGTGTTTCTGACTTCAGGCCCAGTACTCTACCGCACTATCTAGCTGCCTCTTATGATCACCCTCAGGCCCATTTCTCTGAGCTGAGATAAAAGAGGGAGCAGGGGAAAGAAGTCTTTCTCCCCTCTCAAGCTTTCAGTTGAAGGTGCCTTCACTGCGGGTGAAATGCCAAGAAGAAATGAGGGAGAGAGAGAGAACACACATCTTCCTTAGGCTTGCCAGGCAATCATAAGAAGCTAGTCCACCCACATAGCAGGAGATACAGAGGCCTCCATAGCAGGCAATCTGGACATGTTCCAAAAACTTTCAGCCTACTCCCATGTTTGGCAATTTGGGCATGTGCAGACAAACCTAGGTTACACTTATAAACATTCCTATTGCTGAACCTATTGTAATAGCAACTCATACTTACATGGCAATTTCCTAACAACTGAAGCCTAGAGATGTTGTGACATATTTACAGTCATAGCTATTTAGTGCCTGTGCTGATAATCTAACCCAGTTCTTCTAACATTAAGTATAATGCTGTTTTTCCTATACCATACAAGTTCTTTTAAAAATACTGACTGCCCATACTACCTGTTTTACAGGTGGAATGAAAGGCCCCTGAATCCTTCCATTTCTTTCACTGATTATCTGATCATTTAATTGATTTTTTAAATGAAAAAAATTACAAAACATCTATTCAGAAAGCACTATTCAAATTCTACCCCCTGTTCCCTGGGTAACAATCACCATGCACCTCATTAGAGAGAAATTTAAGAGGTTTGCTGATATGCAAAACATGGTATGAGTGATGTGTACAGTACTTGCATAATTGCATAATTCTGAAAATGTGCCCCCTTTGTGTTCATTATAACTATCACTCACTCATTTCCCTGATAAGGACTTTTTAGTTATGCTTAATAATTTATTATTGTAGAAGCTGTGAATGTGTATTTTTATGCCTGCTCCTTTTTTGATATTCTAAACTCAGAGGTTATCTAAGTACAATCCCAACTTAGAGAAGACAACTAGATAGGTCACATGATTTCTAAATATCAAAGACCTGGGATCATTGAAAGCCCTATACAATTTCCTAAATGGAAGCTGATATCGAGTCCTCTCACTTACTTTATTTGGTTTTGGGCTTTGCTCATTTTCTATCCTATGTGGCTGTCCATCCATTCAACTGAAGATGAGAATCTTTGTGACATACAATGTCCAACTAATTGTCATGTGCCTGTGTGTGTGTATGTATGTGTGTGTATGTGTGTGCTTTGCTAGGATCATTTCTTTGGAGGGGGGATAGTGCTCTTTGAAAAGGCCCTGTAGTATTCTTAAGATTGGTGCAGTCAGCAAAATGTCGTCTACAAATAGGAACATATAGACAACCTTACCAACTCTGACAACAAGCTTCTCGGAGATGTAAAAGTGTATCTTTTTAATACTAGTATACTCTTTGTGATGCCTAAACATCTTCATATCATGAAATAGAATGATCTCAGAAGAATCTAACTTATAAGTGGTACAAAGGACAATGAGAAAATGCATGTTGCGTATAAGGAAAACAAATATTACCAGGGAGATGAGAAGTTGCCCAAAAAACATTATCAAGAATGTGTATAATCAGACAAGAAGTTGGCTTTGTCTTACAGTGTGAATGAGGGTTATCACATGGGAAAATTGAGGCTGCACTGGTATTCACTAAATATGAAAAGAAACAGGAAGACAGTATCAATAGACAAAGTCCTTAAATGCTTGAGATTCTCAATCTATTGAAGCTTAGAAATATCAAGTTTTCTATATTTTATAGGAGAGGCATGTTGCATAGTGAATAGAGTGTTGGTGGTGGAGTCAGGAATACCTCATTACAGGTCCTGCCTCCAACACACTGGCTATATGTCCTTGGGCAAATTCAAGTTCTCAGGGATCTGAGAATCTCCCTAAGATTCTAAGTTCCAAAGAAATTGCTATGCTACCTTGATAGAAGGTATGCCTCAACCAGGAGTCCTAGTAACAATGAAATCATTGATCCAGTCCTTATCCTTATCCCTACTTTGTAGAAACCCACACAAATCATCAAAACAGGTGCTTACATTCAGTTATTCTGATGAGTTGAACTAAGAACCTTAAAAGTTACCAATTAGCAAACAATTAGTTGACAAGAGCTATCTATTTTATAGACTAGATCCTCTAGGTTTCTTTCTTTTTTGTTTTTTAAGGAGGATGGAAAGCCAATAGCGTCACAGGAACAGAAAGTGATCCTTTTGTTGGTACAGATATGGAGATTGCTTAAGTGTAAACAATCAATAAACATCCATTGAGTACCTTTTATGTGCCAGATACTGTGCTACATCCTGGGGAAAGAAAAAGATGCAAAAGATAGTCCCTGCCTTCAAGAAGCTTATAATCTAAGGGGGGAGGGAGGGAGACAACATGTAAACAAACATATATGAAGTAAGCTACATGCAGGATAAATAAGAAATAATTTATAGAGGGGAACCACAGGAAGTGAGACGTTAAGGAAGGCTTCCAGTAGAAGGTGGGATTCTAATTGGGACTTAAAGGGAGTCAGGGAGATCAGTATTTGGAACAGAAGCAAGACAGTGTTTCAGAGATGGGGGACAGCCAGAGAAAATTCCCAGAGCCCAGAGATGGAGCATCTTGTTTGTGCTACAGCCAGGATTCCAGTGTCACTGAATTGAAACGTGCCTTTTAGGGAGTAAGGTGTAAGAAGATTGCAAAGGTAGGAGGGAGCTAAGGTTATGAAGGGCTGTGAAAAACAATCAGAGCATTTTGATTGCTTGTGGAGGCAATGCAAGTTACTAGAGTTTATTGGGGGGGTTGAAAGGGGGTAGCATGATGATACCTGAGTTTTAGGAAAAATCATTTTTGTGCCTAACTGAACAATGGATTGGAGTGGGGAGAGACTTTGTACAGGGACCCACTAGCAAGCTATTGCAGTAATAAAGGCATGAGACATTGAGGGCCTACATCAGGATGGTGGCACTGTTAGAGAAGAGAAAGGGGAACATTAGAGAAATATTTCAAAGGTTAAATCAGCAGGCCTTGGCAATAGCTTGGATGGGGGGAGTGATAGGAATGTAAGGAGTCCAGGATGATCCCTAGACTGTGAGCCTGTGGTACTGGGAGGATGGTCTCACCCTCTACAGTGATAGGGAAGTTAGGAAGTAAGAGGGGATGAGGTGGGGGAGGAGAGCTTTAGGGGAAAAGAAGGCTTGTTCATTTAGGAAACTGAAGATGTTTAATATCTGAGACAGCTGGAAAATTAAGACTAGAACTTGGATTTCCTAGACCATTATGTAACCAAATTAGTTGACTAATTAGTAAACAATTAGCAACCAATTAGTTGACATGTAAAGACTTTGTACTTACTAATAAGGCGTAATACTTAAATAAGGAAAAGCCTTAACCTCACTTGTGTTGAAATAGTTATGCTTCTCCTTATTTGTCATCCCATTTATGCATGTCCTTGCTCCATCTCTGCTAATCACAGCCTTTCCACTCCCATCGTGGGTGATTCTTAAGCATGTTTTTCTTGAAACTTTCCGAAAAGGATATGTCCCACAGATTACATGCCTTCTTTTTTTTCCTTCAATAATCTGTGGATACCAAATAATACAGTACTCATCTGTTTGCTAACTTGCCATCTTGCTAAAGGGCCAGCCCATCTTCCTTTCTTGTCATAATGCTAGTCCCAAAGACCAATGCCATGGGACTCTCTCCTCATTGGTGAAGATGGATGTCTTATCCTGCATGAGGGGCGAGGAAGAGTTGGCAAGAGCAAGAGAGACACAGCCTTCTTCATTCTTCTTTGGTACCTTCTTTAAGGTTAATTTTTCTTCTGGAACTTCTGGTTTCCAATGTCAAGAAGGAAGACTTTGTTCAGCAACCTGTAGTAGAGTTGGCCTCTTCCATCTTTGTAGTCATATAGCACCCTAGGTATTAAGAAGTTGTGCTTTTAAGGTAACCAGCTTCTTTATCTTCAGATTATCATTCTATGGACTAATTTATGAATTCAGAATTAAATTAGAAGGTCAACAATAACTAATCAGTGTAATAAAAGTTGACTATAAATAGCTAAGTTGTCTGCATAAGCTAAAACAAGTAGAGTAGCAGAGTGTACCAACAAATTGAATATTTGGCCTTGTGAATTAGTATAGTGTGTCTTGCAGTAGCAGATTGATTCAAAGGCCAGAGATAAAGCATACCTATTTGCTCCTTGTTAACCTTTTATTTCACTGCTTTATAAAGTGAGAACTCAGAAATTATAGCAGCATCTGCTTCTGTCACTTCTGTCTGTAAATTAATTTGCACCAAGGCATCTTGAGAAAAATGATTAAAGGGGGAAGCTCTAATAGATAAGGGATAAAATTAAATGGGGATGTGGAGAAGGAAGTTCAGAATATAGCTGTAGTGTCATGCAAAAGCATAAAATATTTTATTCACAAATATGTATATAGGACAAAGGTTTAAATAGTGCTATGAGATGTTATATTGGCATGGAATGTGACAAGGACAAAAAAGCCAGTAAACCATTTTTTCCTCATAGATCTTTATTATACATTCTATTAAGGGTCTCTATTTCCAGTAAATCTCATACAAAAAGATTATTAAAGTTGGTGAACGTATGGGTTAAATACAGTGAGAAGTAAGCAACTTGCATGGAAAAAATGTAGTGCTTACTCATAATTTGAACCTGTGTGTCAAAGCAAATACTTTTCAAATAGAAGAAATATATTGTTGGTTATATATAAATAACAAGTCAAAACATATCCGGGATCTAATTTATGGTCAGCCCCAAACTAGACTGTCAGGCAAGAAAACAAATTAAATACAAATAACTAGATCTTGTGTTGACTCAACAAATAGATACATACACCTGAAATGGAGCTTGGTTGACTCTAAGTATGTCAGTGCTAATTAGTTATATTTATAGAGCCCTTGCTGCATTGCACTATCTTTCTGTTTAGATTCTGCTTCATAGTGCATTAACCCTTGCTGAAGGGGAAAAAGGGAAAATTAAAGGACATTATACATATGCACGTGTCTATATGCAAACACATGTGGACATATGCATTTTATATGTGTATGTGTACCTCTCGATTCTATTTAAACACTCTTCTTTCTACGGCAGTCAAAACCCAGAAACTTTAGGACTCTTTCACCTGTGCCTCCCCTTTTCTTAGTTACTTGAGATATGTTCCTTGGTTCTACCACATTTCTCTAGTGATCAATCACATGCAAAATCCCTAGGGCCTTAGGACAGGAATTGATTTGTAATCTATTGCCATCCTCTTTACAGTAATGATTATTTTATATTTTTATTATTTCTAATACTTTTACTATATGAGGAATATTTTTGATAGAATAATGTGTTTATAATTACATGGTGTAGAGTAGAGGTGTCAAACACATGGTCCCATGGCCCACAGACTACATGTGGCTATGCCACAAGATTCCTGAGTGCAGGCCAAACCAGATTAAATGTAATTGGAAATATTTAACAAAGTAAATAAAAATGCAATAAAATATAGATAATATGTGCTTTTCTAAGTCAATATGCAATCTGCAGTGATCCTTATGTATGTCTGAGTGACCTTTGTTTCTTTTGGAGTTTGACCCCCTTGGTGTAGAGGACAGAGAGTTGACCTAAGGTACAAGAAGAACTTAGGTTAAGTCTCACTTCTGAAATATGCTCTCTGTGAGATGCAAGACAGATGACTTATCTCCTCTATGCTCTAGGTAACACTGTAATATTATAAGCAATAGAAAGGGTACTAGTCTACTTTGCTAGAGGGAATTTCCTTATCTGAAAATTCTCTTTAAAGAATACCAGTAAAATCAAAGGTCCAGACCCAATACCAAATATGAATTTCCTCTTGTAGTACATCTGTTTGATAGGTTTTAACTTATAATTCACTTTGTATTAACTTATATTGACTTTGTATCTTTGTCACTGAGCTAAGAATTTCCCCTGTTATCTCATGAACTACCTTTATTAAATGTCCATCATGTTCTAGGCACTGTCCTAATTGCTAAGGACATACCTGGGAGATAGTTGCTTTTAATATAGCATTTGACAGATGAGGAAACTGAGGCAAACAGATCAAATGAGTCACCCAGGGTCATACAACTAGAAAAACTGTCTGAACCTAGACTTGAGTAAGGTCTTCCTGATACCAGACCCAGCACTCTATCCATTATGCCACCTGGCTGCCCCTTTATTAGAATGAATCTCTCCAATTTAACAGTAACTGGTTAGAAAATTTTTAAATTCTATCCCAGTGAATATTTGTTAGGGTGAGCAAAAATTGCTGTTTCTTGATGTCATTTCCCCTTTCTTTTAACAGAGACCTGTACAGTCTGTTTCTATAGGTCCAACCTTGAACTATCAATATAGTTAATAGAAAAACTATTCCTTTAATTGTACTTCAAGGTTTCTGCTTATTTAAAAAAAAGGAGGGGAGTTTGTTTTTAATGCTTTGTAATGTATGGTTTTGTTTTAAACTAACTGGTTTTTATTGAGAAATAATTTATCTCTAAGTAGGGTGTAAATCTGTTACTGGTGAATATGGGTCCAGGAACCTAGTGGAATAACAAATACTACTAAAGATAAATAGCTACTAAATATACAGTTATTTATTTTAATTAAACTGTTTATAATAGTTTGTGTGTGTGCACTAAAAGTATAAGAGACAATATGACAGTCAAAAGTGGATTGTGCTTGGAGTCAAGAGGTCCTGCATTTAAAGCTTAACTCAGGCATTTATTCACTATGTAACTGGACAATTAATTTAATCTTTTAAAAGCCCCAGTTCCACATCTGTAAGTTGGGCATGATATTTATGCTATCTTCCTCATAGGGCTTTTGAGAGGGAAATGTTTTGCAATGCTTAATGTGTTGTATAAATGTGTTATTATAGTGCATTCAAAAGAAACTGGTATTTTTATAAAACCATTTTCTATTCATTTTCTCTTGGAGAAAATGCTACACATTCATCTCTGATATCTGGGATAAACAGTTGGGTCTGTTTCTTCCCCTAACAAACACTGAATGGATGTTGAACTCATGCTGTCCTGGGGTCTAATTGGTTGTTTTAGCTTATTAGGGTTGCAAGTGTTAAATATAGAGCCTGACCGCCATTGAAATTAGGGACAATACTAAGTAAAAGTTATATGGAGTGTAGCTAATGAAAGACACATGGCATGCTCAGCTTTTGATAGTGTCCTTTACTTAAAGTATGTGGGAAAAAAATCATTAATTTGGTGATATAGTCTTTTTATTCTCTGCCTTCTCTTCCACATTTACTTTATATTATACCTTTATGTTATTTTTCCCCCAATTGGCAATTGCATAGTTCTTCATTCACCTCATACCCCAAAATCTGTTTCATAGTACAAAGTATTTTTTTTTCAGCAAAAGTAAATAACTTCATAGAAAGCTCTGTGAAGGAATATGATCTAACTAGGGAAGTGAAGGTTAAGAAGAATAACAATGAGATTGTATTCAGGACACATTTAGAGCTACTTACTTGCTACATGTTTTGAGGGGTCTGTGTTCATATTGGTGTGCTTATAACATTCTATTCAACAATATAGGCCACAATGACTTTTCATTTTAGTAGATAATCTTTGTAAATTGTGGTTTAAAAAAATGACTATCTTATCTCTTACTTTTTGAACTTATCTATGCTAGTCCTTGGATGAGTGGCACAGAGTATATCTCAAGACCTATATTTGGAGCCCTTTTATCTTCCTAAGGCATACCAGATTTTAGGTTCCACTGGAATAGCTTTTAAGAACTAACTAGGGTCATTGTCATACTCCAATGAGGCAACAGTATATGACTTCAGAGAAGCTACTATTTACATATTAACAACTGTAAAATTTTAGTGGAGTTAGACAATTTAGCATTTTTGGCTTATATATTTTCTTAAGAAACAAAGTGTAGGCATATCATAAATGATAATTTATGAAACTATTTACATATGATCTCATACCTATGGATTCCTTATCAAGTCCCCTTCTCAGAAGTCATAGATCAGGACTTATAGCTATGAGATTATGACTCAGTTATAGACAACACAAAATAATGTCCCCCTCAATTTGGTTGAGGGCATACTGGCTTAATCAATAGAGAAATGGCCTCAGAGTCAGAAAAACTGAGTTCTTGGCCCACTGCTAAAATATACTGATTTTGTGACCCTGGGCAAATGAGTCAAACTCTCCTAATCTCAGGAATCTCTCTACAAAATGTAGATGAGGTGAAAATCTGTATTAACATAAGTTAATGCACCCTACAAGGTCCTCATGCTAATATGGTCACAGATTCAGTCAGAGCACGCAAAAAATACAAACATACCCCATATGAGTTGAGTGGCCAACCCATAGAGGAGTTCCTTTGTATGTATTCAGTTCTTTCAGTATTTGTATTTTTTCAGTATTCGTATATTTTCAGTATTTGTATTTCAGTGTTTCAGAATTTGTATGTATTCAGTTCTTTATACCATATGACAAGACTTCATAACAATCTTGTCCCTCATTCTTCCCCATTATACAACCTGATTCCTCTTGATTTCTAGAAACAATTCCTGTCTTACAACTATTTCACATTAATTTTTTTTAAAAAAAGCAATTGGGGTTAAGTAACTTGCTCAAGGTTACATGCCCAGTTATTTCTGGGTGTGGTGCTGAGTGTCTGAGCCCAGGATTCGATCTCCAGGTCATCCCAACACTGGAGCTGGTGCTCTTACTCGCTGAGTCACCTGGCCACCCCACACATTAAATTTTAAAAATAGATTTTTTCTGGAACCTCTTTTGCAATCATAGCAATAATACAACTTTAACTCAAGCATCTGAAGAAAATAAAATTAGTCAACAGTCAGTTTAGAAAAATTTATTGTGTGCCCATTGTGGAAATAGTGTGTTTGGGATTGTTTAATATCAAAGAAATGGAAAACAGAATGATAAAATCACATATCTGGAAGAAGCCTCAGAGACCATTTACTCCTTTCTATCCCTGAATAAGAATGGCTTTTACATTCTGTCTTATTTGTGAAGTTTATGACATACCTAAGATTGTAGAATCTCCATAGCATTAGTTATTATGATATTTACAAAGATTTAATATTACACAAATTCCTATAATAAGTTTCTAATTAATGTTCATTATACAAATAGAAATATTTTTCCATGTAAAATTTTTTTGAGAATGATAAAAATTACAACTAACATAGCAAAACATTTAATCCTTTTTTTCTTGTACATTCTGAAATGTCTTGCAGATGGATAATAACACTATTTTTCATTTACTTAGCACTTTCCTCACAACTCTCTAAAGTAAGAAATACAAGCATCATCTCTTGTTTTATAGATGAGGAAACTAAGGTTGCACAAGTGATAAACAGATCTTTCGATGCTCATTCAACCATTCTATCTACTACTAGTTCATGGTACCTAATGAGAAGAAAGAGAAATAGGTGACTGATGGATTTAGACTGGTCATTGGAGTTGCCATTCATTTTAAATGAAATTAGAACAGGCAGAAAGATACTTCTGCAACCATCATGGAAGATCTGAACTATTTTCTGACCCTGCTATAATGTTCCTAGCTCTTCCTATTTAAATACATAATAAAGTTCCTTTATGTACTACTGCATTATTATTACAACCCAACTCTCACAAGCAGAGTCCCAGGTTCTACGGGATGAAAATCAACACTGCTCTTCCATAGTGTCAGTTTCTCTCCACTCTATCATCTTACTCTCCCTCTTTCTTCTTGCTTCATTGCCAGAAGATGTTCCTTTCATGCGGAAAGATATCTAAAATCATTATACAAGTAGCCTTTCTGCACAACTAACTGTGCTGTCCATGGGTGCAGGAGCAGGTAATGTATAATACTGTATGAAAATATGCAGAAGTGGTGACAGGGCAGAATTGCTTCTAGATGAAGGGGACAAAGTGCAAATTACAGGAGTGGTCAAAGTTCTGGGTCTTCCAGAAGTTGCCAGAATCAGCTCAAATAGTGGTAATAGCATGAGCATTTGTAAGAGGGAAGAAGGAATACTACCTAGAACTACATGGTGGTGACAGTGGCTTTTTGATCTTTCATATAAATAAATACATTACTTGATTCAAGGTCCCATAAGTTGGGATAATATGCTGCTATTAAATGGAGTGCACCTGTATACTCTTTTGAGGAATGTGAATAATTTATAATTTCTATAATTGAATTTTTCTTTTCTATCATTCATGATACATCACATGCTTCAGACAATTGAGAGCTATATCTTTCATATGCTAATAATATGGTCTTGATTCAGTGGAATTAAAGTAAATAGAGGTAGACAGATTTCCTTTTGGACTTTATTTAGTGATTTCTGAATTAGAGATTTGAGTTAATTTTTCCTTCCTCCTAACAGTTTCCTTTCATCCTTTTCTTAATTGTTTTGGTTGAGTAGGGGGAATAATTGTCCTGCAAATAAATCAACAATTTTTTTCATAAATTTGACATGCATCATGAATTTCCAGAGACAATTTCTGTAGTAATAATGTCATCCCTAAAAGAACTGCAGCTGTCTGTTCAGGTGCATTCAATCTCTCCTTGATGGGAATAATTACCTTCCACCCTCACTGGGTAATTGCCTTTTGATTGAGGTCATCAGAGCAATCAAGCCATTGAGAGGTAAAAATCTCTGGTAAAGAGACAAGGGAAAAAGTCAGGAAGGGAAATTAGAAAAGGTAGCATTAATATAAATAGGTGGTGTATAGTTATTAGGCTTTGCTGCTTCCAGTAGTATTAAATATGAAGGCCCTTGTTAAAAAAATAATTTTATGTTTAAACACCTATGTCGTATATTTGCCTCCCCTCCCATAGACGTTTAAACAAAAAAAGGGTTTGGGGTGTGTGTGTTTATTTTTAGAATTATTATTTGATTCAATTATATATAATAAAGCAGGACAAGTGATTCAAAACAGTAAATATTTATTTATCACTTTCTATGTTCAGTTAAAAGGCTTGGCCACCAGGTAATGTTTTTTTGGGGAGTGGGGATACAAAGATGGTGCTAAAGGCATGAGGAGGCTGCAATGTGCATTAGTGAAGAAATCATAGATTTAGAATTGGGTGGGGCCCTTAGAGATCATCTGTGCTAGTCTTTTCACTGTAGAGATGATGAAACAGACACCCAAGCAGATTATGTGATTTGTCTAGGTTGATACATATAGGGAGCAACTAAGGCAGGGTTTGAACTCAGATTCTCTGACTTAACATCCACTAATATGAATAATATCTTAATATTTCAATAGGTCTTTGATTATGTCCATGCAGTGTGGGGATGTCTCCCACTGTCTTCTTCATCTTATAATTCTGTTGAATGCTTATCTGTGTCTTTAGATAAATATTTCATAGATGGCCTACCCTGCACACTAGAAGCCTTTCTCTGGTTGCTTTGATATTTTGTGCCTACCAGAGCAACAGTGAATTTTATCTACTATTCTGCTTCCTTTACTGGTTAGACAAGTCCTTCAAGGTAGAAGTCTTTAGACACATACAAATATAAATATTATGTGATACCCTGACACATAGCTAACACATACACAAATACACATGCACACAGTAGAATTAGGTAAGTGCATGAGATGCACAAAGTGCTATGAGAATTCAGAGGGAGGAGAAATTATATATGGGATGGAGTGTGGGGTTTAAGTATGGTTTTAAAGAGAAAAGTAACATTTGAGCTGGGACATAAAAAATTTATGTAGGTACAGCTAAGGAGAAGGCACTTAAGAGTATAAACGATAAGGATGTGAGCAAAGTATTGGAGATCAGAAATTGTTTAGAGAATGCTGAATAATCTGTTTGCCTGGGGCAAAGGGTGTTTGAAAGGGAATGTTATAATGCTATGAAATTTTTTAAAAGTCGCAGGTTGCAAAGAACTTTGAAGGGCAATGAGGTGCTGCAGTAGACAGCTGATCTTAGAGTCAAGAAGACCTGATTTTATACTTATCGTTGTGTGACCTTGGACAAGTCACTTAACCTCTTTGTCTCAGTTTCCTCAACTGTAAAATGAGGATAATAACAGCATTTTCTTCCCAGGGTTGTTGCAAGGATCAAATGAGAAAACATAGTACCTGGAATACAGTAGGTGCTGTATAAATGCCTTCCCTTCCTTTTGAATGAAAAGGTTGTATGATTTACTTGTCTTGGAGCCAGGGTATGTAGAGTCAAGGTACAGAAGTGTCTTAGAAGATGAATGACTTTGGACAAGTCACTCTAACTCTTAAGGCCTCACTTTCCTTGTAAAATGAAACTTTTGGACTAAATAATCTGTAAAGTTCCATCTGGTATTAAAGTATAGTGATTGGTAAATTTCACAGTAAAAGAAGTCAGGAAGAGATATTAGTTTGAGGGAAATGAAGAATCGGGGTTGGGGCAGGACATGTTGTTTGAAACTCCAGCAAGCTATGCTGAATCTGGAGATCAAGTACTCAGTATGACTACAGAGAGGTTCATTTGCATTGAGGTAATCACTGAAAACTTAGGCATAGATAAGATCACCAAGAAAAGAAGAATGTAGGTACAGAAGAGGCCTGAGGACTTGGACAGCTAGGTGTAATGTTTTTTTTTTTTTAATTTTTAAATAAGTAGAATATATCTATTTTTTTTTAAATTCTTGTTATAGTTTACATTGCTATTTTCTGTTGTTTTTTTATATTATGTCGAGTGAGGTTTTTTTGTACTCAAAGTTCAGGACATTTTTATTTTCTTTGGTGATTTGTTTTGAGAGGGAGCATAACACAGAGGAAAGATGTCTGACCTCAGACTCAGGAAGACCTGGCTTCTGCCTCTGCCACACACTGCCTATGGGACTCTGGTCAAATCATTTAACTGGTTAGTACCCAGATAATTCTTTAAGGCTGTAAGTTATGGAGTAGATACCGATCTGAGTTGGTAGAGGGAGTTTCCACACTGGGAATTCCCCTCCTTGAAGAAATCAGAGATCTAGATTATTCCCCCTGCCATGGTATTGGAATTTTCAATCATATTGAACTTCAAAGAAGGGGTAAATTGTTATTTATATCTTTGTAAGTGGCCTATAGCTATTTAATTACAGTATTCTTCAAATAACCAGTCCTAATTTAGGGACATTCATAGAGTATCATTTCATGTGGAGGCATTGTCATTTAAGTAGTAAGGAGAAAATATTCTTCAAGGATAAGTAACAAGACTATCTTTAGTTAAATAAAAATGGAGGCACAGGATTAAGTGGGCATAATGAAAACAGGATGCTAGCAGATGCTGATTTTGCAGAGCAGGTGGTTTCTCAGAGTAATCTGAAAAAGGGAGGGGTTGGAAATGTGAACACTGATCATAAGGCCTCCTGTGCTTCCATGGGAGGTGGATGCCAGGGCTTTGCAATACTGATAAAACAGGTGGCATTTAGCTCACTATGCTTTATAGTGATAAAAGAGCTGAAAATATAGCAGTTACCAAGTGCAAGGAAATGGGGCAAAGGAGACCTCTAGAAGGGGCCGCTTAGCTTGGTTGCTATTGTTTATTGACTTGTGCTCTCTAGTGTACTTACTGCTATACCTGACATAAAGATCATACAGTTCCAGCCCTGGGGGCTTGCAATCTCTGTCACACAGACAAGGTTGTCTAATTTATTTTATACCTTAATTAGCTCATTACCACAGGTAATGAATGAAACAGGATTAGCAATAGGCAGTGCAGTTGATATTAAGACTTCATTTCCTGCTCAGTGTGAGCAAGAAAATAGAAAAAAAAAAGTTTGGGTGCCATGTGCCTCTCCTGCTTGCCACTGAGTGTGTGGCTTACAAAGCAAGGGATGGCCTTCACTCTTTTGAAAATAAATCTCTGAATATTTCCGGTGTCATAAAGAGTCACCATGCTTAGTTTGCCATTGTAAATCTACATTATCTCTGTCAGGGCTGATTCACAGTTGTTATTGTTTTTAATCTTATGCACCACAGTGTACTGCATTATATTTTTATAATGCGGATAAAACTAAGACATTTGCAATGAAGCATAGAGTATAGTAAATTTGGCAGCAAAGAGAGGGAACTCAGTGCATGCAACTTCCATTTCCTTTCCTACAGAGCCTCTCCATCCATGGAACCTGATCTTTTAGAAATATGTTCAGAAATTCAATATAAGTTTACTCCAGCCATCCTGCCATTGCCATGATCAAGACATTTCTTACAGTCTATCTTGTGAAAACAAGCCATTATCAGTCTATTGACTGTTAGTGGAGAACCAAAACAAGTTGGAAGCAACAGCTGTGTTTATTTTTATTGCTCCTTTTTTAGAATCTCGATCCCACATAGTAGGTGCTCTCTCCTAATTACTGGGGTAAATGGCATGCATATTTGAGGAGTGACTATGTACGGTGGGCACATTGTTTTGACACTTGAATATCTTTCCCTTAATTGAAATGAACACAAAATAATCCTTATATTTCTTTTTTTTAAGCAATTGGGGTTAAGTAACTTGCTCAAGGTTATATGGCCAGGTGTTTCTGGGTCGATGCTGAGTGTCTGAGCCTGGATTCGATCCCCCAGGTCATCCCAACACTGGGGCCGGTGCTTTTACTCGCTGTGCTACCTGGCCACCCCTAAACCTTATATTTCACAGAAAAGTTAGCAATTGAGGCATTGGGTTTCTTTTTGTTTTTCTTTTAATTCTAAAAACCAATATTGTTCTCAGTTCAGTAATTTGTTCCTTGCTCCAAAAAAAATATGTTCTCAGTCTTGTTAAAACTTTTATTTCTTAAGGATGAATATACACCCTTGATTTCAAAGTCAACTTAGAGTAATGACTGCTGGAACTTATAGTATCTGTGACATTTGACATAATGCAACCTCTCTCTGTTTCTCTCTGTGTAGTATGTATATCTATAGATAGATATGCATAGATAAAATAAAATAAAGTTTGATTTCAGCAGTAATAGATAGACCTATAATGTGTACAAGATAATATTTTAACTTTAATTCTATTTAATTCAACAAATATATCAACTACATAACTTTTGTGTTAGACCCTGGTAGCATAGACAGGAATAAGGCATTTCATCAGACTTTCATATTTTTAACACATAGAAGAAATGACATTTGTAATATATGTAATATATGTAATATGTGGACATCCACATGGGTTAATAAATGCACAGATGTGACTTTGGGTATCAGGTATAGATTAGATTTAAGGCCTAGGCTATATTAGTGAGGAGGAAGAAAGTCAAAGGTAATGCTTACCCTGACAATGTAATAATTGGGGTGGGCCAGGAGAGGGGACAGGTATAAAGCCTAGCATGAGCAGCTTTCTAGAGGACTGCTGCAGTGAACAGCTTCAAGATTCTGATTATATAGTATAGTGAACACTCTATTTATTCAGTAACAAATTAAGACAAGACATTGACAGAAACCAAAGTAGAGCGTTCACAATGTTATAGCATAACAAGTTATCACTAAAGTGGCCACATAGTTTTCACCAAAGTGTTCACATAGTTTTAAACAAAAGATATCATTCAATAAGTCCTTAACTCAGAGAATGCCATAGAATAGTGAGAGTGTCATAGAATTACCTGCTTATGGTCTCTGGAGTAATCCTAACCCTCTTTATGATTGACCTCTTTGACGTCTTATGAGTGACATTTTTATGTTTCCCTGATACCGGAAACACTATTAATATCAAGTTCTTCACCAGCCAAGACTGGAAGAGAAGGATAGCTGGTGCAAGTAAAATTCTCACTAAATGAAGAATTGGCCTTGGAGAAAAGATCCTCGTTTTCATCAGAAAGTGACTGTTTAGAAAAAAGATGGCAGCAATGATCTCATCATCAAGCTCTGAAGATTACAGTGATTGGGAAGCAGGAAAAAACAGTAAATTGGAGCCTTCACCCAGAAGATCTTCAAGTATCCCAAAAGCCACGACCAGCTCTCCTACACCCTGGAGATCTTCTGGAGTCATTAAATGGAATGCATGGTCTACTGAAACCAGCTCTTCATCTGAGGAAGAAACTTCTAGGGGACATACCAGGAAGAAAAGGAAGACTGGAGCCAAGAAAAGAGTCATTAAATGGAAGGCATGGTCTACTGAAACCAGCTCTTCATCTGAGGAAGAAACTTCTAGGGGACATAGCAGGAAGAAAATGAAGACTGGAACCAAGAAAAGGCCTCCTTCAAAAGCATCTACCTCAGCTCAAATTGCAGCAGCCAGAGAGGCTTCACGGTGTTCACAGTGCTTACGGCATCTGGATGACCCTGAACTGATACATTTCATAGGAGACCCCAATGATGCTTTGGAAGAAGCAGAGATGTTGGCTGACAAAAGGTTGCACCTTTTTGAAGAAAGAGAACATGGCTTTGAGAACTACAATTATTTACCACAACATAGAATAACATGCTTCAGTGTTTATGACACAAAGGGCCATCTGTGCCCCTTTGATACAGCTCTAGTTGAGAAGAATATATAACTCTTCTTCAGTGGTGTGGTAAAACCAATAGATGACCATGACTCAAGTCCAGAGGGAGGTATCAAAGCCAAAAAACTTGGTCCCATACATCAGTGGTGGATTGCTCCTTATGACAGAGAAAAAGCTGTAAATTGCTTCTCAACAGGTTTTGCTGACTATATTCTGATGGAACCCAGTGATGAATACGCTTCCATATTTTCACTGATGCATGAGAAGATATATCTGAGTAAAATAGTTGTGGAATTTTTACAGACAAATACTGATGCCACCTATGAAGACCTCATTGATAGGATACAAACAACAATTCCTCCTCCTGGGCTGACTTTTTGCCAGTGCACAGAAGATTCCCTCCTTTATCATTCCCAATTTATCATAGATCAAGTGCAAAGTTATGATGTAACCCAAGACGATGATAAGGAGTCTCTCCTCCTTGTACCCTCTATAATATATATCATTCGTTTGGTTGGTCTTACCCTGGGGAAAAAGACTAGCTCCAAGGCGGCAAGACATCAATCACCTTATCAAAGTGCAGAAGAGGAAAGCCCCCACCAAAGCCACCATCACCAAACTCATTCATCAGGTCTTTGCTAGTGTCTTCCCGGAGGAAAAAGACAAGAATGGAAAAGAAAATGGGGACAGTGGGGTGGAGAGTCAGCGCTGCGTTGTCCATGAGCTAAAAGAAGAGGTATGAGGGACAGAGCTGTCTACTCTTCTTAATGGAGCTGGACTGCTCTTCTTAATGAGCCAATCTTTTTATTCCATTGTACTCATGAAATGTTTACCTCCTTTGCTGACACTGAGCCATAATGATCAAACTATTAAGCTGTGCAACTTTAAAGTGCCTTTTATATATTCTAGATTTTAAAACTATTTAAATTGTATATTGAATGTAACATCTATTGACTGAAACATTTTTGCAGCTTTTTTATATATTCTAATAAATCTTTTTAAATGACAAAAAAATAAGTCCTTAACTCAATCATCCTTAAGAAGCAGGCCTCCTTAAGGGACACAAAGTACAAAGGTCAAAGTTCTCTATCCCCAAGTCATATTGTCTTAACCCCTTAGTCAGAAAGTCTCCTTTCTTCTTAATTGGAGATTAGTTTCCAATCATCCTCAATTCAATCATCCTGAAGAGGTACAGGATACAGAGTACAGAGTTCTCCCACCCCTAGGCCACAGTAAATCATGATCTTCTCAGTCAGCATTAAGTACCTAAGGAGAGGTCTTTTCATTCTGACTTGAGGCTGGCTCTCAGATTCCATGGCTCCTCTTCCATGGTCCCAGCTCCTTCCTGAATCTACTCAACTGCCATCTGAGTTCAAAGGCAGGCAGCTCCCAACTCCTCGTCCAACTCCTCATCCAGTTCCTTGTCCAGTTCCTGTTCCATATTGAAGCTCACAGTGTCCAATCCACCTCAAGTCCTTCATAGTTTCTGGCCCCGGGAAGACAAAGCCACAATAACATTCATTCACATTGCTGGCACCATCGTCAATTTATTTTCTGCCTGTGAAGTCAACATAGACCCACAAACAAGGCCTAAGAAATCAACACAAATCATCAGTATGGTCCCAGGACCTCTGAAAACATCAATAAGACTCTCCTCGAGGACTTCTGTAAATAGACAACAAGAAAATCCTCTTTTAGGGCTTCTGAACCAGCAGTAAGGTCCCAGGGCTTCTATAACAATAGCAATGTCCTCTATCAGCAGACAAATTTGACAAAGTAACATCAAAACAGACAGACAAAGTACCAGCATCATAGCCATGCTTCCTTCCAGTTCTGCTCTCTCCCGGCCTGGGCTTCTCCTTATATATAGTCATTAAGCTCTTCATTGTTCTGCCCCCTTCCTGTTATATTAGCAACAGGGGTTCACAAGTTCTGTTTCTTAACAAAAGACTTGATATAATCATGGACAAGCCTTAAAAGAAACTTGAGCTGAAACAAGGTGCTAAATGATTAAATAACTGAAACAAGGTGTTAACTACTTCTTTGTTTGCCATTACAACAGGAAGGCCCAAGTGCCATGAGGCCAGGTTCTCTTTCTACAGTCTCCAAGAAAAATATTGAACTAGAATTTATCTGCTTGTTCTTTTCAAATATCTCTTTTCAAGTCTAATCATGGAGAAGGTCAAATCTGACCCAAGGTGGTTCATTTTATTGATCTCTTTGAGGGGTAAACTTGAAATCCAGGACATGTTGAAGAGTTGTCTTCCTCTACATGTCTAATGCATCTCTCTCAACATGTCTTTTTGTAGCACCAATACAATATTCACAGTGCCTATGGTAGCTATGAATATGCTAGCACAATTCTGAATTGCAAAATATAACAGATTCTTCACATGAAAGACAGAACCAAAACATTTATTCAAACACCAGAAAGCTGAATATCAGCATCAGAAAGTCAAATCCATCATAGCAAAAAAGAAATACATACACAATAACAATGCAAGGAGTACCACCAAGCCTTCTCCCTGCTAGGGCAAACAAACCCTCACAGCTTACTGCCTGCTTCCTCTCTCTCCCTCAGGTCTAACTGTTCTGACCAACTTCTTCTCTCTCTGCTCTACTTTTCTTGCTCCAACCCTTCCTACTCTACCAGCTTTGCAAGCTACTCCCACCACAGACTCATGTGACTCAGCCTCCCCTGTGACTGAAGTAGGTCACACAGGCCTATTAATGGATGGGAAAGATCTTCCCACTAAACAAAAATACGTTAACAATATACTGTCCTGAAGAATGGGTATTGAACTGCATGTATCTTTCTCAAAAGAAGGTGTGGCATCAACTCAATCCCTTAATGAACTCAGTGTCACATCATACACAGCATTCACTTTACCAGTTAGGTGCCATATCTTCTTCTACATGGAAGACACCCAAGATTGGTTAAAAACCCAGCTCCATGAAGAAGAAGAGGTGGTACTCCAATTGTCTGCTATGGGAATGGTGGATAATTCTGAATGAATGAACTGAGGCAAAAGGATATAGTATATAATCAAAGAATAGCTTTTATAGATTACAAAAATGGAAGACATATTATTAGAAGAGTGATATTGTTTTGTTCCAGCAAATCTATGTTTTTAACATAATCAACAATCAGTGCAGATAGATATTGTCTTCTCTATTTCTTTAAATAAATTGTGTAATGGTAAAGATATGGTCTCCTCTAGAATAACACAAATTAAATTTTACCTCTTACCTATCAACACGCTCATTCAGGAGTCTCATAAAATGTTATATACATGGAAAAGTAAATATCTAATTTCATAGACAATATTCTTTCAGTCTTTTTTGATATGAACATTTTTCCAACTTTTTATTCTATTCTCCCCTCCTTTGGATATCTTAGCAATCTTATCTATCTATCTATCTATCTCCTTCCATTTCTTCCTAGCTTTTTTGTATTCAACGTAGATCTCTTCTATGCATACTTGGTCTATTCTATCTGTTTTTCCTCTCTATTCTCTAAAATGCTTTTTCTACCTCTTCTGTATGCACCTTAAGAACTGTCCTGAGTCAAAGGATGATGGTCTTATTGTCCTTTTTTGTAGAAAAAAATCGTTATTCAAACATTTTCATATTGCTTCCATATTTCATCTCTTTTTTTGGCCTCTTTCTACTTTCTTCCTTAAATGAGATCCAGATAACTTGGTTTAATTGAATCTCTTACCAAAATTTCCTTAACTGTCTCTGTCTCTTAATTTTCCAAGTTAAAGATTTCCTGAAAGACTTTTTAAAGGCATTTGTAAAATCATTTAAATTCCCTTATTATATTAATTGTTTTACATTTCTTAGAGTTATCAATGAAAATTTTTTACTCTATGACTATGTCCTTTATTCAATATCCAATCTGTATTGACTCAATAACTTAGGTAGGTCAGTATTAAATGGTTTCAATTGTTCTCTCTATATTTTTCTCCATTTTATTCTTCTAGCTTTTGAATATTTTTAATTCCTTTTGTATTTTGGAGGGCAATTGGGATTAAGTAACTTGACTAAGGTTACACAGCTAGTTTATTGTGTATTAAGTTTCTGAGGCCAGAATTGAACTCAGGTCCTCCTGACTGTGGGGAGGATGTTTTACTTACTGCACCACCTACCCACCCCTTCTAGCTTTTTTTATTAATATTGATTTTTGTTCATAAAAGCCAGTGGATTGACTATACCATAAAGTGGCTGATTTAGACATGAGCCACTTACTGACTGTTAGAAATAATCAACTCACTTTGTGTGATATAATTGGGGACTTATGTTCAGCACCTACCAATTATTTTTTTTTCCAAAGAAATAATTAATAAAACATAGGTCAAAGATGTCTGTTTTCTGTAAATCTTGGCATCTATTATTTCTTAGTCTTATACTTTATTTTCCATTCTTATCTAGGAATTAAAACCATGATTTTGTGTTTTAATTGGGAGAATTTGGTTGAATTCTTCATGGAATTTTTCAGTCACCTTCTGCAACTAAAATTGATATATTAGCTGCAAATATTTGTGGGGGGTGGTTGTGGGTTTTTTTTTTTCAAATAATTGTTATGAATACTTAGGTAGGGGATAACTAAATATCCCATTAAGTGATATTTCTTATTTGAATTACATAGTAAAACTAACTCCAAGACCATTTTATTTGTCTTTCCAAGGAGAGCTTGCAAGTTATCGTTCTATTTATCCACTTCTTTTATAGCATTAAAGTTTGATCTAATTTAGTTCCTCCAACAGGGTGCCCACCAAATGGACAGTTATCTGAAACTCAACATACCAAAAGCCAAATTGAAGAATAATAAGGCTACATGGTGTTTATGGCCAATTAAAAAAATTTTCAAACTCTCAAGGTGCCATGACCAAAAAATTTACCACCAGTTGACCAGTCTAATGGAGATGAGCCTTACTCAACTAACTCATCCTCAGAAAGAATTTGTGCCAGATCTTTATTTGTGGCCCATCTAGAATTGTAGAAGCAGGGAGTAGAAGCAGGAACTTGTGTGAGCTCCTGCACCAACACCTCCAATACCTGGAAAATATGACTCTAAACAAATTTTAGAGCTACAGAACCCACAAAGTGAAAGAGAGAAATAAATCTCTCACTGAAGGCATCCTGGCAGGTTGACAGGAGAGTTTTATCACACTGAGCCAAGCCCAGTCATTTGTGAACTGTGAGGGCCCAGACCTGGGATGACCCCAACCAGCCAGAGCAGACTTCAGGAGAGTGAATCACTGTCAGATGTGGTGGTTTCCAGACATCTCAACCCATAAACACCAAAGAGAAAGTAAAAGTCAGTAGGGGACTCTGTTAGAACCCAGAAGAGCATGGCAGACCCTTGCCCCCAGGGCCAGTGGTGGCAGAGGTGCAGTGGCTGCAGCTACTGCCATGTGGCTGCCTCCAGACCTCCTGGACTGCAGATTGTAAGGAGACCAAGCAACCATTCAGTGGGTAATCACT
Source organism: Petaurus breviceps papuanus (assembly GCF_028583685.1). Classification (NCBI taxonomy): domain Eukaryota; kingdom Metazoa; phylum Chordata; class Mammalia; order Diprotodontia; family Petauridae; genus Petaurus; species Petaurus breviceps. Next base: position 23,526,348 of record NW_027187419.1, on the reverse strand, counting down.
CTTGCTTTGACTTGCTTGGATCTGGGTCACAGTCTTGGGTGGTGGTCCTGGGGTATGTAGCCAGTGTGCCAGAGCTTGTGGTGGCTGTAGAGAGGGCAACCTCCTCATTGCTCTGACAACTGCAAGAACCCCAGCAATTTGGGAAACAGTACTCTCTACTCTTGAAGCAGAGTTCTACCATGGCAAAGAACTCAAAAGTCAAGTAATTTACTGGCAATATAAGCAAGCAGAGGAAGCACAATCAGACCATAGAATCCTGTTTTGGGGACAAAAAGGATCAAAATATGGAACCAGAAGAAGACAACAAAGTCAAAAATCCTGCATCAAAAGCTTCCAAGAAAAATATGAATTGGCTATAGGACATGGAGGAGCTCAAGAAGGATTTTGAAAATCAAGTAAGAAAAGTGGAGGAAAAATTGGGAAGATAAATAAAAATGATGCAAGAAAATAATGAAAAGCAATTCAACAGCCTGCTAAAGGAGATCCGAAAAAATATTCAAGGAAATAACACCTTAAAAAAAGACTAACTCGAATGGCGAAAGAGGCCCAAAAAGGCAGTGAGGAGAAGAATTCATTAAAAAGCTGAATTGGCCTGATGGAAAAGGAATTTCAAGAACTCACTGGAGAGACTAATTCCTTCAAAATTAGATTGGAGCAAATAGAAGATGATGACTTTATGAGAAATCAAGATACTATAAAACAGATCCAAACAAATAGAAGGCAATGTGAAATATTTCACTGAAAAAACCACTGACCTGGAAAATAGATCCAAGAGAGATAATTTAAAAAATATTGGACTACCTGAACTACAGGATCAAAAAAGAGCCTAGAAATCATCCTTAAAGAAATTCTCAAGGAAAATTGCCCTGATATTCTAGAACCAGAAGCCAAAATAGAAATTTAAAGAATTCACCGATTGCCTCTTACAAAAGATCCCAAAAAGAAAACTCCTAGGAATATCATAGCCAAATTCCAGAGTTCTTATTTCAAGGAGCAAACATTACAAGCTGTCAGGAAGAAAGAATTTGAGTATATGGAAACACAATCAGGATAACTCAAGATCTAGCAACTTCTATATTAAGGGATTGAAGGGCTTGGAATATGATATTGTGGAGGTCAAAGGAGCTTGGATTAAAACCAAGAATCACCTACCCAGCAAAACTGAGTGTAATGTTTCAGGAGAAAATATAGATATTAAATTAAATAGAGGACTTTGAAGTATTCTTGAAAAAAAAACATAGCTGAAAAGAAAATTTGACTTTCAAATACAAGAAGCAAGAAAAGCATGAGAAGGTAAATAGGAAAAAGAAACCATAAGGAACTTATTAAAGTTGAACTATTTATATTCCTACATGGGAAAATACTTGTAACTCATGAGACTTTTCTCAGTATGAGGATAGTTGAAAGGAATATATATGTGTGTGTGTGTATATATATTTATGCATATGTATCTGTATACATACATATGTATGTATGTATAGGAGGGGATATGTTTGTATAAATATATATGTGTGAGTGTGTGTATATGTGTGTACATGTACACATAGACAGAGGGTACGGGATCAGTTGAATAGGAAGGGATGATGTCTAAAAAATAAAATTAAGAGGTGAGAGAGGAATATATTGGGAGAAGGAGAAAGGGAGAAACTGAATAGGGTAAATTATGTCATATGAAAGAGGCAAGAGAAAACTGTTACAGAGGAGGGAAAGAGCAGGAAGTTGAAAGGGTCAACCTTACTCTCATTGAATTTGACTTAAGGAGGAAATAACATCCACTCATTTGGGTATCTTACCTAACAGGAAGTAGATGGAAAGGGGATAAGAGGGGGAATGATAGAAGGGAGGGCAGATTGGGGGAGAGGGTAGTTAGAAGCAATCACTTTTGAAAAGTGACAGGGTCAAAGGAGAAAATAGAGTAAGTGGAGGTTGAGATAGGGTGGAGGGAAATATAGTTAGTCTTTAACAACCTAACTACTATGGAAATGTCTCGTGTAACTACATATGTACAACCTATATTGAATTGCTTGTCTTCCCATTGGGGATAATGAGGAGGGAAGAAGGGAAAGAATCTGGAAATCAATGTTTTAAAAACAAATGTTAATTTTTTTTTTACATGCAACTGGGAAATAGGATATATGGGCACTGGGGTATAGAAATACATCTTGCCCTAATAGAAAATTGTGGGGGGAAGTAATGGAGGTGAATACAAGAAAGAGCAGATCAGTTTAAAGGGCGTTCATTAGGCTCACTATCTTGGGGTGGGAGGTAGGGGGAAGATGGTTAAAAAAAACTGTAACTCAAAATCTTGTGGAAATGAATGTTGAAAACTAAAAATAAATAAATAAAAGATTAATTAGGGAAAAAAATAGAATTGTAGAAGCAGCCATAGCTTGTATTTTGTTAGAATAGCCTTCATCTCCAACCCATTGTGGGGTGTCAGAGTAGGATTTTGTGAAGGTAAAAAGCAATACAAAAGATAAATTATAAAACAATATGAGATGTCACAAAAATAATTGTCAAATTAATTATACAGAAAGGAGTTTCCCAACCTAGTTTAAGGACCTTTATATAGTATATAAGAAATACTTAACATTTAGACTTTTACAAAAGTGTAAAATATTAAGAAATACAGAGGGTTATGCATTGACCATATAGGCATCAGACATTTATGCAGAATATGCATAATTATAGTAATGACTATAAATTCAATCATACTTTTTATATATCTGTATTTTCTTACATTCAGGAGCAACTACATATATTTGAAATATACATAATAGATGTATCATTTATTATTGTTATGAAATCTACAAATATCATGTATTAAATCTACAGAAAGTGTTTGCTTATTGATGGATTTACACATGGACTCATAGATCCTTTTGCAAATAATCTACCCCCTAATCACATTTCCACCCTTTCCAAAACATGTGACCTCAGTCCACCATTTAGTAAGCATTATTGACTCCAAAGCTAAATGTTGCAATTTAGGACACATGGGATATTCAGTGGGAAGTAAACATGAAAGATGCATCTCTCATTTTTGAAAATGTATCCATAATGGTGACTACTGCATTTTCCTATATTTTTCCAGCATGAGATTACAAGATATAATATGCTGGGCTGAATGGCCCACTTGTCTGCCTTAACCCAATTTCACTTCTTAATACTCTTAAGATTTTCAAGTCTACTTCTGTGAAGATGTTACAGTAGCTAGAAGATAGTATTATTAAGTTTTTTAAATTAGCAAAGTCCATTATTAATCTGATTTAGGTTTATGAATATATATATATATATTAGATTTAATAAAATTGTGCTTTCATGGGAAAGTCACCTTAAGGCACATGCATAAAGTAATATGTAATTAAAGTTTATATAACAGAAATACTATATAAAATGAATCATAAACTAATTTGAAAAAAGTTACTTTAAGATAAAATGCAGCAGATTCAGATGACACTAGCAGAATGGTAACAACTTTCTCACAATCTTGATGCCTTCATTGAAAACTCGTACTGGAATGCTGAAATTAACAATAGAATCAGTCTGCTTTAAAAGGATTGATGTGAATATGATTCTTAAATATAGATTTAAATCTTCATCATCATTATAATTCTTTTGTAGGCGGCTTCTGTGCTACAGCATATTGGAGAAACACTGACTCTAGGAACTGTGTACAAGTAAAAATATGTCTCTCTCTTCTCCCTTCTTAGTGAAGTAAATAAGGACTCCTTTGGCAATCACATGAAGATAAGGTTTTTTTTTTTAAGCTTTTCTTTCCTTAGATATATAGAAAATTAGACCTTGAAAACATGTACTGTATTTAGCTATTTTATCACTATGTATTAATGAGAAATTCAGTTTTGAAGTCAGATAGCAGAAGAAAATGCAGTGCTTCCTGTTTTCAGAAAACCCAATGTGGCAATCCTTTCTTTAGAGAAAAACCAAACCAAATCAAAGATCAGGGTTGTATCAAGGGACTGAATATTTGCATTATCAAAAGATTCTTTAATTTACAAAAGATTTTTTTTGAATAGTTCCTTTAAATTCTGAGTTCTCTATGGAATTTTAAATATGCAGTAGCTTTTCAAATAAAAATGCAGTAAATATTATAATTCAATTTATATTCTGTATATTGCATTGTGCTAGGTGCTACAGATAAAAGGAAAACACACATACTCTCTCTCTGTCTTACACACACACACACACACACACACACACACACACACACACACACACACACTCCCTGCCTTCAAAGAGCCTACATTCAATAGAATTCTCTTTGAATTGGATCAAAATGACTTTGTTGGGGCAGCTAGGTGGTGCAGTGAATAGAGCACTGTCCCCAGAGTCAGGAGAACCTGACTTCAAATCCAGTCTCAGACACTTAATACTTAATATCCGTGTGACCTTGGGCAAGTCACTTAACCCAAATTGCCCTACCTTCCCCCATCCCAAAAAAAAATGGCTTTGTTGAATAAATGAACAAATAGATGGAATGAATGATAATTTTTAAAGTGAAGTAAGCTTGTTAAAGTCCTCAAACTGCAGGAAATTATTGACTCACCAAAAGTATTCTCAACTCACATGCTCTGGAAAATGGTTGATAACTCAGCAAGTCTTAAAATCATTTTCTTGATGCCTTATTGACAAAGGACCATTCTAGTTTTGCTTTGATCTGTGCTTCATTTATAAACCTGGTGCTTTCTCTCCAGAAAGTTGGATGACTTTTTTGAATTAGTTTGCTCCTTCATAAAATAAGATACAAAAGATAAATTGAGAAAAATGAGAAAAATTTTTCAGTCTTAAAAATATTTTAGAACACATATTAATTTTATTGGTGCTAGGCCTAAAAGGGAGAAGACTTAAAGAAATAGTGTTTTCCTTAATAGTGTACTTTCACGAATTAAAAGCATCTGTTTTAATCTGAAAGTTCAGTTGTGACTGATTTATAGGGGCAACATTTTGTTCAAAGAATCATAGCCATAGGAAGAAGTAGTAACATTTTAAAGAAAGCAATAAAGAGGAATAATTGTCTTGGTATCATAGAATCACAGAAGGGAGTGGTTGGAAGAGACCTATTTGGTACATCTCATACAGGGAAAAGAACACCTATCCCCCTTATTTCATGCCCAGGGAGTAGTCAGTGAGATCATAACATAAAAATTCTAACTATAAATTTGACATGTATACTGTATTTTCTCTATAGTAGGGGCTCTTAACCACAATCCATGGAAAGATTTCAGCAGATCCCATGAACTTGGATAATAAAAACAAATATGTCTTTATTTTTACTAACATTGAACTGAAATTTAAAATTTTCTTCTGAAGAAGGATCCATAGGCTTCAACAGATTGTCAAAGGGGTCCATGACACAGAAAAGGTTAAGAATCCTTGATCTATACTAAGGTACCATTAGCAGTATCCATTTACTACTACTATGAACAACCTATCGCAAGAAAAGTATGCTCATTTTGTGTGTTTCTGCTGAAGTCAAGTACAAAGTTAAATGAAAGGCTTAAACAGAAAGTATTTTTTTCAGGAATTCAGCATCTAAACATTGATATTCTAAAAAAGTACATTGAAAAAATAGATGACATAACTACAAATAATAAAGCCAGCCCATAAAGAGAAAAAAGTGGGGGACAGCCTCCTAAAAATTAAAATGATCAAATGAGGCAATGCAGATTTTACTATTTGTAATATTGCCAACAATTTAATTCACTTTCATATATTTCCCTCTGGGGGAAAAATATTTCCTTCAAATTTTTTCCATAACTTTCAATAAATGAGGATAATTACATTTAGAAGAGATTAATCTTGATAAGTGCTCTTATAAATTAGAGCAGCTAATATTTAGTGAATTAGGTTTATTGGGATACTGCTGAGTGTAAAAGGGTATGTTTTTGTGCTAAAATTTCCTTATTAGGTTAATGACTTCTTAAACTACTGAAATGACAGCAGAAATAACTGCCACCATTTAGAGTCTAAACAACTATGGTTTTATCATGAAACTTACTTTCTTGATTTCACACTTTGGGCCTTCATAATTGGGAACATTAAACATTATTCGAGGGATGTTTGTATTTCATTGAAGCCAAATATTACCGTTGGGTCTGTTTTTCTGATCCGTAGGGGTCAAAAGCCAGATGGTTTTGAAATCATTGAGAATTCTGAGATATTTTTGCTATGCTGTTGGATTTCTCTAGATCCCAGTATTCTTTGTCCTACTTTGTCACCCTTTGTCCCTCATCTTTATTTGTCATCATTGGCTCCAGGAAATGATGATTAAGAGAAAATGCTCTTATTAGAAGAATAATGACTCATACTTTTCAGAAAGTTGAAAGTCCAAGAAAATGGAGAGGAAGGAAGGAAGGAAGGAAGGAAGGAAGGAAGGAAGGAAGGAAGGAAGGAAGGAAGGAAGGAAGGAAGGAAGGAAGGAAGGAAGGAAGGAAAGAAGGAAGGTAAAAGGAAAGAAAAGGAAACAAAGAAATTAAAATCTGAGGCATTGGAAGGTAGAGACAATATATTTTTTTAAATATGAACACATCTGTATCCAAAAGGTTACTTTCTGTTAATGTTGAACCCATATTTAGACAAAAAACTTCAGGTTCCATTCAGCACTTCATGATCAGAGATTGTTAGAAATGAAAGGTCTTTGGAAATCATTAGAGATTATTCCTTTTGCATTTAGTCAGAGGTCCGTGTGTGTGACACATATGTACATATTTGTATATATATATATCCATATGCATATGCCTATAATTCATGGTAGTTGTTATGTTCTATAAAGTGACTAACAATGCTGATTTAGGAAAATAAAGAGTTAGGTTCCTGACTCTAACATTTTCCAGAGCAACCTTGCATCAGTGAAATTCATTTTCCTCTTTCTGGATGTACCATTTTGTTGATTCATTAACATTGAACTCATGGCCATCAGCACTATGTATGTGTGTGTGTATGTATATATACACACACAAACACACACACACAACTCATGCCTGAGTGAAGATCCTCTAATACATATATTTTCTCCATAAGGCACATTACAGCCTGCCTGTGCTTAGGAACACTAGATAGCACTTCGGCACTACACTTGGGACCCATTTCAAACAGCTAAATTACCCCCAAAAAGGACAAAAAAAAATGTGGCAATAAATATAACATGAAAAGAACACTTGTTTATAGCATGAGAGGTAAGATAAAAAACATAGAAAATGGTTCTGAGCCTATTTACTAATTACAATGAAAACATCATGGGTATTGATTTTGAGATTACAAATACATTTTAGTAAGTAGGTGAATTTTCAAATATGGAATCCACAAATAATAAGAAGCAACTATTTAGTTAGTTGTTGGTAGGATTAATATGAATTCTTTATTCAAGGAATGTTTGTGAAGTGAAAAGCACATTAGCTGTAGTGCTAAGTTCAAATCTCAGTATTTATTTTCTAGGGGTGTGACCTTAACTAGGTCATTCAATTTTGCTAGGAATCAGTTTTCTTATGTGGGAAATGAAAGGTTTGGACTAGATGACTACTAAAGCGTCTTCTAGTTTCAAATTATTATTCTTACGAATACTTTAATTTTCCAGGTAAGTAAACTAAGATCCAGAGGACAACAGTAATGAGAACAAGGCAGCAGAGCCTAGCGATCCTCAGACTGTACCACGCCGCCCCCTTCAGTGAACCTGGGAATGCACAGGCCACAGGTTTTGCATTCATCCTATGCTTGAGAGGAATTTTGTAAGGAAATCATTTAGCTATATTTTGCAAGAACCTGTAAAATATTGTATAATGAGTTTTTTTTCTTTAAAAAATAAGCATTCCCTAACTTTTACTTTATTAGCAAATATATTTTCTGTTTATTTTTATGGTCATTTAATAGATCATAAGATCTGAATGTCTACTAGGCCTCCCCTTCTTCCCAGCTTTCCTTCTTCTTTTGAGGCTACCAGTCACCTCTCCTCATAAAGGCTATGATACTTGAAACATCTCAGGTCAGGAAGATAGTTTGGGGCAACTTACATAGTCTTTGAATGACAAACAAAGGGGGTTGGTGCTTGGAACTGTTATATTGGACTTTGGCAAGGACCCATTAAGAACTCCGCTAAGATCAGCAGAGCCAAGATGGTGAAAGAAAGCCAGGAAGTTGCCTGAGCTCTCCCCAGTTTCTCTTGGAAGCAACATTAAATTGAGCCTCTAAATGGATTCTGGAGTGATGGAACCTACAAAAAGAGAGAGTGAAACAATTTTCTAGCTTAAGATATCTTAGAAAGACTTTAGGAAATGTGGTTCTCACTTGGGAGCACAATCCAGCACAGGCAAGGGTATGGGCAAGCCGTTGGAAGACTCTTAGCCACAGCATAGATAAGTAACTGAGGCCTGTTGGTCCTGGCTCAGCAGGCTACATGTGAGACCTCCACTTCTAGTGCACAAGGCAAACTGCAAGCCCTGAACCCCACTCCCTCCCCTGTACAATAGGCACAACTTGGTTGGGCCACTGCAGCACAGTAGATAAGCCACCAGCACCCAAGACCCCATCACAGAAAGCCAATGAAAAGGCCCCTGACCCACAAGAAGCTTGGGACAGTGCTCTCTGTGCCCCAGGAGCAGAGATCAGCTTTAAAAGCCATGAAATAGGCTAAAAAATGAACAAAAAAATACAGAAAAAAGTCCTAAACATAGAAATTTAATATGGCCACAGGTAGGATCAAAATACAAACTCAGAAAAAGACAATGTCAAAATGCTGATATGTGAAACCTCAAAGGGGAATATGAATTGGCCTCAAGTCCCAAAAGTCTTCTTGAAATAGCTCAAAAATGATTTTAAAAGCCAAATAAGTGAGACAGAAGAAAATTGGAAAAAGAAATGAGAAATATGCTAGAGAGAATCAACAGCTTAGAAAAGGAAGGACAAAAAATTTAATGAAGAAAATAATTCTTTAAAAAATACAGTTGGCCAAATGGGAAAACATTTACTAAAGTAAACAACTTCTTAAAAAGTAGAGTTGGCCAAATGGAAAGAGAGACACCAAAGCTAATTGAAGAAAATATGTCCTTAAAATTAGAATTGGGCATATAAAAGCTAATAACTATAAGAAATCAAGAATCAGTCAAACAGAATTTTTTTTAAATAGGAGAAAAAGTAAAATACATCACTGGAAAAACAACTGACCAGGAAAATAGAACCAGGATAAATAATTTAAGAATTATTGGACTACCTGAAAGCCATAATTAAAAAAAAAAAGAATGTGAACAGCAACTTTAAATAAATTATCAAAGAAAATTACCCTGATATCCTAGGAACACAAGGCAATATAGTCACTGAAAGAATCTACTGATCAACTCCTCAAAGAGATACCAAAATGAGAACTACAAGGTATATTGTAGCCAAATTCCAGAATTATCAAGTCAAGGAGGAAAATCAAGCAGGAAGGAAGAAACATTTCAGATATCAAAGAGCCATAGTCATTACACAGGCAGGACTTAGCAACTTTACCTTAAAGGATCAGAAGACTTGGAATATGAAATTCCAGAAGACAAAGAAGCATGGATTACAACCAAGAATCAATTACCCAGCAAGATTGAACATAAATTTTGGGGGTAAAAGATGGGTATTCGATGAAATAGGGGACTTTCAAACTTTCCTCATGAAAAGACCGAAACTGAATAGAAAATTCAAACTTCAAATACAAGATTCAAGAGAAGCATAAAAAGGTAATCAGGAAAGAAAAATACCACAAATCATTATTCAATAAGGTTAAACTGTTTGCATCCCTATATGGGAAAATGATTCTTGTAACTCTTGAGAACTGTATCTCTATTATAGCAGTTAGGAGTACATAAAAACAAAGGGTATGAGTATAAGTTGACTTTGATATTACAATATAAAAAGATAAGGCTTGAAAAAATGATTTTACTGGGAGAAGAGGAAAAGGGGAAGAATAGAGTAAATTACATCACATGAGGAGGTGCAAAAGACCTATTACAGTAGAAGGAAAGAAGGGACGGGGGTGAGCATTGCTTGAACCTTACTCTCCTCATATTTGACTCAGAGGGAATAACATACACACTCATTTGGGTATAGAAATTTATCTTACCCTGTAGTGAAGTAGGAGGAGAAAGAGGGAGAAAAAAAGAGAGGGAGAAAGATAGAAGAGAGGGCACAATGATGCAGGGAAAGAGGAAAGAAAAGGGAGGGGATTCTGATAGAATGGAAGAAAGATTGAGGAAGGTGGTGTTCAGAAGCAAAACACTGGTGAGGAGGGAAAAGGTGAAAGGAGAGAGAAAAGTATAAACAAGGGGAAAATAGGATGGGCGGAAATAAAAAGTAATCATGACTGTGAATGGGATGAACTCTTCCATAAAATGGAAGTGGGTGGCAAGAGTACATTAAAAATCAGAATCCTGTAATATGTTGCTTACAAGAAACATATTTGAAGCAGAGAGAGACATAGAGTAAAGGTAAAGGCTAGAATAGAATATATTGTGTTTCAGCTGAAGTTTAAAAAAAAGCAGGGCTAGCAATCCTGATCTTAGAGAAAGCAAAAGCAAAAATTAGATTTAATTAAAAGAGGCAAGGGAGGAAACTATACTTTACTAAAAAGTTCCATTGACAATGCAGTAATACCAATACTTTCACCAAGTGGTATAGAATCCAAATTCTTTGAGAAGATAAATGAGATATGGGATGAAATGGACAGCAACACTATACTAGTGGGAGACTTCAACCACCCCCTCTTAGAAATACATAAATATAACCATAAAAGAAAAAAAAAGAGAGACATCAAGGAGATGAATATGATTTTAGAAAAGTTTGATATGATTGGCCTCTGGAGAAAATTGAATGGGGACAGAAAGGAATATACCTTCTTCTCAGTGGTATATGGCACCTACACAAAAACTGACCATGCCTTAGGGCATATAAAGAGGAGAGCAATGAATTAGAGAGGCAACTAAAAAAACTAGAAAAGGAACAAATTAAAAATCCCTAATTAAATATGAAACTAAAAGTTCTAAAAAAGGAGAGATTAAAAAATTGAAATTAAGAAAACTGTTGAGCTAATAATTAATAAAATTAAGTGCTGTGTTTTTTTTTTCTTTTGGAAAAGAACCAACAAAATAGATAAACCTTTGGTCAATTTGATTTAAAAAAGAAAGAAGAAAACCAAATTACCAGAATCAAGACTGAGAAAGGTAAACTCACCACAAATGAAGAGGAAAGTAAAGCAATAATTAGCAACTATTTTGACCAACTCTATGCCAATAAATCTGACAATGTAAGTAAAATTGATTAATATTTACAAAAATAGAAATTTCCTAGATTAACAAAAGAAGAAATAGACTACTTAACCGCATTTTAGAAAAAAAGAAATTGAATAAGCCATCAATGAACTCCCTATGAAAAAATTCCTGGACCACATGGATTTACACATGAATTATGCCAAATATTTAAAGAACAATTAATTTCAATACTATATAAACTATTAGGAAAAATAGAGTCCTGCCAAATTCTTTTTATGACACAATGTAGATTTGATACCGAAAATAGAAAGAGCCAAAACAGAGAAAGAAAATTATAGACCAATTTCCCTAATGAATATTGATGCAAAAATTTAGATAAAATATTAACAAGGAGATTATAGCAATTTATCACAAAGATGATACACTAACACCAGGTAGAATGTATACCAGGAATGCAGGACTGGTTCAATATTAGGAAAAATATCAGTATAATTGACCATAACAATAAACAAAATGAATAAATGCATGTAATTTTCTCAATAGATGCAGAAAAACACTTTTGTCAAAATGTAGTACTCATTCATATTAAAAAGCAGAAAGCATTACAGAGCATAGGAGTAAATATAGTTTTCTTTTAAATGATAAGCAGTGTATCTAAAATGATCAGTAAGCATTATCTTTAGTGAGAATAAGTTAGAAGCATTTTCAATAAGATTGGGGGCAAACCAAGGATACCCATTATCACCACTATTATTCAATATTGTATTACAATTGTTAGGTTTATCAATAAAAGAAGAAAAAGAAATTGAAGGAATTAGAATAGGCAATGAGGAAACAAAACTATCACTTTTTGTAGATAATATGATGTTATACTTAAAGGATCCTAGAGAATGAAGTAAAAAACTACTTGAAATAATTAACAACTATGGCAGGGTTTCAGGAAATAAAATAAACCTACATAAACTGTTTATATTCCTATATATTATTAGCAGCAAGAGATAAAATGATAAATTCCATTTAAAATAACTATAGACAGTATAAAATATTTCGGAGTCTACCTCCTAAGACAAAACTCAGTAACCATATAAACACAGTTACAAAATACTTTTCATAAAGATAAAATTAAAGCTAAACAATTGGAAAAATATCACTTGCTCCATAAGTAGGCTGAACTAAAATAAAAATGACAATTCCATCTCAATTAATTTACTTATTCAGTACCATACCAATCAAACTACCAAAAATATTTTATTGAAGTAGGACAAATAATAACAAAATTCATCTGGAAGAACAAAAGCTCAAGAATATCAAGGGAATTCATGGGAAAAAAGTTAAAGGAAGGTGGCCTAACCATACCAGATCTAAAACTATATAAATTGGCAACCATCAAAAGTATTTGGTACTGGCTAAGAAATAGTGTGATGGAATAGTGGAATTGATTAGGTACACAGGACACAGTAGTCAACTATTCTAGTAATCTACTTTTTGATAAATCCAAAGATTCCAGCTTCTGGGATAAGAACTCACTATTTGACAAAAAACTACTGGGAAAACTGGAAAATAATATTGTAAAAACTAGGCATAGGGTTGACTAGGTGGCACAGTGAATAGAGCACCAGCCCTGAAGTCAGGCCCTGCATTCAAATCTGGTCTCAGACACTTAACACTTACTAGCCATGTGATCTTGGCCAAGTCACAACCCCAATTGTCCTGCCCTTCCCCCTCCAAAAAGAAAAAAAAAACCCAAACAAACCAAAAAACTAGGCATAGACCAACATCTCATATAGTGTATTAAGATGAGGTCAAAATGGGTTCATGATTTAGACATAAAGAATGATATCATAAGCAAATTAGGAGAGCAAGGAATAGTTTACCTTTCAGATCTATGGAAAAGGGAAAAAAATATGACCACACAAGAAATGGATAACATTATAAAATGCAAAATGGATAGTTTTGATTACATTAAATTAAAAAGTTTATGCACAAGCAAAACCAGTGGACCCAAGATAATAAGAAAAGTAGAAAGCTGAGAAATTATTTTCCCAGCCAGCATTTCTGATAAAGGTCTCATTTCTCAAATACAAAGAGAACTGAGCCAAATTTATAAGAATACAAGTCATCCCCCTATTGATAAAATGTCAAAAAATAGGAACAGTCAGTTTTACATAACATTTCTATAATTCACTGTTGATTAGAGAAAGCCAAATTAAAAGAATTAAAAGTACCACCTCATGCCTATCAGATTGGTTAATATGATAGAAAAGGAAAATGGTACATGTTGGAGAAGATATGGGAAACTTGAAACAATAATTCAATGTTGATGAACATGTGAACTGACCCAACCATTCTGAAGTGCAGTTTGGAACGATGACCAAAGGACTATAAGACTCTTCGTGCCCTTTGATCCCACCATACCCCTACAGTGTCTATATACCAAAGATATCATAAAAAAGGGGAAAGGATTCACCTGTACAAAATATTTATAGCAGCTCTTTTGGTGGTGGCAAAGAATTGGAAATTGATGGATGTCCATCAATTGGGGAATGGCTGAAAAAGTTGGTGGATATGAATATAGTGGAATACTATTGTGTTATAAGAAATGAGGAACAGGAGGATTTCAGAAAAAAAAACCTAGAAAGACTTATATGAATTAATGTTGAGTGAAGTGAGCAGAACCAGGAGATCATTGTACACAGTAATAGCAATGTTGTATGATGATCAACTATGGTTCATTGAATGAATGTTCCCTTAAACAAACTGAGACCTGTTAAAGACCTTAGCTTAAAAGGCCAGTCTTGCACTGCATGCAGGACCATCTCTAATCATCCTGATCTATATTTAGTCACTGGACCCTGATGACTCTGGTGGAGAAAGTGAGGCTATTGACTTTGCACAGTCCTCCCTCACTTAAATTCAATTCACTTGTATGTTTTGCCATTACCTCCCTGACAGTGTGGTTCTCTTTGAGAATGAAGGACAAAGATCAATGACAACAATAGATCTTCTCATCAATACAATCATCTAACACAATTCTAAAAGACTTATAATGGAAAATACTATCTATATCCAGAGAAAGCACTATGGAGTCTGAATGCAAATAAGAGCATTCTATTTTCACTTGTTTTTTGATATTTCTTTCTCATGGTTTTTTCTCTTTTGTTCTGATTCTTCTTTCACAACATGACTAATTTGTACATGTATAACTTATCTAAAATTACTTGCTATCTTGGGGAGCACCAAGGGGATGTAGGAATGGAGAAAATTTAGAATTAAAAACCTTATGAAAATGAATGTTGAATGCTATCCTTAAGAACTCTACTACAATCCAAGTGTTACACAAAGAGCTAAATTGAATCAATAAAAATAATGGCAATACAAATAAACAATATCTAACATATGTAGGACCCTTTAGTATTTGCAGTCATGGATAGCTAGATGGATAGATTGATGATTGATAGATAATTTCATTTGATCAAAGCTTTTTGAGACAGGTGACATTATTATCCCCATTTTACAAATGAGGAAACTGAAAATTAGAGAAATTAAGTGAGCTGCCAAGAATTATATGACTGGGGGGAGGTGAGAATAGTAAGAATTTGACTAGATGGGAGTAGAATAATAAGAATAAAAGAGAGAAAATTTCATTAACAAAACTAAAATCATGAAATAAGAGAGGTAGAGAGAGAGCAAAGAATAGCCTGTTTTGACGATTGCCTGGGTGACACCAAAGTTAATGCTGCACCCAGTCTTTGGAAAAAAGCAATGATAGGGAGGATGGTCCTTGCTCCTCTGGCCTTGTGAACCCTTACTTCCAGAAGGGCATTGTTATCAGGAATGAGATGAACCTCACTTGATCGTAGAAGGGGATAGAGAGCTTATTCTCTGTAACTGCTTCAGATTTTGTTTCACTCTCCTTGATTTTCCTGTCTTTTGATAAGTTTTAATAAAAGGAATAATTAAGAGCATTATAGTTTGAGAGAGTATTCATTCTACCTGAGGCCTCCCTGGTAGATGATACTCTGCTTTGGACAATAGAAAGCCATTATAGGGTTTTTTTGTAAGGGATCAGTTCCAGTACAGGGCCTTTCCTGAATCTATATACTGCAGGCTTATTATTCTACCACCCTTACTCTCAGAGTGGGGACCATATTTGTGATCCCTATCCTAAGGTTGGAAATAATATAATTTGGAAACTTTATTTCTACCCAAGACTTTCAAATTCCCCCCACCCACAACTTGTTTGACCAATATAGCCATCCAATTTCTCAGCTCTAATAGATTTAGTATTTCTAAAAACATGAAATATAAGCCTGACACAGTCTAACTATGTGACCTTCACCAATTTAATAAATCCACTTAACTTTTTGTGACTCAATTTCTTCATCTGTAAAATGAAAATGATAATGTCAAACTGTCCCAGGGCTATCATTAGTCACAAGACTGTTGTGAAAACGAGAACTGACTTCCCTATTTTTTTCAGTTATTGGATTCAACATTTTCCTCAATTACTCAGGCTTGAAACCTGTACAGTGAAAAGACATATGGATTTGGCATCAGGGAACCTAGATTCAAGTTGCAGAGTCTGCCCCTGGGATTTCATTTACTTATCTGCAAAATGAGGAGGTTGGACAAGGTGGCATCCAAAATCCCTGTCGATTCTAAATCTTGCCCCCTTTCTTTTCCTCATGTCCTATAACAATTTACTAGTCCTTTATTATTATTATTTTTAAAGCAATTGGGGTTAAGTAACTTACTCAAGGTTACATGGCCAGTTATTTTTGTATGGGTGCCAAGTATCTGAGGCTGGAACCTATCCCAGATCTCCTGACGCCAGGGCCAACACTCTTACTCACTGCACCACCTGGCCATCCCTAGTCCTTTAATTATTTCTTCAAAATATTTTTTGTTCTTCTCTTCCTGCTGTTATTTCTGATTTGCTGTAACAACCTTAATTCAATATCTTAATACTTCTGACCTGAACTATTGCAATAGCTTTTTACCTGGTATCCTTGACCCCATACTTTCTGTGTACCAAATCCATCCTGAAGACAACTGCTAGATTACTATTTTTGATACACAATTCTACCCATGCCTTTTCCCTCCTAAACCAAAGATTCCATATTTCTTACAGAATAAACTTACAACAAATTTATCCTTCTACATGAGGTCTAGAGAGATTTAATGAATTTAATTTATCACATATTAAGAAACATATATATATATATATATATATACTATACTGCATTATATAATGCAGTATAATAGGTACAGAAGTTGTGAAGGTAGGGGAAAACCCCACCACATTTCCTACCCCTTGGAAGCTTAAAATCTACTATAAGGAATTATTTGTATGTCATATTAATTTAGTAAGCCATATGTATGCTGAAATGTGAAAATTGCAATAGGAAATATGAGTTCTTATATTTCAGGAAGTCATTTTCTAATTTAGACCTTTTTTTCAGCCTTATCTTCTATAACTCTCATATACATGCATTTACTCTAGCTAAACTATCCAGAAAGGTTTCATTTAGCAGGTAGAGCTTGATTTGTGTCTTCAAATAAGATAAATATTCTGTGATGCAGAGGTGAGAAAGAAGGGTATTCCAGGCATGTGGTGGTGGGGGGGGGGCAGTCTGTGTAAAGGAATGCAAGAGGAACAGAGAGGAGAACAGTTTGGCCAGATTCCATAGTGCAAGAGAGGCAGTAATGTTCATTGGTGTAGGGAAGATAGGTTGAAGCCCAGTTTTTATTTTTATTTTTTTAACTAAAGAAGGCAGTTTATATTTTCTCCCACAGGCAAAAGGACTCCATGGGTATTATCAAGGTGGGCAATGGCAGAAAGAGTTCTGCTATTAAAGAAAAACACATAGAGAGTATGCACTAGAGTAGGGAGCCACTGGAGTCAGGAAGACCAGTTAAGATGCTAGAATAATGAAGGTGAGAGGTGATAAGAGCTTTGTGAGTAGAGAAAAAGACTCATATGTGAGAGGTGATGTGGAGATAGAAATGACAATGTTTAGCAACTGAATGGATATGTGAGGTCAGTGAGGGTAAAGAATTGAATAAGATGCCAAGTGACTGGAAGATTTGAAATGTGTTTGGCATAAATAGGGAAGGTTGGTAAAATAATGGATTTGAGAGGGAATACAATGTTCTCTTTTAGAAATGTTGAGTTTTAGATATGATTAGAACACCCAGTTTGAAATATCCACTAGGCAGTTTAGTGATGTGAGACTGAAGCTTTGGGGAGAAACTGGGATTAGATACAGAGGTTTCATGAGAAATCTAAGAAGAGAGATGATCATTAAACTTGAGGGATATGATGAGGTCAGCAAGAATATATGTAGGGAGATGAGATGTGTAAATCTAGAAGGAAGCCATAGGAATACCTATGGTTATAGAATATCATGTGGTGGATGAACCAGCCAAGGAAACTGAGGAGTAGTAATAATAAACAAACTTTAGCTGCCTATTATGGGTAAGGCATTTTGCTGCATTGAAGATATAAGTATTTTAAAAAGTAGATGCTGACTTAAAGGAGCTTACATCCTCCTGGGATAATTGAGTTAGATAGAGAAGAAACATTAAAAGTCAGGTTGAACAAATTCTTAAAAAATCAGGAAACTGGCTTCTGGAGCTGCAGGCCCATAGGTGGTGGGGGGAATAAGTGGCTGATAGAGGGCAATTGCAAGAATCTCTTTGCTGGCACTGAGTCAGGATTCTCTTGCCTTACCATGCTTTGATCTGGGCACTGATTTCTCACAGTTTTGGGTGGCAGTCCTGAAGTGAGGAGCACTGGCATGGCAGAGCTTGTGGCAGCTGTAGAGAGGCCTTTTTCCTGACAGTTTGGAGGCAGGTGCCTAGAAGAAGTTCTGACAACAGCTACACAAAACGCCAGAAATTTGGGGCACAGGACTCTCCACTCTGGAAGCAGAGTTCTAGCATGGCAAAGAGCTCAAAAGTAAAGTAATTGACTGGCAAGATGAGCAAACAGAGGGAGAGAAATCAGACTATAGAATCATTTTTGGTGACAAAGAAGATCAAACATAGAACTAAAGGAAGACAACAAAGTCAAAACTCCTGCATCAAAAGCCTCGCAGAAAAATATTAATTAGTTGCAGGTCATGGAGGAACTCAAGAAGGATTTTGAAAATCAAGTAAGAGAGTAGAGGAAAAATTGGGAAGAGAAATGAGAATGATACAAGAAAATAATGAAAAACAAGTCAACAGCTTGCAAAAGGAGACCCCCAAAATACTGAAGAAAATAACATCTTAAAAAGTAGACAAACTCAAATGGCAAAAGAGGTCCAAAAAAACAGTAAGGAGAAGAATGCCTTAAAAAGCCAAATTGGCCAGATGGAAAAGGAAGTTCAAAAACTCACTGAAGAGAATAATTCCTTCAAAATTAGATTGGAGCAAATGGAAGATAATGACTTTATGACAAATCAAGATTTTATAAAACAGATAAACCTTCTTCTCATTGGACTTGGCTTAAGTAGGGAATAACATAAACACTCAATTCGGTATCTTACCCTACAGGAGAGTAGGGGGAAAGGGATAAGAAGGGGGATGAGAGAAGGAAGGGGAGATTGGGGGAGAGTGTAATCAGAAGCAAACACTTTTGAAAAGGGACAGGGTCAAAGGAGAAAATAGAATAAATGAGGGGCAGGATAGGATGGAGAGAAATATAGTTAGTCTTTCACAATATGACTACTAGGGAAATGTTTTGCAAAACTACACATGTATAACCTATATTGAATTGCTTTGTCTTCCCAGTGGGGATGGGTAAGAGGGAAGAAGGGAGAGAATCTGGAGCTCAAAGTTTAAAAAGCAAATATTAAAAAATTGTTTTTACATGCAAACAGGAAATAAGATATACAGGCAATGGGATATAGAAATCCATATTTCCCTACAAGAAAGCAAGGGGGAAGAGGTTAAGGTAATGGATGGGGGAGATGGAGGGGAGACCAGCCTGGGGGAAAGGGTAATCAGTAAGCTTTCCATCTTGGGAGTGGTGGTTAGGGGAGAGATGGGGAGAAATTTTGTAACTCAAAATCTTGTGGAAATGAATGTTGAAAACTAAAAGTAAGTAAATAAATTCTGGAGAAAAAAATAATTTTAAAGACCTTTTCAATTTAATGTAAAAAATTCAGGAAACTGACTCCAGGTTACTTCATAGGATAGGACATTCAGGTAGTAAAGAGAGAGTCAGTGTTTGAATTCAATCTTTTAGATTCTATATCCACCGCTCTTCCCACTAAGAAGTCATTCGCTCTCTTAACCCAACATAGCTCTGGAGTCAGAGGATATGATTCTCTAACCTTCCTCTGAGGTTACCATCTGTGATTTTGGCCTCTGAGCTTCCCTCCACCTCTAAATCTATGAATCTGTGGTCTTTTATTGTACTTTTAAAAATGTGTCACTTAATCATACTGGACCTCAGTTGTCCCATTTCTTTTAATGAGGTGGTTTAATCTTGGCCCCTTTATCCTCATCACTGCAATTTCTTGTCCTCCCTTATGTGTTCATGAATCAAACTAGTCTTCTAACCTGCAGGTTCCAACCAGTTTGTATTTTCAAATTATCCTTTTCATTTTACTGACTTCTCATTGATAACCCTCCATATGGTCAAAGAAAATCTATGATCTTATTTCCTTCCTAAAAGCCGACGCTGCAACCAAGGTTTTTTGACTTAAGCTTCTTTCAGTGTTCTTTGAATTATGTTGTCTTTCCTAAGTACTAAATGCATGTTAATGAATGAATGAATGAATGAATAGAGTGTTGTGTTCAGAAAAGTAAACCATGCACCTCAGTTGGAAGAAAAGGAGATCCTGAGGACTCAAAGTCCCAGTTAATGCATGGACATACTCAGCATGTAGACATTAAAACACCCTGACAAATGAAAACACAGAAATATTCCCTTTGATTCTAACATGAAGTTGATCTGAATTTTAAGGTATTCAGAAGTGCTACACTGTTGCCCTTTTCCCTTTTATCTCACTATACACTTGTAAATGTGGTAAATTATTCAGAACTACATGGATTCTCCTGAGAATTGTTTTTATTGATGTTTTATTATGTAAATATTTAAACATTGACTTTTATAATGGGCAGCCTCCTGTACATTTTGATGGCATTTTGACAGAAACTTTGCAATATGTGTCACAAGTCAGTTTTTGCTGACAGCCCAAAGCAGAACTCCCAAAGAAATGTAAATAGATGTCACTTCTTATTTGTAAGAGGCTTGAAAATTATGAATTTATAAATATTTAATAGTGATGGGTCAAACAAAATTTGCTCTACCCATTAGAGTATATGTCTGTTTATGCATAGGGTTAGTGTTGAGAAGCTTTCCTTGAGACAGTATTATCCAGATTAAAAAATGAGAAACCAAGGAAAATAGGTTGGCTTTCTGGGAAGCAGGTCATTGCCTAATGACCAGAGGATTGTGTTCAGAGTACTTGTTTATGCATCATTTATTTTGTTCAATGCCTGAAACAAATAGGACTGGAAATAATGGTTTTAACTTTTATCCACTCTGGAACATACAGAAACATAATTCACAACCTTTTCTAGTTACCCTTTTAAACGATTTTATCAAAATTATTTTTCCCTTCATTTTGACACTAAATGGAATTTTATAGAAAGGGATACAAAACCAAGTATTATACATCAGTCAGAATGCAGCATAAACACTGAATGGAAGAATAAAAGAATTCAGTAGGCAGCTGTAATTGATATTCTGATGTTCAATTAACAAGTTCTTTTTCCTGTAGAGAAAATTCAGACCTTTCCCAAGGCTATGTAAAAGGTTGACATTACTCTTGTTATTTGAGGTTAGACTTATTTGTGTATCACTTAATTAGTGAGAAAAGACTGTGTGTGAAAACACCTAATGAAGATTTTTCTCCCTGAAAGATTATCTGTCTTACTTTTTTTTTACAAGTAGACAAAGGATTGACCATTGTTTGATTCCTTAAAGTGGGAGGAATTAGATCAATTGTCTTTGTAAAAGTAATACCATTTTATGGTTCTAAATTATAAAACATTTCTGAACATTTTGATATGTAGCATTTCATTCTTTCAACAGGCATTTCTGAAGTACCTACTATGTGCCAGACATCATGCTAGGTGCTGGAATTGTAATGAAAATAAAAGAAAAAAAAAACACCTTGTCCTCCAGATGTTTGCATTTTATTTAACAATTCTTGAGAGATTTTACATAGTTTATCTTACTTGATCTTCAAGCTTGGATTTTTGAAGGACATATACCCCCATTTTACAGATGAAAGAATTGAAGCTCAGAGTGCTTCTGTTATTTACCCAAAGCCATATATGTGAGAGATAATTCTATAATCCTAACTACTGATCAAGTTTTCACTTTCCACTGCAATAAAAATTTTCCTTCTTTCTTCAACTTTTTACTTACTGAAAAAATAATTTTCAAGCTTAAATTACCAGGACAACTTATAAAATGAACTTGAATTCAGGAGAGAAAAAGACAGAGACAGACAGAGAGAAAGAAATAGACATAGAGACAGACACAAAGAAAATGAAACACAGACAATGATACAGAGAGATGGGGTTGGGGGGAAGGAGAGGGGAAAGAAGAGAGGAATTGATTAAAGGAGAGAAGTGGAATGGATTTGCCCAATAGGTTTATCATTCTCTTGAACTGGAACAGCATGCCATCTTCCCTCACTTCCTCCCACTTCAGTCTTTTCTTCCTAATTCTTGATTTCTATTTCTTTGAAAGTTCCCTCGTATGGTTCATATCACACAATTTTTCCTTCTGACTAGTATATTATTCTTTTATTTCACCTGTTGGCTTTCAGTAGTTCAATTCAAAAACCATTTATTGAGTTCCTAACATTGCAGGCACTGTCATGGTGCCAGGGATTTAAAGATGATGAAATGATCTCTGACCTCAAGAGGCTTATAATCCAATTGATAATGCACCTTATATAGGGGACATGTAGTTTGAAATGTCCAATAGGCAGTTGGAAATGGATATTAGGAGTGATGGGGGAGGGGATCCCAATAGGTTCAGCAGATATTCTGATCTTATCCAAGACCAGAAAACCTGCAATATCTGGAAAGAATTCAAGGTCTCAGGCTTAATTGGAGGGAGAGTTGTAGAAGTTTATTATTAAGCTTCCATGAGAAGCTGGCAAGAGCCCTTTAGGGGACCTGCAAGTGAGAGGGGTACATGCTTTTATCTTTAAAGGGTAGGGCTGCCATTGTCAGGGCTGACCAGACAGGAGGGGCCTCAGTGCATAGACAAAAGGTCAGAGCAGACCAAGAGGAGCAA
The DNA here is from genome assembly GCF_028583685.1 of Petaurus breviceps papuanus. NCBI lineage: Eukaryota > Metazoa > Chordata > Mammalia > Diprotodontia > Petauridae > Petaurus > Petaurus breviceps. The sequence continues at coordinate 23,503,791 of NW_027187419.1, read as the reverse complement.
GTGAATAGATTGTTTAGATAAGATTTGGGCCAGGTCCTCAAGGAGACAAAAGGCAAGGATAAAGGAGGGTGTGGGCCAGGCTAGGGAAGAAATCAAGAGATTAAGTAAGAACAAGAGGGGTCTAAGGGTGTTGCCTAGGTGGAGTGTGGGATAGGGAGAAGGGGCAGATCTCAAGGGTGGGAAAGGACAAATTGCAGTTACAATTGAACAGACTGGTTTTACAAGTTGGTTTCACAAATTGATCTAGACCCCAGGTACCCCATCAGGAGGACTATAATTGTATATACAAACCTGGGAGTTGTTTATATAGACATGATAAATGAATGTATGGTACCTAGTGATATTTCAAAGAGAGAGAGAGAGCTTGGAGGCAGTAGAGTAGAGGGTCCAGGACAGATTCTTGGGATACGACTACTCAAAGCAGGTGAGATAGGGATTGTGATCCAAAAAAGGAGCCAGAGAATGAATAAACAGGCAGATTCTGTAGGAGGAAAAAATAGAAAAGTGTATGGTCATGAAAACACAGGTGAACAAGAATGTCTAGTAGAAAGGAGTGTTCAATAGTGTCAAAAGATACACATTAAGAAGGTAAAATCTGGCAACATTTAGCAATCAAGCAATTATTAATAAACATAACAAAAGCAATTGAAGTTGAGTCTTGAATTTGAAAACTAGACTGCAAGGCTTAAAAAGTGAATGAGACATTAGGTTTATGATTTGTCCTTTGTTCTCAAAGAGGACCATGATATCAGGAAGATGGCATCAGGAAAAGAAGAAGAAAGGAGTATAGGTTATATTTTTAGAAGTTAGGCATTGAAATTTTGTCTCTTCAAATTGTTACCCTCAGGCCTGTGAGGGTGGGAACCATTTTCTAATTTTCCTACATCTTCTATAGTGCCCAATTTAGCATTGAGCACATAGTAAGACCTCACTTAATATTCATGGGTTGATTTGGATAATATTTTCTTTTATAAGACATCAATGTTATATATTTTCTGAGTTTCACTGAGTATTATGAAAAAGAAGTCAATTTGACTTTGATAAACTAGGCTAAGTTCAGTTAAAACTCAAAATTTAGGCATATTAATCTATTCACTGCTAAAAAAGGATCTTTGGAGTCATTTAACCAAGCTCTTTCTTTTTATAGATGATAAAACTTCAGTCCAGATAAGCCTCTTGCCCAGTGTTACTCAGTACTTGCCAGAACCACAACTGAATCCATGTCTTTTAACGGCAATTCTTATACTTTTTCCACCCTTCAAAAACATCAATATTTTATATATATGAAGAAGCTGAGGACCAGAAACATTAAATGACTTGGACAAAGGCATACAGGTAGTAAGTAGAAGGGATGGGAATTAAGCTCAGGTTTTCTCATTCTTATTCCAGTGTTCTTTCCAGCACAACAAATGTTGTTCAGCTAAAAATTTGAAATTTTTTCAAGTTAAAGTTATTCACGTGAGAAGCAAATTAGGGATACTTTATGTAAATGTGAGGAAAAATGCAAAATTTTGCAGAAAACAGAAGAGCAAGTTGCTGAGAGGCAGGAAGAAAAAGCCAACAATGTTAAACATAATTTACAATTACTTAACTGCCTTATCTTTTGTCTTGTATGAATATAAATAATAATTAAGACAGCAGGCAGACAGGCTGAACAGGATCTCTCATGAGTATCTACAATTTTAACAACACATTAAGAAGAAATATGTTAAAGCATTAATTTTCTTAACTGGACCACGCTTTCATGAATAATGATCTTGAACATTAATTTGAATGCCGACTTAAATAGAAATGACCAGTTAAATAGAAATTAGTGAAAACTTTTCTCTCCAAGTTATTCTCCTGCAAAGCAAACAAATCAATAAATTGCCTACCTAGTTTAATTTAAGTTTGATATGTTTTTGACAATTACCTTTAATGGTGAAGTTGTTTTCCAAATTCTTATCTAAAAGACTTTCAGAATGGAAATATCTGCCAAATACATAATAATTAAAGCCAAATCTACAAGTATAGAAACAGCATGGCACAGTAGAAAGAACCTTGACTGAGGAGTCAATCAGAGGACCTGGGTTCAAATCTTACCTCCCTTGCCACCACTCCAGTGTAGGCTCACATTACTTCAGACCTGGACTATTGTAAAGCCTTCTGGTTTCCTCATTTCTGTTACTCCATTTTTCTCTGAGTGCTGTTCCTGATTCTGGATGTTTCTCTTTACTGGGCCAGAATAACCTTCTTATCCCTGTGACCTCATCCTCCACATCCTCCGAGGTTCCACTTGAAACCTCCATCATAAGGGAAATCCTCAGGCCACCTATGTTCATGCCTTCATTCCTCTCCCAGGGTATGTTTTTGCTTCTATAGACATTTTTTTCCATTGCCTCTGTATCCTATTTTCAGCTTCATTTAATATGTTATCTTCCCCTATTTAAATGTAAGCTCTCTGAATGCAAGTACTGTCTTTCTTTCTGTTTGTATTTCTATCCCCAGCTCTTAGTAAAGTGCCTGGCACATAGTTAATAAATATTCATTGAGTTGTTGGTTGGTCTCCCTGACTGAATTTTCTCCCCACTCAAGTTACTCAGTGTAATGTAATGCCAAAAGAAAGGCAACTTCCCAGGTTCAAAATACCAGCATAGGTGCTCTCTATTTTATTCAGTAACAAACCCAGAACAGAGAAGATCAAAACATGACATCATTCAAAATACAGCATTTACTAAGTGTGATTAAATCATCTCCAAGGCCTACCCCACCCCAGGACTTTCCAATCATTCAATCAATTACAAAGTCTCTGTTCCAAATACTTCTCCACCCCTAGGCTATACCTTAATTAAGTCCACCACAAAGCCCCTCTTCTGAAATGGAGATTAGTTTCCAAACATAAGTAAAATACATTCATTTGCTCAACCATAGAACACAAAAAGGTCAAAAGTTCCCCACCCCTGGATCACAATTGAATCTACCCCAGAGTTACATCAAGTTTAAACACAGCACTTAATACCCAAATGGAGGTCTTTTCTTCATCTTGACACGAGGCAAGTTCTCAGCAATCTTAGTTCCTGGAGAGACAAGGCTTAGCAAGGCCATAAGATACATTGCCAGTCCCTTCATGAATTTATCCTCTGTCTGTAGAACAGTCCTAGAACCCCTGAACACATTAGCAAAGCCCTCTCCCAGGATTTCTGTAAACATACAACAAGAAAATCCTTCTTCAGGGCTTCTGAACCAACAGAAAGGCTCCCAGACCCCTGCAACAACAGCACTGTCCTTCACCAGTGGACAGTATTCATTCTGTCTGCCGGACAGTCTCCAGACCCCTGCAACAACAGTACTGTCCCTCACCAGTGGACAGTATTCACTCTCAGTACTGTCCCTCACCAGTGGACAGTATTCACTCTCTGTCTGCAGGACAGTCTCAGGCCTTCTTAACCAAATGCCAGGTTCCAGGACTTCTTCAACAGGACAGTCTTTCACCAGTGGACAAATCTGGCAAAATAACATCAAAACAGACAGACAAAGTACCAGCAAAACAGCCATGTCTCCTCAGTCCTTGGCAGCTCAGGGGGCAGGTCTCAAAAGTCCAGGGCAATTCAAAGCGGCCACCAGCAATCTCTTAGTCTCTCTCTCTCCACGAGGTGCTGCTTCCAAAAAGAACTTCCGCCTCTCTCTTGTCTCTCCAAATCTACGTCACCAGCTCCTCCCAGTCAGGACTTTCTTTTCACATCAACAAGCCCATCCCACAGGTGGGATTAACAAGCTCTGGGTTTTAATACAATCAATTTGAAAACCAAGCCAATACAGGGGAATCTTTAATTGCCATTACTATCACACTCAGCTATCAAAATGATCTTCAATAGAATAATTCCAACCATATCAAACCTACCCCCTGCCCCAACTAACCCACTGCCCTTCTGGCCCTCTATTTAATAAACTTCAGTGGCAACCTCCAGAATCAAATATAAATTGGCTTAGATTGGTGTACAAAACCTGAACCCTCCTATCACTTGTGTTCTTATACTTTAATTCCTCTCCACATACTCTGTGATCAGTGACACTGGACCACTTACTTTGCCTTCCACAAGATGTTGTTGTTTAATCATTTTTCAGTCAAGTCTCTGACTTTTTGTGACCCCATTTGGGGTTTTCTTAGCAAAGATAATAGAGTGGTTTGTCATTTCCTTCTCTAGCTCATTTTACAGATGAGGCAAACAGGGTTAAGTGTCTTGCCCAGGGTCACATACCTATTGAATGCCTGAGATCAGATTTAATGTCAGGAAGATGAGTCTTCTTGACTCCAGGTATGGCACTCTATACACTACACCAATTAGCTGTTCTTTCATAAGTCATTATATCTCCTCAGATCAGGAATTTTTACTGATTGTCCCCAATACCTGGAATGCTTTCCCTCTTAATTTTTTACCTCCTGGCAACCCTAGTTCTTGTTTTCTTCAAGCATCAGCTAAAATCCCAAAAGATTTTCTCAAACTCCTTTAAAGCAGGTGAAATCCCTTTAACATTACCTCCATTTTTCCCTATATGTATCTTGTTTTTTACAGTTGCAAAGGAAGGAATAGTTACAAGTATATGCTAGCAAAGTGGCAAATTTAAATTAAATGGCCTATTACCCCCAACAGATAAAATATCCAAATAAACAAAAATTGAGATCTTAAACAATCCAATATTAAAATTGAAGAAGTCATAAAATTATCAAGGGAGCAAAAATCAAACTAATAAAATTTCTTATTCCAGAAATATTTATAGCTGAATTTTATGACATTTAAAAAGTAATTAATGACTATATTATATAAATTATTTTCAATGATTGACAAAGAAAACACCTATTAAATTTATTTATGATATAAATATTCAATACAATATGATAAACATTTATTTAGCACCTTCTATGTGCCAGACTGTTCTAAACACTGGGAGTAAAAATAAGAGAAAACAGTCCCTGTCTTCAAGTGGATTAGCATTTAATGGAAGGGGGAGGGATACACAAGAGGAAGCTTAAAAGGGAGAAGAGGAAACAAATGGGGACCTAGCTGGTGGGGAGCATGAAGCTCAGAGGAGATGAAGCCATACAGAGACACTGATGGAAAATTTAAAGATACCTGGAAAGCCCCAAACCCTGTATAGAAGAAAGTATTGGGATTCATGTATTGCTCTTCCCTCCAGCCCTCCAATCCCAAGGGAAAGATGACAGTAAATGTAAAACTAATATCTATACGTGGACAAATAAAATAGAAAAAAAAAGAATTTTAGAACATTATCACTAAAATATATTGATGTAAAAATTAAATAAAATTCCAGCATGAATACTAGTATAGATATTATGTACAATAATAATTCATTGATCAAATTGGATTTTTATCAGGTATCTCAAGCTAGTTCAACATTTTGAAAATAATATTATAATGAAAATACAATGCTATATGTTTATATCAATAGACACATAAAATCCTTTGATAAAATAGTAGTTAGTTGTAATGAAAACTCTATAAAGGAAAGACAAAGATGGGCCATTTTGGCATGATAAAACATATATTTTTTAAAGTCAATATTATTTGCAATTGATAAATGAGAAGCTATCTCAATAAATAGAAAATTAAAGTGATGGTCCTCCTCTCTTCTATTATTTGTCATCTTTCTTGAAAAACTATTGGCAGCAATAATGAGAGAGAAATAGAAAGCAGAAATATTGGCAAAGAGGAGACAAAATAATTCCTATTTGTAGATGACTTGATGATTTCATTAGAAAACCTCAGAGGACCAGTAATTGAACTAATTAGGACAATAACTTCAGTGAAATAGCACAATATAAAAGAAACATATAGACTCAGCATTTCAATATAGCAATAACAAAAGTCAGGAAGAAATGAGAGAAATCTCATTCAAACAAAATTCCAAATGCATAAATAACTGGTACTCAAGTTGCCAAGACATTAAATATTTCAGAAATACTACTTAATGATAGTATAACACTAATAGAAAACAAATATTTGGAGAAGACTTCATCGCTCATTGTATGCTGCACTTAAATGATAAAAATTTACTTACAAATTTAGTGACATGCCAGTCAAGCTACCAAGAGGTTGGGTATTATATAATGTTAAACAAAATAAAGATTGATTTTATCTGGATATGAAAACACTGTAAATGATCAAGGGAAATAAATGGGGGGAGCAGTAGGAATGAAAGGGCAATTAAGCCTCCAAACACGAAATTATATTATAAATCAATATTTGGTGCTAGTTAAAAAATGATAACATGAACTACATAAGAAAGGAGTAGAAGCAACCTAACTCAGCAAGCATTTGTTCAAAGTAAGGACATAAAATTCTTGGAAACATTGCAAAAACTCTGGGAAAAAACTAGAAGAAAGTTTGTAAAAAATGAATGTAGCTCACCATCTTCCATCATATACCACAGTAAGTTCTGAATGAAGACATAATATAACTATAGAAGGTGATGTCAGAAAAATAATCAGAGGGAAATTGAGGAAGTCCCTCTTACACCTATGTAGGAGAAAATCACTTAACCAAAAAATTGACACAGGAGATGAGAAAAAAGAAAATATGTTGTAATTTCTATTACATAAAATTTAAAAAATGATTTTGTACTAACAAAATCTATATAAGCAGAATAAGAAGGGAAGCTCTTAATTATCTTTTTAAAAAATCATATCATATATGTCTTCTAAAGGCCTGAAACCTGAGACAAAGAACTTAACACAAATTATGTCAGGTCAAAAGTAAAATGATAAGTGGTAATGGATTATGAGAAAATATTTTCCAAAGGAATTACAATTAAAAACCATATCAATCATTTCTCCATATAACCAATATCAAGACAAATCTAAATTGCTACAATGAATTCCATCTTACACCAAGCATTTTGGCAATGACAGAGGATAAAGTAGTCAATATTGAAGGAGCTAAAGGAGGGCAGACCTACTGATACACTATTGAGAGAGTTCTAAATCTTATTCTGGTAAAGAATTTGGAATTCTTTATAAAAATATTTAAAATATCCATATCCTTTGATCCGGAGATTGTTTTATTAGACATATACCTCAAGGAAGTTAAGGAGGCTTCATATATACCAAAATATTCATTCACTAAACAAATTGTGTTATGTGTATGTGATAGAATAGTATTTTACCATGGACTTCAGAAAAATATGGGAAGTTTTTGATGAACTAATACAAAATGAAATAAATGGGACCAAGAAAACAATAAGAATTTAAACATACTAAATAATAAAATAAAACTGATTGCTATGGGATTATAATGAACAAGACTGACTCAAGAGAAGAAATGAGTAATATACTTCCCTCCTTGGAAAGGTAGAGGACTAAGAATGGTGCATGTTGCACATGTTATCAGAAGTGGTTAGTAGGTCAGTTTTGGTTTTGCTTAACTTTTATTTTTCTTCTTTGTCATAAAGGAAAATTCATTGCATAGGGAAAGTGCATATTCACAAATGACTATAATATAAAAACATGGGGCAGAAATAAAGCTCAAAAAGAAAAGTTTATTGGTCAAGCACCTCTGGTTCAAAGATTCTGTGAAATGAGAATGGTATTGAAAAAAGGAAAATTAATTACAATGATATTTTCTGAAAACCATTTTAAGACAGTTATTATTTCTTCATTAAAAGACTTTTTAAAAATCCTGTATATTATGGTACTTACTTATTTTTCAACTTGTTCAGTGTTAATATATCTTTCAACAAACATGGTCCATTTGAAGAATAATGCAGTTCCAGACATGGTACCCTAGTAATTGCATACAAAACAAGCAACTAATTACAGAATGTAATTAATAATGGGAGACTGTCTCTACTGTTAAAGTTATATATTATCATAAAAATTTATGGAACATGTGTCAATATAGCGAGGGATAGGTGTTTGTGTAATTGTGTGTAAATTTTCACTCATAAAATTAAATGCAGTAGATGTACTAGGAGATTAAATATTCTAGGCAGAAAAAATAGCATGTGTAGAAAAGGCTAGAATCTGTTCTCATCATTCTACAACCTAACAAGTGACAGTTAGCCTGAGTTTATATCTGCAGTTATAAATGTATCACTTGATGGTAGGATCTGATTGAAAGTCCATGTTAGCTATCTGAGGGAGGTAACAGTAGAAGAAGAGCTCTGTGATTTCACAACTGCGGTAATTCCATAAGATCCTATCCTCTTTGAGACTGCCATATTGTGATGTATAAGCTACCTCCCTCAAATTGTTTTATCTATAAGGTTTCCTGTGTTTGTTTCGGTCAACCCATTTGGGATGGGTTCTGCTAATTCAAGAAAGTGAGAATTCTTGTGTTACCTGCTAAATTTCATCTTTGTGTAGGTAGCAAGAAAGATCCAGAGAAATTAACTGAGTTGTATAGATTTTTAGGAATGTCAACCAATGATTAAAACATATCACTGAGTAAGCTAATAGAAGCTCTTCTTTGGGATGATACCCAGGAAAGATGGTAACCCTTATTCCTATATATCCATAGTCAACTGCAATAAGAAGGACCTATACACAATTGGGGAAGTAAAATAAGCCTTACAGATGGAAGAGAATCTATTGGCTTTTGAAGAATAAAGATGATGGAAATTAAGCTAAACAGGGTTGTATAATGGGTAGCCCACAGCAGTGATATCCCTGCCTAATGTGGTGAACTGGCCACGAGGGTACCTTTGTATTCATAAAGAGTGAGCTTAGCATTTAGTTTTAATTGCAATGATCAGCAGCAATGTGTGACTTCTAATGGGAAGATGCTAGACTCAATTAATCAAGATACTAGATACAAGTTGCACAATGATACTTAGGCATAAGGGATACTAATGAGTACAATAGATTATCTTAGTGCCAACTTAGTCCATGAAATTAACTAAGTCTGAACTTGGCAAATGCTCATTAGAAAATTAAAGACTATAAATAAGCAGATTTTGAATTTTATGGAACAATGTGTCATCTGATGTACAAAACATATACAATTTCCTGAAGCCCTATCATCTAAGTTTGTCTAGGTCTGTATTTTGATTAGTCTTTGTTTTTCTTTAGGTTCCTTTAAGACTTAGGTCATGTCATCTCCTTCAACAGGCCTTTCCTCATTCACCCAGTTGTTACTAATTACTCCTCACCATCACTGTATATTTATTTTCTCTATATGCTGACATTTGTGAACATCCCCCTTGCAGAATGTAAGATCCTTGAAGTCAAGGAGCTACAGTTTAATATTTCTATTTGTATTCTAATGTGTACTGACACTAATCAGTCTTTTAGTCAAGTAGCATTTATTAAAGATCTTCTATAGTGCCAAGCACTATGCTAAATACTGAGGATACAAAAGAGAGATAAAGGAATCTCTGACCTCAAGGAACTCAGAGTCTAGTGGGGGAGACAACATGCAAATAGCTCTGTACAAACAATATATATATATATAGGATAAATAAAGGGATAGTTTAAGAGGGAAGGCACTAAGATTCAGAAGAACTGGGGAAAGCTTCCTGAAAAAAAGTAGATGCCTTGAGGTAAGCCAGGAGACTGAGATGAACAGCTAAAGTATTCTAGTCATGAGGGATAGCCAATGGAAAGTAAGAGTTGGAAGATGAAGTATCCTGTACAAGGAACAGGAAAGGGGCCAGAGTCACTGGATCGTACAGTAAATGGAGGGGAGTAAGGTGTAAGAAGTCTAGATTTGTTGATAAATTGATTGATTCCATGGATTTTTTTTTCAAGTTTTAGTTCTGGGGTCTTTAATTATATCATTTAAAAGATTAATGTCATCCACATAGTCTAATCTGCTGAGTATGTGATGATCTATTCTGGTATGGGAATCTATATTTGTCTTCATTGAGGGTATATGGTGACTGAGTCCTTATGGGACCAGACTACTAACTTCAAATTAGGAGATATCTGCAATTTAAATCTAATTACTGACATTTACTGGCTGTGTAACCCTGGATAAGTCAATCTCTCGGCGTCAAAAAACAAGTTACTAAGACTAGATTGCAAAGCAGTTGCTAATCTGCATTGGGAAAGGAATTTCTCTATTGGGTGTCCTATGTCAATGAAATCATAAGGCTGGTTTAAATAATTTTTAAGTCCTCAGAAATGGTGCTAAGCCAGAAAACATGATCTTACTTCAGAGGCAAGAAACCCCAAACCAAAGAGTGTGGAGAACAACAGTGAAAAAACAGGACTTTCAAATAATGATCATAGGTAGGCAAATAGGTAGACAATGATAGGTAGATAGATGAATAAATAAGAAAAAAAGTAAGCCTCAAAGCCATTCACTTATATCACTCATCTCATACCTACTTCTAGAAGCCTGACATTCTTCCTATGGATAACACAGTCTTTTATTCTTCAATTATTTTGTTAGTATATCACCAATGTGATGCCCACAGAAGCTGCTATTAATATGCAGGTGTATTTCCAGGTTTGTATCTTAAGATATAACAGACTCTCTTCTTTGAAGACAAAGCCAAGATATTTATTCACATCCCAGAAAGCCAAATCCACCATGGTAATAAAGAAGTTCATGCACATTACTAATGCAGAAAGCATCACCATCCCCAAGCCTTTCCTCTGTTAGGCTTCCCTACAAACAAGCTCCTTTAGGCAAAATAACCCTCTCTCACCAATACTAGCTGCTCTGACTCTTCCTTCTCTCTCTCAGATCCATCTCACTCTCCAACTTCCTGCTCTACCAATTCCTGCTCTATGCATTGGGCAAGCTCCTCCCAAAGCAGGTCACGTGGGCCTATTAATGGGCAAGAAAGACCTTCCCATTCCATTAATACTACATTAACAATACAATTATTCAATAAAAAAAAATTGTGAAGGGCTTTCTAGTTGTCTGGCTGTAGGGACACAAATATAAGTAAAAACAAAGTCACTCCCTGCCCTCAAGAAATTTCCAGTCTAATAGGGAAGACAATACACAAAAGAAAGGAGAAAAAAGTTGAAGGGAACCTGGTGCAGAGGAGGTAACTACATGTTGGAGAATTCCAGAGATATCCCAGTGATGAGTTTTTTTGGGGAGAAAGGTGTGTTGTAAAGTTGAAGAGAAGTACCAAAGCAATGTAACTGATGGGGAATGGGATCATCTTACATGCATGTTAGGAAAAAAAAAATCATTCCTTAACTTGTATTCACTCCAGTGCTTCAATGGATATTAGATTTAATAAATGTGAGCATTTCATTTGGTAATTCATATTCCACTTCATGTGTGCCTGCCCATCCTGACTCCACACTTCAGAATGCTAACCTATTATTCACCCTATAGTGTAACCTCATAATAATAATACTATACTTTAAGTCATTTTGATCCTACGTTCCTCTAGCTTCAGATACTTACTAGTGTAGTATGATTCTAGCATAGTCACCTACTCTCTACATGTCTTAATTTTCTCACTGTAAAATAGTAATAATATCTGCAGCACTTCAATAAATCAATAACCAATAATCATTTATTGAACATTTATTATTTGCCAGTCAGTCACTGTGCTGGGGATAGAAAAACAAAAGTGAGATAATCTCTGTCCTCATGGAACTGAGATTCCACTTAATTCACTTATGGATAAAATAATATAATGTATGCAAAATATTTTCAAACTTTAATTTCTATATGTAAAATTCACTTATTGTTTTTATTGTATTATACAAAAGGACAACTTTAGAGGTAGAAAGGGATGAATCCTATTGAAAAAGAAGCCTGAGAGCTCTAAAGAAAAATTTTACTGTTTCATAATTTTTTACCTTGGGCAGGGTCTGATTGCCCTTCCACTAAAAAACACATCTGTCACCTCTGACAGTTGTATGCATGCATATCAGATACTTATCCATAAGAGGCACTCAGCTCAATAAATATTTGTTGACTCAATTGAATTGTTGACTTGAATTGCTAGAGGCAAATCATAGGTTTTGACAGGTCAAGTATAGTTTTTTTTATACATTTTTATGTTAATTTTTAGTTTACAACATTCATTTCCAAAAGATTTTGAGTTATAAATTTTCTCCTGGTCTTTCCCCTAGCCACCACCCCACAACAGGGATCCCACTGAATATCCTGTCCCCCAGTCTGCTCTCTTCTGTATCCTCCCCCATTCCCTCTCTGACTTTCCAGTAGGGCAAGATGGATCTCCATACCCCAGTGCCTATTTATCTTATTTCCCAGTTGCATGTAAATAATAATAATTATAATTAAAAAAATATTTGATTTTAAAACTCTGAATTCCAGATTCTTTTTCTTCTTCCCTTGTCACCCACCCTTACTGGGAAGATAAGCAATTCAATATAGGTTGTATATGTGTAGTTATGCAAAACATTTCCATAGTGGATGTATTGTGAATGACTGACTTTATTTCCCTGCATCCTATCCTTCCCTACTCTGCTTCAACTTTCTACTTTAACCCTGTCCCTTTTCAAAAGTGTGTGCTTCTAACTACCCTCCGCCCCCCAAATCTGCCCTCGCAACTATCATCCCCACTCTTATCCCCTTCCCCCTACTATCCTGTAGGGTAAGATACCCAATTTAGTGTGTATGTTGTTCCCTCCTTGAGCCAAATTCAGTGAGAATAAGGTCGACGCATTCACTTTCACATTTCTGCTCTTCCCCTCCATTGTAATAGTTTTCTCTTGCCTCTTTTATATGAGATAATTTACCCTATTCTCTCTCTCTCTCTCTCTCTGTCTCTCTCTCTCTCTCTCTCTCTCTCTCTCTCTCTCTCTCTCTCTCTCTCTCTCTCTCTCTCTCTCTCTCTCTCTCTCTCTCTCTCTCTCTCATCTCATTATATTTCTTTCTCACCTTTTAATTTCATTTTTTAGGTATCATCCCTTCCTATTCAACTGATCCTGTGCCCTCTCTCTATGTATACATGTACACATATATACACATACTCACATATGTATTCATACACACATATGTCCTCCTATATAAGCATATATGTATGTATACATACATAGATATACACACATTTATATTCCCTTCAACTATCCTCATACTGAGAAAAGTCTCATAAGTTACAGTTAATTGTTTTTCCATGTAGGAACCTAAATAGTTCAACTTTAATAAGTTCCTTAAGATTTCTTTTCCCTGTTTACCTTCTCATGCTTCTCTTGCTTCTTGTATTTAAATGTCAAATTTTTCTCTTCAGCTCTAGTTTTTTCATCAAGAATGCTTGAAAGTCCTCTATTTCATTGAATATCCATATTTTCACCTGAATGATTATATTCAGTTTTTCTGGGTAGGTGATTCTTGGTTTCAATACTAGCTCCTTTGACCTCTGGAATATCATATTCCAAGCCCTTCAGTCCCTTAATGTAGAAGCTGCCAGATCTTGTGTTATCCTGATTGTGTTTCCACAATATTCAAATTGTTTCTTCCTGACTGCTTGTCATATTTTCTCTTTGACCTGGGGACGGTGGAATTTGGCTATAATATTCCTAGGAGTTTTCTTTTTGGGATCTTTTTAAAGAGGTGATTAGTGAATTCTTTCAATTTCTATTTTGCCCTCTGGTTGTAAAATATCTGGGTAATTTTCCTTGAGAATTTCTTGAAGGCTGATTTCTAGGTTCTTTTTTTGATCATGGTTTCCAGGTAGTCCAATAACTTTTAAATGATCTCTCCTGGATCTGTTTTCCAGGTCAGTGGTTTTTCCAATGTGATATTTCACATTGCCTTCTATTTTTTCATTTCTTTGGATCTTTTTATTAGTATCTTGTTATCTCATGAATTCATTCGCTTCCATTGGCTCCAATCTAATTCTGAAGGAATGGTTCTCTTCAGTGAGCTTTTGAAATTCCTTTTGCATCTGGCAAATTTGCTTGTTAAAGCATTCTTCTCCTCGTTGGCTTTTTGGGCCTCTTTTGCCATTTGAGTTAGTCTATTTTTAAGCTGTTATTTTCTTCAGTCAGGTTGTTGACTCACGTTTCATTGTTTTCTTGTATATTCTCATTTCTCTTCCCAATTTTTACTCCACTTGTCTTACTTGATTTTCAAAATCCTTCTTGAGCTCCTCCATGGCCTGTAACCAATTCATATTTTTCTTGGGTGCTTTTGGTGCAGGAATTCTGAATTCTTTGTCTTCCTCCCATTCCATGCTTTGATCCTTTTTGTCCCCACAAAGGAATCTAAGGCTTGATTGTTGTGTTTGCTTTGCTTGCTCATTTTGCCACTCAATTACTTGACTTTTGAGCTATTTGCCATGGTAAAACTCTGCTTCCAGAGAGGAGAGCTTTGTTCCAAATTGCTGGGATTTTTGCAGCTGCCAGAACTATTAGTTGGGTGCCCACTCTGAAGCCCCCACAAGCTCTGCCCTACTGGCCAAACACCCCAGGACCTCTACCCAACACAGTGATAGAGACCTAAGCAGGTTAAAACAAGAGCAATTACCCTACAATCTGCAGCCAGGAGCTCTGGAAGCAGCCACACCTCTACTGCTTCTCACCCTGGGGGCAGGGACTGGACCATGTTCCTTTGTCCCCCCAGATCCAACAGAGTTCCACACTGTCCTTTTACTTGCTGTTTAGTGTTTATGGGCTGATAAGTCTGGAAACTACCATAGCTACTGGTGCTTCACTCTCCTGAAGTCTGCTCTGGCCGTAGCTGGTCAGGGCCTCCCCGAGGTGATAACTGTGGCTCATGTCGGGCTGGGCTTGGCTCCCAGTTAGTGTGATAGCCCCTTCCTGCTGGACTTCTGGGCTTTCTTCAGCAGGAGATTTCTTTCTGTCTGTCACTTTGTGGGTTCTGCAGCTCTAAAATTTGTTTAGAGTCATATTTTATAGGTATTTGAGGTGGTTGTGGGGGGAGAGGAGTTGTGGAATTTTCCTGTATCTGTGCTATCATTTTGGCTCCGCCTGGTCAAGTATAATTTGTAAAGGCACATCTGATTCTGGTTACTTTTACATTATGACTAATCTGTCAATCATTTGAGGCAATACAGGCATATAATAGTCTGTTTGCACAGCTGTAACTTCATATAAATATAGATGAAGTTTTAAATGTGGAGATGAGACAATGATAAAAACAGTTGAAAGAGATAGAAATAGAGATGGAGGTGATAAAAATAGAAATAGAGATACAGATAGAGACAGAGAATGACAGAGAGATTGAAACAGAGACACAGAGGAAGAGACAGACAGACAGATGGAGACAGAGAAAGAAAAAAGTATGGTGTAATGAATAGAGAGTCAGCCCCAAGTCAGGAAAAGTAGCTTAAATTCCAGCTGACAAAAACAGTTCATATGATCCTAGTCAAGAGACTTAATGATCTATATCTATGCTCTAGGTAACTCATGCCTCAGAGCTAGCTCAATAAGAGTGTGGCTAGAAAACAGGGCTTGAAGTAAAAAAAAACCCAGAACTATATGAGTTTAAATCATTCCTCATATATTTCTGAGCAATGTAACTTTGAGTACAATGCTTAAACTCTCAGCTTCAATTTCCTCATCTATAAAATGAGGATAACTTAAGCACCTAAAGAATATAAATAAAAGGATAGCTGTGAGGATCTAATGAAAAAACATATGTGAAATGTTTCACAAACCTCAGCAACACAGATGCTAGCTATTATAATGATAAAGTGGCTGAAAGGGTACGAGTAGAGGAAGTTCCTTTTTCTAGAAATTTTCTATACCTAAGAAATAATAGGAAGTCATATTATACATATAAATTGGTCATCTTCAAGAACAAAGGGCAAACAACAATATATACATAGTCATAGAAACATACAGATATATGTATATATGCATATGGATGGATATATACATCGTTTATATCTATAATAATAAATGAGTCTTAGTATTTTGAGTAATAAACAATTTTGTATATGTATAAATTTGTATATATACATATTAAAATGTATAATTCTATATGCTGTATAATTCTATACTTTCCAAATGTGTACTTGATTATTTCTAATTTCATCTTGCATTGTTCTTAGGTCTTGAAATAATAAGTATTCTTTTTGCATGTAACATTTTTAATGCCACAATGTAATTTTGATTGCATTATTTTGTTCGTTTGTAGAGTAGGAATAACCCTGCCTTAAAATAAGGAAAATCTGTACTGCTTGCCATCTTTCAAAGGAAATGTATAGTATAAAATTAATTTGGTTTCAAAGTTGAAACATTAAGAAAAATAAAATGACCAGAATTAAAAAGAACAAAATAATCTTTTTTGGAGTTAAATATATTAAAGCCATATCTTATTATATCATTTCTAAGCCACATTTCCACAAGATGTTCTGATGGAAGGAAAATGGACTTGACCTCCTTCTAAGAAACTTGACTAATCATTTTGGTAATTTTCAGAGTTCCAATCAATGGGAAAAAAAATTAACCCTAAAGGTGTTTTTAGGAGACTCTTGACAAGCATTAAACTATATGCATTTCCTGGAATTTCCCTGGAAACCATTTTTGCTTTTTAGGCATTTGAGCTATTTTGCTAAAATTACTCATTCCTTCCACTAACATAGATAAGTGACTAAAATAGGAACTCATTTTTGTCCTGACACCAGCAGAAGCCCCAAGAGATAGAAATGGCCTTTTTCTGATTTTTTTCAATTATCTTTGCCTCCTAGTACTCTAGTCCCCCATCTCCATTAAATAATTAAAGAAACACAAAAGCTTTCTCAACAAACTCACATAGTATGGCAAAGCAAATTCTCACCTTGGCCATGTTCAAAAATGCATGCCTCATTTCAGATTTGAAGTTCATTACTTCTTTGGCCAGATGTGGGTGGAATGATTCATCTTTATTCCTCTGGACTTGAGCTTTATCGATACAATTCAGAGTTCTAAATTTTTTCAAAATTGTTTTTTCTCTGTAATACTGTCATCATTGTCTAAATTGTTCTCCTAGTTCTCCTAGCTGTACTCTGCCTTAGTCTCTACAAAATTTTCCAGCTGCCCCTGAACCTATCCATTTTTTTCTTTCATTTCTTATGTACTAATCATCTTCCATTATATTCATATGGCACAATTTGTTTAATCATTCTTCAGTAGGTCTGGTACCCCTTTAGTTCTCAGTTTGGGGCTATTATGAAGATAATTGCTATAAATATACATGTAATTTTCCTGGTGCTTTGAACTTTGTGAAATAGGATTAGTTATGGTACAGTTGGGTCAAAGAGCATGCTTGCTGGAGTAACTTTTCTATCACAGTTCCACATTACTTTCCAGAATGGAGGGACTGCTCCACAACTTCAGCTACAATGCATCAGTGTATCCATTTTCCTGAATACGCCCCATCATTATTCATTTCCTCTTTTGTGATCTTGGCCAACCTATATTGGAGATGAAGTAGAATCCCAGAGTGGTTTTAATTTGCATTACCCTCTTAAAGATTATATATTTTATGTGTTTATTGATACCTTTTATTTCTTTCTTTGAAAATTTCCTCTTTATAACCATTGATCATTTATCTCTTTAGTTTTTTTTAAATTTAAATCAATCCCTTATATATCTGGAAGAGGAGACCTTTATAGAAAAACTGAAAAGATCTTTCCTGTTATCTTTTTTTCTTCTAATTTTAACTGTAACACTTTTAAATTTTTATGTTAATCAAATGATATAATTTATTTTCTATGCTCTTTTCATTAAACTTTTTTTCTAATTTAGATCTAATGGGTAATTTCTTCCTTGCTCCTTTAAATTTCTTATGAAGTCTTCTTTTATGTTGAAGTCATGTATCCTTTTCAAATTTGTCACAGTGTGAGATGTTGTACTATATACCCAATTTGTTTCAAACCACTTTCTAGTTTTCCTAGTAGTTTTTGTCAAATAGTAAGTCCTTTCTCTAGTTAAAAGTGTGTCTGGGTTTGTCAAATAATATTTTCCTATGTTTGCTTGTTTCTACATGTTGTGTAACTAATTTGTTTCACTGGTTTCTCTATTCATTATTCAATACCAAATAATTTTAATAACCATTTGAATAATTACTTCTTTGTATCATATTTTGAGATCATGGCCCCTTTCCTTGATGAAATTTTTTTTTTTACATTATGACTCTTGAAATTTTTGTCCTTTTGTTCCTGCACACAAATTTCTCTATTTTTTTCCTACTGCATAAGATAATTTTTGTAGTTTGTTTGTTATGACAGAAATGATTAAGCAAATTAATTTAGGTAATGTTATAATTTTGATTTTATTGTCTCTACCAATAATCAATTAATATTTCTTAAATTTATTTGGATCTGTCTTTATTTTTACAAAGGATATTTGATTTTCATAATATCTGGATGTGTCTTGATAGATATATTCACAAATATTGTAAACTTCTGTAGTTATGAATGGAATTATTCTTCCTAAATGTTCTTGATGTGTTATATTGGTAACATGCAGGAATGATGATGATTGTATGGATTTATTTTAATATTCTCTTTCTAAATGTACTTTTTTTTCATTAAATTTTAGTTTACTCTAGGATTTTCTAAGTTAATCATTTTATCTGGAAAAATGATCATCTTATTTCCTTCTTTGCCTACAATCATTCCATTTAGTTTTCTTATTTCTGTAATTAGCATTAATAGTACTATGTTAAATAATACTAATGATAATAGGCATCATTGCTTTAACTCTATTCTTATTTGAAACGTTCTAACTTTTTTTCCTTACATACACACACTATATACATATACATATATGTATATATATATATATATATATATAACAGTAAAACAGAAGTCCACTCATTCCTATGCTTTGTAATGTTTTAAACAGAAATGATTATATTTAAAATATTTCATAAAATTGTCATAGCAAACAATAAAAACACGGTGTTTTTATTATATTTCTAGTCATTTTTATGTTAAACCCTGAAATCATTGTATAAATACAACCTAGTCATAATGTAAAATCATTTTAGTATGGTTTATAGTCTATTTTCTACCATATTATTTAAAATATCTATTTCAGTGTTGAATGCCTATATTTTTCTATATATTTCTTTCTCTATTTTGTGTCTTTTTTCAATGACACAAATATAGTCAGAATAATATTGTCAAGGCTAGATCATCTTTCAAGAAATTACAGGATACTCCAGTACTAGTCTCTGACTAAGGTTTCCCTTTTGTTATTGGACTTTTGCATTTCCTGCTATGTTAGGCTTTGACTGGGACCTTCCCCACTGATACTAGGCCCAGGGTATTCCCATGCTAGTGTTCCCTCTTGGGGTTCCTTTTTGCCACAGGGTTTTTAACCCCATTCCTATATTAGCCTTAACCTGAGGGCTTCTTCCCTTGCTGCTTGGTTTTAAGGATGCTTCTGCTCCCACACTGGGCTCCTACCAATGGGCTTTAGGATGATTAGGGTTGGTCTTTTCTAGGATCCTTCTCTTTAATTTAAGGTAGGGCCATTTTCTCCTAGCCTCTGAGGACTTCTGGTTTACAACCTTTTTGGAGTTCCCCAGCTTTCCTAGAGGACTTTCTGCAGCATTTCCTATCTATGCCAGTATACCCCTGCATGGAATGGAAATGTCCATAGGCGATTCTCCCTGTTTTCCAGCTAGTAATATATTTTGAAGTTTTCCTTGTGGTATTTGCAGAGGTCTTGGGCTCTTCTAGGTCCCAACATATCTATCTTCCCACTTGAAATGGCAGCTTTCACAAATTAGATCAACATGGCCAAGAACCACAAAATGACATAAGGAGTTTCAGTACTTTTTTCCCCCTGTTTCCTCTGGAGTTCAAAGCATTATTAGCATGAGGAGTGTCTATGAGCTCTTTAAATATCTGCTGGCATATTTTCATCATGATATAAAGTGTCAAAACAAGACATATGAATGATTTTTTTTTCTTTTCTGACCAGGCAGGATTTTCTAGTGCAAAAGAGGGCAGCACTGATCACCTGAGTGATTATTTTTTTTCCCTATGACCCTAGGAGTAATGGGGGTGGAGGGGGGGGAAGCAACAAGTAATTGACAGACAGTTGACTTACCCCAGCTATGTGCACATTGGGGAAGTTGAGGGGTAGCAGGACGGGTGACAGTAATGGTGAGCTGCCCATGTAAAAGGTCCGCTAATACAAGCATGAAGAAAAGTGTCACGACCTAGAAAATTGGGGGTTTGAGTCAAAGCCAAAGCAAAAATTGGGAACACATAGAAGGTACAAGAGTGTCATTGTTCTGCTAAATGAAGTTCTTTAGGTACAGGACAGCCTGTGTAATCAGAGTGAGCCTCTACACTGCTGCCAGGATTTTCAAAATCCAGTGCCTTGTGGGACTCAAATGACAACTTTGAACAGATATGTTGTTCTCATTTGAGTGAGTTTTAAATCAGAGCTTTGCAGTCTGGAAATTTTAAAGCAGCTTATATTTCTGAATTGATTTGTATTGTTTGCTAAAGGATATTTAAACCCTTTTAAATAGGTCCCAACTTTAAATGAAAAAGGAAGTTAAATTTTTCTTGATTACTTTTCAGGATGAATTCAAAGCTTGACAAGGGTGACCAATTAGTAGAATCATATATGTGTTAGAATTAGTAAAATTGATGCATGGTAATTTCAGCCCACACTGTTCTGTATAGTTAAGAGAGACCACAGCTTTCCTTATAATAATTCGTTTTAAAAAACTGGGTTAGTCATGGCTGCCATGCCCTGGCATTACATCAAAATGAGTCATTTAATATTTGTAGTACAATGAACTATGTTTTGGGGAAGATAAAATCAACAATAAGGTATGACTCTTGCCTTCATCAAGTTTACGATCAATTATGAAATATAAAAAATGTATACAGAAAACCAATGACTATTATATAAAGTAGAACAAATATATTAATAGGAAAAAACCACAAAGTTGTACACTGTGTTCAAGGAAGGGAGACTCGCTTCTAATTTTAGTAGATGGGTATCATAGAAGGCTTCATGGAGGAGGCAGTTTTTGAGCTGAATATGGAAAGGTAGGTAGAATGTGAACAGGTAGATATTAGTGATGATAGGAGGCATAGTCCCTATATAAGAATATTCATGCTGATAGTTTCTTTTATACTACTGTACCCTTACTTAGGACATGAAAAGTCCAGGCGGCCTCCCAGGAGCCCATCCTCTGTTGTATTCAGAATGCAGCCTCAATGTAAGCCACTGTGTGGCATTCCTGGCTCAGTCTACCAAACCTAGGCATTTTCCACTCATATACAACTGTAGTATACCTACCTGGATCTTTGTGCATTCACTTGGAAGCACTCCCAGAGCCTGTCCTGGCTCCTCATAGTTCTAGCTAATTTTTAAAATTTAAAAATCATTAGTCTATAGTATTTCAAAAATATATCAGAATTGCCTTCTGCCCCCATTTTCCATTAAGATTCTTATTTCCTTCATAATATCATATCACAGAAGGAAAAACACCATCACACTATAGAGTACGTTCAATGAATGGAACAAAAACTTAAAATACAAAGTATCAAAACTTATTGCTGCTGGTATTCGATTAAAGATTGGAAGAAAAACAAATGAAAAAACAAAACTCCAAAAAACAAACCTTCTGTTATCTTCCATTCAGATCTTATCTTCGTTCAGGCCCTTGACAACACCTCAAAAGCTGCTAGTTCTGACCCACAAAAGTCCAAGAAAATTGGGCAAAATGAGGCAGCATCATGGTGCTCTGCATCCTGAGTAGAGCTGAGTTGTTCTGCCTTCCCCCACATCCACTACTCTTCATTTGGCACCTTTAGAAAAACAAAATGGAGAATACTTGCAACTTTTCTCAAACAAGGGTTACAACACAAGAGGGAGTAATATGAGAAACAGAGGCCTACATAAATAGGACGTGTAGAGGGCAAATATCAAGGCAACTAGTTTTGCTAGAACATAGAATAAGTGATGAACTCTGGTGTAAGATAATGCTAATAATTACAAAGGACTTGAAATCAGGCTTGAGGAGTATGTAGACAAAGTGAAACCATTAAAAGTTGGGGAAGGAGTTTAGGCTTGTTGTTGGAGGAAAAGAGCCAAGACTATGTTATGAACAAGTAAGTGGATTGTCAGAAGTGATCCTACCTATAAAATTGTCATTAATGGTTGTCAAGATAGGTCTTTTGGGGAATTTCACTAGAATCTGTCCTTGGCCCTCTACTGTGTAACTCTTATTCTAATCAGCAAGTTGGATGAAACCATAGATGCAAATTTGTAGTTGAATAACAACAACAAAGTCATAAGAGTAGATGATACAATGAATAATTGTATAATTGAGTCAAATAATTGAATAATTGAGTCAAGATTCCCTCCCAAAGGATTTGGCAGGTTACTACAGAAAGGATAAATTTCAGAAGAGTAAAGTCATTTGGGGACAAATGTACAATTCTACACTTAAGTTGTTTTTTTTCCATAAAATTCATAAGTATAAGGTAGGAGAGGAATGGCTAGACAACACTTATCTATGGTATTTTAATGAACTGAAAGATTGATATAATTATTTTAAATGAAATATAGGCACTATATAAGATAATGCATTTTTAAAATTAATTAGTTTGTTTACTTTTAGTTTACAAGATTCAATTCCACAATTCCTTGAGTTTCACATTTTGCCCCCCCTGCCCATGGCAGCATATAGTCAAGTATAGGATCTGTAAATACTTTCACATTGTACATTAGTCAGGTTATAAAGACGCATTGTATCCCATGGAATGAAAAATGGTAAAGAGGACATAAAACCAAACAAGAAGAGGAAAAAGATCAGGTATTTTGCTTCCATCTGGATATAAACTCAGTTCTTTCTAGTTCTTTCTCTGGATGCACAAATTTCTCTCCATCATGAGTCTTTTGGGATTGACATATCACTGCATTTCTGAGAAGAGTCCAGTCTATCAAAGTTGGTCATGACACATATGTTGTGTCTGTACTTGTGTACAAATTTCTCCAGGTTCTACTCTTCTCACTTAGCATCAGTTCGTATAAGCCTCTCCAGGTAAATATGAAGACCGTCTGCTCCTCGTTTCTTATAGCACAATAGTATTCCATAACATGCATATACCACAGCTTGTTCAGCCATTCCCCAATTGATGGGCACCCCCTTAATTTCCAATTCTTTGCCACCACAAAAAGAGCTGCTATAAATATTTTTGTACATATGGGTCTTCCTCCTACTTCTATGATCTCTTTGGGATATAACACTAGGAGTGGTATTTCTGGGTCAAAGGATATGAAAGTCCTTATAGCCCTTTGGGCATAATTCCAGATTCTCTCCAGAAAGGCTGGATCAGTTCACAACTCCACCAGCAATGCATGAGTATTCCAATTTTTCCACATTCTCTCAAGAATTTGTCATTTTCCTGTTTTGTCATCTTAGCCAATCTGACTGGTGAGATGTCATACCTCAGAGTTGTTTTGATGTGCATTTCTCTGACCATTAGTGATTTAGAGCATTTCTTCATGTGCTTATAGATATCTTTAAATTCTTTCTCTGAAAATTGCCTGTCATATCATTTGAGCATTTATCAATTGGGGAATGACTTGTATTCTTATAAATTTGACTCAATTCCCTGTATATTTTAGAAATGAGTCCTTTGTCAGAGACATAGGTTGTAAAAATTCTTTCCCAATTTCCCACTTCCCTCTTAATCTTGGTTACATTTGCTTTGTACAGAAGCTTTTCAATTTCATGTAGTCAAAAGTATCCATTTTACATTTTATAATGTTCTCTAATTCTTGTTTAGTCATAAAGTCTTTCCCTCTCCACAAATCTGACAGGTAAACTATTCCTTGTTTTCCAAGATTGCTTACAGTATCAACTGTATTATACCTACATCATGTACCCATTTAGAATTGATCTTGATATATTGTGTTAGATAATGATCTATGCCCAGTTTCTGCCATATTATATTCCAGTTTTCCCAGCAGTTTTTGTCAAATAGTGACCTCTTATCCCTGAAACTGGGGTCTTGGGGTTTATCAAATAATAGATTACTATAGTTGTTGACTTTCTGAATCTCGTGTGCCTAACCTATTCCATTGATCCACTTCTCTATTCCTCAGCCAGTACCAAGTAGTTTTGATGACTGCTGCTTCATAATACATATTGAAATCTGGTATAGCTAGTCCACCTTCCCTAGCATTTCTTTTCATTAATTTCCTTGATATTCTGGACCGTTTATTCTTCCAAATGAATTTTGTTACTATTTTTTTCTAGCCCTATAAAGTATTTTTTTTGTAAATTAATTGGTGTGGCACTAAATATCTAACTTAATTTATATAAAATTGTCATTTTTATTATATTAGCTCGACCCAGCCACGAGCAATTGATATTTTTCCAATTAGTTAGATATGATTTTATTTGTGTGAAAAGTGTTTTGTAGTTGTGGTCATATAGGTTTTTACATTGTATATAATTTTTATTGCATCATGATCTGAGAAGAATACATTTAATATTTCTGCCTCACTGCATAGAATTGCGAGGTTTTTATGCCCTAGAACATGGTTGATTTTTGAGTATGTGCCATGAACTGCTGAGAAGAAAGTATATTCCTTTTTATCCCCATTCAGTTGTCTCCAGAGATCTATCATACCTATGCTCTCTAAAATTCTGTTCACCTCCTTCTTTCTTGTTTATTTTAAGGTTAGATTTATCCAATTCAGAGAGGGGGAGATTAAGTTCTCCCACTAGTATAGTTTTACTATCTATTTCTTACTCTAATTCCATCACCTTCTCCTCTAGGCATTTGGATGCTATACCATTTGGTACATATATGTTAATTAATGATATTGCTTCACTCTCAATGGTGCCTTTTAACAGGATGTAGTTTCCTTCTTTATCTCTTTTAATTAGATCAATTTTTTGCTTTTGCTTTATCTAATATAAGGATTGCCACCCCTGCTTTTTTTTTTAATTTAGCTGTGGCATGATATATTTTACTCTAGACTTTTACCTTTACCCTGTGTGTATCCCTTTGTTTCAGATGTGTTTATTGTAAACAACATATTGTAGGATTATGATTTCTAATTCATTCTTCTATCCGTCTCCGTTTTATGGAAGAGTTCATTCTATTCACATTCACAGTTATCTCTTTCTTTCCCTCCATCCTATTCCCTCCACTGTTAATGCTCATATATTTCCCCCTTCTCCCTTCTGCCCCTCTTAATAATTTTCCTTTTGACCACCACCTCCCTCAGTATTCTCTTATCATCCCCCCTCCATTGTCCTCCCCTTCCCCTTTACTTCTTCCCTCCCTACTAACCCCCCCCCCCCCCCTTCATAGCCTTTTCCCTCTCCTACTGCCTATAGGATATTTTTATACTCAATGAAGTATGTTATTTCTTGTTTGCACCCTCTTTCCCTCTAAAATGATACTTTTTGTGTTTCTTCTCCATAGATTCCTATGCTTAACTAGTTGTTATTCCCTCCTTGCACCAGAACCAATGAGGGAAAAGATCATATGATTCTCATCTCCTTCCCTTCCTTTCCTCTGTTATATTGTTTTTATGCCTCCCTGTGTGGCATAATTTGCCCTTTTTCACTTCATTCATTCCTCTTCTTCCATTGCAATTGCTTTGTAGCCCTTAATAAGAATTTTTAATCATCATTTTGTGTATTTTATACTCATACCCTCTACTTGTCTATAAACAGTTTGCTCTTATTAAATAGCTTGGTGTGTGTGTGTGTGTGTGTGTGTGTGTGTGTGTGTGTGTCTGTGTGTTTACCTTGTTTACCTTTCTATGTCACTCTTGCATCTCGTAATTGGAGGTTGAATTTTCCATTCAGCTCTGGCTTTTTCATCAAAAAGGTCTAGAATTCCGTTATTTTGTTGAATGACCATCTCTTTGCCTGGAAGAATATGCTGAGTCTCACTGGGTATGTGATCCTTGGTTGTAACCCGAGCTCTTTTGCCTTCCGGAAAATTGTATTCCACTGCCTCCAATCTTTCAGGGTAGAGGCTGCCAAATCCTGTGCGATCCTCACTGTGGACCCTCGATATCTGAATTGTTTCTTTCTTGCCACTTGAAATATTTTTTCTTTTACCTGGTAGTTCTGGATTTTGGCCACAAGATTTCAAGGACTTTTCAGTTTGGGATCTCTTTCAGCAGGTGTGCAGTGGATTCTTTCAATTTCTATTTTACCCTCAGGTTCTAGTATCTCAGGGTAGTTTTCCTTAACAAGCTCTTGGAGAATGTTGTCCAGGCTCATTTTTTCATCATGATTTTCTGGTAGGCCTATGATTCTCAGATTATCCTTCCTGGATCTGTTTTCCAGGTCAGTTATTTTTCCATTGAGGTATTTTACCTCTTTTTCTAATTTTTCATTCTTGTTGTTTTGTTTGACTAAGTCTTGGTTCCTTGTAGAGTTATTTCAATTTGGTTGATTTTAGTTTTTGGCAAATCATTTTCCTTGGTTAATTTTTGGAGCTCCTTTTCCATATCATACACTTTTCTTTTTAGAGAGATGTTTTCTTCATTATAATGTTTTTCTAATTCTGCAAATTTATTTTGAGAGAATTATTCATTTTGTCTTCTGTCTCTCTCATTTGGTTTTCATAGTTCCTTTTGAGCTCATCTAGGAGAACCTTCTGTGGTTGGGACCTGTTCCCTGTTGATGTTTCAGCTGTGGGTGTGGAGTCCACATTGTCTCTCTCAGAATTTGGTTCCTCCCTCCGAGAATAATAGTACTCCAGATTTTGTAGTCTGTTTTCTACCCATTTTGAGGCAGGGCCCTAACCATGCCCTTCCTCTGGGAATCCCAAGCCTTTACTGTAGCGGGTTTTGCCCTGGGGCAATAGTTACTATGTTTTGGGGGCAGGAGGGTTGGAGCAGGCAAAGTTCACTGTATCATCCTGGACTTTGGAGGTCCTGAAAGGGGCTTTTTTTTTTTTTTTTAAATTTCTGGGCTATGAAGTGGTAGCCCCAGGAGTATTTGCTGATGTGGACAGGGGCCCCTGCATTTGGTTCTTACCTTGCTCTTTCCAGTCTCAGCCCTTTGCTGAGAGGCCTGGTAGTGGACCTTGTGGTTGGTGGGACAACTTGCCCCCTGAGTTGATCAGGCCTCTTCTGGGCCTGCCTCTGCATGCCGCTTCAAGGTAATACATTCTTAGGCTACATTCAGAGGAGCATAGATGACAGTATGGCTGTACTTTCCCTTATCAAATTACTTGTGGAATACTGATAACCTAGAGAAGGTCCAAAGAGGAGAAACTAGAGTGGTGTGGAAACTTGAGACCATGCCATATGAAAATAAATTTTGGAAATAGGGATATCAACCATATTAAAGAAGAAAAAACAATCAGCTGCTAGATTTATTTGTCAGCTCAATGGGCATTGAATGGGTATTAGTGGGGCAGGGAAGTAAACTATCTTTGTACATTGGAAAGCCTGGAATGTAGAAAAGACATATGACTTATTCTGCTTAGTCCTAGAAGATAGAGTTAAAAGCAATGGGCAGAAATTTGAAAGAGGCAGATAATTCCTAATAATTAGGATTGTCCAAATCGGAAATGAGAGGCCTTGGTAGTTAGTGGATTGCCCCTGGTTGGGTATTTTCAATCAAAGTCTGGGTGACTACTGGTCAGCAATGTTGTATAAATGATTGTTGTTCAGGTACAGGGCCAGACAAGGTGACTTCTTAGATCTCCTCTAACTCATATTCTCTAATTTTGTGATTAGTGAGGATTACTAAAAATAATAACTGACATTTATATATCTCTTTTAAATTTTACAAAGTTATTTACAAATGTCTTATTTTATTCTCATTACCTTGGGAGTTAGGTAATATTATTATCCTTATCACAAAGGAAGAAACTAAAGCAGAGGTTAAGTTAAACTTGTCCATAGCCATACAACTAGTACTCTCTGTGACTGGATTTGAACTCAGGTCTTTCTGACTCCAAGTCCAGTGCTCTAACCATTGTCCAAACTAGCAGCCTTTAAATATTAAGGTATTAATTTAGCTCCCAATAAAATAGTTACTATAGAATTTTTAGTCACACAAAACTCTATGCAAAGGGTATTGGAAGTGTGAAGAGACTAAGTTTAGAGTCACCAATTAGGAAGTTACTGAAATTATGCAAGAGTGGAGTTGTGAAGGACTAATCTAGGTAGCTGGCATCAAAAATGGAGAAGGTATGAATTTTTTAAAGAAAGATTTAGAGGAGGGCATCTAGTTGACGCATTGAGTAAGAGCGCCGGCCCCAGAGTCGGGAGGACCCGGGATCACTTCTGGCCTCAGATAGTTAACACCCACATTAAAAAACAAAACAAAACAAAAAGATTGGCCATGTAACCTTGGGCAAGTTACTTAACCCCAATTGCTTTAAAAAAAAAAAGAAATATTTAGAGGACATTAGGATTGATATTGTTTATGGACATGCAACAAATAGTGATTTATGTGAAGGAAGATGCCAAAATATGAGGTCAATCTGATTTTAAGGTAATAAGTTTAAGTGAAGGAAAGAATATTGTTACATTTAACAGAAGGAAGAGGTAGCTTCAGTAAGGTATATGATGGTGATCTTTGTATTTGTTATATTATGTTTGAAGCAGTGACGGGTTACATAATGATAAATGTCCTGTCAAGAGAGAATGGCCTAAGTAGTGTAAAATTTGGTAATACCATGACTACAGGAGGAAACTAGAACAGAAACAATGTACGGATGAAGATACAGGAAAAGAATCATATAGGGGAATAGGTATTCTCTAAATTTCCAATTATCATATGAAAAGTATAATGCCATGCTTAATCTTCCATTTTTTGAGCTCTGTGGCACTTGACTTTATTTTCCTTTTGGATGTTCTTCCCTCTCTGATTTTTCATCACTTTTCTCCCTCTCTACCCATCTGACTGTGTCTTCAATTCTTGCTTGATGTGCATGTAGATCACTACCATTAACTGTGGGTGTCCCGCAAGGCTCTGTCTTGGTCCTCTTTTCTTTTTTTTCTCTATTCTCTTTTAGATGGTGATCTCATCAGCATACATGGTTTCATGATCATCTCTTTGTAGATTCCGAGATCTATTTATCCAACTCTAGTCATTTTCCTGAAGTCTCATCCCACATCAACAACTGACTATTGGACATTGTGAACTTGGTATCCCACAAGCATTTCAAATTCAACATGTCTAAAATAAAACATGCTTTCTGCAAAATTCTTTCCTCTTCTGAACTTCCCTATTACTATTCTGGGCACCGTTATACTTCTAATAAACCCAGGTTCACATCCTTGGTGTCATATTTGGCACCACTCTTACTCCAAATATGAATTTACCAATTGTTGTCATTTCTTTCTCAATAGTCTCTTGCATATAACCCCTTTTCTTCATTCACAATGCCATAGCTCTAGTTCAGTCAGTCATTCATCATCCTTCACCTGGACTACCATAATAGCCTTCTGATTGGTATACTTGCTAAATACCTTCCTGTCTTCATATTCACTCTACATTCAGCTGTCAGAGGGATTTTCCTAAAGCTAAGTTTTGATCATGTCCCCCTCCTAATAAATAGGAGGCCTCTATATAACAAGGGATTCCAATGGTTGTCTTACATCAAGAATCCAATATAAAGCCCTTGACGGGATGAGGTGAGCTCATTGGGCTTTCACTTTGGTATTCTTGATAATTGTTCTATCTAGTACCCTTTTAAATATTTAAATGGATATTTGTGGGACAGTTGATCTCCTTTAAAACTTATATTAACCATCATTATATCAACAGACATCTACTATACCCTTTCAAATATATCACACTGCCTGCCAAACTTCTTTGGCTAATTCGACTCCTTCAGTAAGACTTTTGCTGTTATCATTAGCCAATAGAATATCGGTTTCATAAGGACAATGTATATCTTGGCTTTGTCTGTACATCCTCATGCCTAGCAGCATGTCTTGCCCATAGGAGGTGCTTGACCAATGTTTGTTGAACTGAACAAAGGTAGTCCAGTAAGGACCTATTTCCTTTTGGGGACTAGTTATAGAGAGAACTAGGTTACATGAAAGTTTGGGGGCTAGTTATAGAGAGAATTAGGTTTCATGAAAGTATCAATGTAAATATTAATGATAACAGTTGTACAAAACTCTAGTTTGCTGTAAGTGTAGCACATGCTATTGCTTAGGGAAAAGTGGCATTTCTCATGTTTCTTCTCTTGGAAGTCCCAAAATGGAAACAATTTTCATTCACAAACTCCTTTCTTCATCCCCTTTATGTGGTTTAAAAGTCCACCCATATCTCTCATTTAGAATGACTGTCATGGCCACTAGGATCTAAGACAAAACAACAAAAAAAACATTTTTGTCTTCTAAAAGGAGATCAAGATATATAGCATAGGCAGCCCAAAGCTTCTGAATGTTCTTATAGTACACCCCCATGACTTTCTTTTTACTTATTAAATTATGTGGATATTGGTCTTTAAATCAGAGTTTTAGGAAAAAGACTTCTTCATTAATTTGGATTCTAATTGACAAAAATGAGAGAGATGAAATGTGAATAACATTAAACAAAACATTTTTCCCCCCAATGATCCCATGTCTTGCTGATGTGGATATACCCTCCAATAGTATTATATATTGCAGCCTAACTATTTCTCTCCTGGAAAAACTTCTTGATTTGAAATCTTTCTAAACAGTAATGTCCAACAAGCTTTTGGGATGAACATTCACTATTGCTAAGTGGATAGTTTTTGAATTCTACTCCTGGAATATGAATGAGTATTAAATATCCAAAAGAGAAGCATATTTGAAAGTATAGGGACACCTCATATTGGATGATTATTAGAACAAATTGCTCCCTTATGCACCATGCTGTGTAAGTCAGTCTCCAAAATGAAACTGAAACCTCTCTGTCATGTTTCTAAGTAAGGGATTCAGAAGCCTTAAAATGACAGGTTTAATTTGATATTGTGACAGAGAAGTTCATCTTCAGCTAGAGGTAGCCAGTTTCTTGGGTACTTCCCACTTCTGGTGCTGCCCCTATACCAACTTGTTCATTTAAGACTGAATACTTGAGATTGGAAATTGTGACCCATCTTGAGCCCATTGTAGCGTAGTATTAAAATCTCACTTCTCAAAATTCTACCTAAGAATGTGGCATTGAGTGCTTCTTTCATTTTGAAATGCTGCATATATACCAATGTAACTTAGTTAATGACTTTGAAATTCTACTTAACTTTTCTTAATTATAAAGAAAGTGGAAAATGAAGATTGGGCTATACAATAAAGAAAGCAAACTAGAATTCTATTGTGAAAAGATAGCATTTTATGGTTTGCTTTTCATCTTTGAAATCAGGGGTCCATAGGAATAAAACTTGCTCTAGTTTCCCTAAATTATATGTTTATTGATATCAAGAACTACTGGTGCATAGCAGAATGTTGCATGTACATTTCTAATATGTTTGAGACATTAAGTATAATTCTGTATGTCTGGTTTGTTACAATGTTATATCATAATTCAAATAACTTTATATAGTGCCCATTTATTAACATTTAGTCACACCCTACAATCTACTGCAAGTTAATCAATCCATCAATCACTAATTACACAAGTATTTACTGTGTCTCCTAAGTAGACACACTGGTTAAGCAATGAACTGGAGGCAGAATTGAATAGTAGGAAGTGAGGGGGTTGGGTTACATTTAGAAAACTGTATAGTATTCAATGATTCCCAAGCTTCTCCCTGAAACAAAAAAAAAAAACACATCTTTAACCCCAACACATTTCTTGTGATGCTATATGGAAGCAAATCATGGATGACCCCAAAATCTAAGGAATAAAAATTGCATGTGATGCAAAAGACAATGGGGAGTTTCATGATGGACATAAATAAGCTGTAACACATTACTAGCAAGGATTATATATTAGCAACAAGTAGCATAAAAGATAGCACTTAGGAAATGGATGATAAGGAAAGGAAGTATATCAATTCAATTCTATAGATATTTCTTATATGATGGCTGTATGCAAGGCACTGTGGTAGGCACTGAGGAGACAAAGACTAAAACTAAAACAAAGGTATTGCTGCCCATAATAAAGTTATAATCTCCCAGGGAATGTGATATGCATGCACACATGTATACTTATTCCTCTGAGGGTATAAGCAAGAAGAAAAGAATGTCAGTAGTTGGTGATTGCTTCCTTAGGGGCACTGAGGTAGCTATTTGTCAACCTGATAACAATAAAAAAAAGATGTCTTTTTTCTTCCTGGGGAATGCATCCAAGATGTAATTGAGTACTTTCCCAAAATTTGTCAAATAAGATGACAGATACCTACTTTTGGTGAATCATGTAGGCACCAATGGTACTGACAGGATGAACTTAGACTTGCCAATGATTTTGAAGTTTTAGGCAAGAAACTACAGTCCAAGGAGACATAGGTTATATTTTCTGTACATTTGCCTATGAAAGCAAGGAATACAGGAGAGAAAAAATAATTTGGGAGATGAACAGTTGACTTAGAAGAAAGTGTTATCTGAGAATTGGATTTGGATTTCTGGAACATAATTTAAAATATAGTGATGACATATTCCTAGGCAGAAATAGAGAACATCCAATAAAAATGGTAAAAATATATTTTCCAGGTGTCTTGAAATTCAGTTCAAAAGAGTATTTAATGAAAACAGAAAGGGGAGAAAGAAGGTTGTCTGGGTAAATCCCCAAAGTTATATAACATAGAAAGTGAATGCAAAAGAATGAAAGCAGTTTAGAAACCCAAATGTTAAAAAATGAACACAATTCATAAAAAGAGACAGTAGTAAAATCCATAGCCTTAAATGTGTCCACACAAATGCCAAGTTCAGGGAAGAGGAGCTAGATATTGTAACATAAGAGAACCAATTTGATCTTGAAGTTAGTAGAGACTTGATGGTATGAAACCTGTGACAGGTTTGGATGGTTATATATTATTCAAAAGAAACAGAATAGAGAAAAAGAGGGATGGAAGAGTAGCACTCAATATTAAATAGCTATACATGAATGAAGATATATAGAAGATGTGTCTCAGTTTCCTTGTCAAGAAACTGGGAAGGAAAATGTGATGGAGAGTACGTGGGTACAGGACAATGGAAAGAGAAAAAAAAATTATCTGTTGTTGGAATATACTACAGACCACTTGGACAGAGGGAAGATCAGATGAGTTTGGGAAAGAGATCACACACCCTGAAAAGACACATGGTATATTAGTGGTCAGAGGTAGGAGGGGAGAGGCAGAGGATTTGTTTCACATTTTTGCTTTCTACAAAAGGCAGACAAACCTTTCAATTCTATTGATGTATTTGAGAAACGGTCCTTCAGACTTTACTTAAAAATCACCAATGAGTGAAAATTCATCAACTTATGAGGCTGCCAATTACATCTTTGTATGCCTTTAACTATTAGGATGTTTTTTTTTAAATTTACATGAAGCTTCATCTTACCTCTTTGTAACTTCTCCAAGTTGCTACAAATTCAGAAAAGACTTTGTATGGAATAAGACAACTGAGATGTTCTTTGAAGAATGTATTCTTGGAGACAGAGGTAAAGAAGTAGTACATTCAAAAGCATGGAGGTAGAAAACAGAATACCATGTAAATGGACTAGCTAGCAGGTCAATTGACTGGAACTAAGAGTATGTAAAGGTGAGCAATAGGAAATAAGATTAAAAGAATATGTACAAGCAATTTTGTGGAGGACTTTAAATGTCAAACTTAGCATTTTATATTTTATCCTAGAGATGACAAAGATCTGTGGAATATATTTGAGCAAGAAAGTGACATCTTCAGATTTATTTTTATGAATATCAATTTTAAGTTGTTTGGAAAGGTACACATGAGAAAGTAACTGACACTACAAAATAGTAAATGATATATGCCAAATTACTGATATGAAGAGTTCATTTCAACATATATTAGTCAACAAAAAGTTTCAGATAGGAGATAGAATTTGAACATGACCTTCTAGGATGAAAATAATTAAAAACAACAGCAACAATAGAACAAAAGGGGAAAGATTGGGAATTCTATGCCTACAGAGGGATGGGAAAGGGTGGAAGAGATTGATCCTTTGAATAGTCACTAAATCCTTAGCAGGGGACAAGAGAGGTAAACATGAAGAATTGTAATGTGAAAGAAGGATTCGGCATATATTTTTTGGCCCCAGAGGACAAACACAGGAGTAATGGGTAGATAGAAAGATCTAAGATTAATGTAAGGGGAAAAATGCTTTCCAACAAGCAGAGCCATTCAGAACAGAAACGGGATGACCCAGGAAATTTTTGACCTCTAATGACCTTGTAGCAGAGCCCCAATGACCACTTTTTAGAGAGGGAATTTATGTAAATTATCTCTAACATCCCCTTTAATGTGGAGAGTCTATAATTATGTGACATGCAAGGCCTGTATGGTGATTGTGAAAGGAATAATTTCTTTATTTTGGGAAGTATTAGGAGACATGGTGGGGAAAAGGTAGTTTGTAGTCAAATTGTAGACAGGCTGGAAGGTAGGAAGAAGAACTTTCTTTTGTAGACGATGGGGAGCCATTCAAGAATGTTTTTGAACTACAGAATGACTTCTAAATTCCATGATGTTGGGGTAATAGAATACCCAAGTGGAAATTCCCATCAGACAGCTATATAGGTAAAAATTATCCTTTGAAGATGAGTCAGAGCTGTATATTATAGATTTGGGAAATATCTCAATTGATGTTATAGTTACAAAACTATTAGATGTGATTAGATGAGCATTCCTATGTAGGTCACAGAGGGAGGAGGTGGAGAGCAAAGGAAAATACCTTAGGGAATGACCACATTTAGGTGAAGGAAGAGCCAGAACAATTAGCAAAGGGGGTATAGAAGGGACAGTTAGAGATTTGAATGGAACAAAATAGTACATGTACAATTCTGAACACACATCCACACATACCACCAGATAAACCAATTTTAAACTTCTAATGAGCAAGACTTGATAAAATGGCCTATCAGGTACGTCATGTTTAGACTGAGAACAACATAGTGTAATTGTAAGAACAAATCATGTGGGATCAATATAGAACTGGGTTCAAATCCCATTTCTGACACCCACATGTTGTATGATCATAAGCACAGAACTTCACTGAATGTCAGTTTTTTTTTATCTGTAAAATGGGTGTTATATCTATAGTACCTGACTCAGTATTATTCTGATGAGCAAATTGAAACTTTATTTTGTATGGAAATATACTTATAGTTCCTTAAGAGTGTGTGATGAACCTAGTTGGTCAGTCTTTTTCTTAGTAAATGAATGAATGTAAATGAAATATCATTTACTAAGTATTGGAGATACAAAGAGGCAGTCCCTGCTCCACATGTGCTCACATTCTAATAGGGGGAGACTTTCCTTTGGCCATCAACCAACCCCTTGTCATCTCTCACTAAAACCAAGTTAATTTCTCCAATCTCCAGGGCATCCCCTTTCAACAAACTTACAGCTCCACAAATTTGATCTCTTTCATCCTTTGATCCCCTTCCACTTTCTTTGAAGTATGCAACAAAATTTGGCAGATGTCATCAGACTTATTGGTGCATTTCATTCAATTTGATTGGTTTTAATTTCTGGTTAGTTTTATTCCATGTCACTGTTGGGTTCTTGGAAATTTATAAAATGAACTGTAGAAGATCTTTAATACTGCAGAGGTTGCTCCAGCTTCTTCAGCAAAAGATAATATTTTTTATTATAATATTTACAAGAAAAATCTTATTACTATTGTTATACCAGCATTGCTATTGCTCTCAAAATAATCCCTTAAATTAAAATGTCTTTATAATGAGCAGAACTAGTGAAAGGTGACACCATGTTTAAAAGGAAAATGAGGCAAAAACAAAAGCAGAATTGAATAAGGTCTTTTCTTTTTTCTCTGTTACACTTTGCATGCTAATACCCTTAGAGTTTACATGCTTCCCAAGAGAAGCCGATCCAGGTCATTAACTGACATAAATGAGAAGGCTTTGCGTTGCACTGATCTGTCTTAGAAAATATACCAATTCAGTAGTTTCTCAGTACTCAATGCACTTTATCAAACCTTAGCTGAACCAAATACCATAGAACACAGGGCTGAATTCTTTGATGTTAATTACTCAATATGAAGAACAGGCCTGTGATAAGGATACATCTGTCTAGGGAGGAGGACTTTGTAGTCATTCCCTTACGTGGGCTAGTCATACTGGCCCTAGGCTTCCCTATAACTCCTGTTTTCCAATGCCTATGACAAATGAGAATTCTGCTGCTATCACAAGTGACACTGGTGACTGATCTTTGATGAGGAGAAACACCTAGTACAGGGGTAAGAAGGTGGTGCTAAGCTGCCTTCCTGCCACAGACACAGGCATGAGCAATTGGTCTCTGGGAAATAGTGGTGAAGTATTGGAAAATCCTGTGAAAGAAGTGTGTGAAAGACTTATGTAATTCCATGTAGACTGAAGTGAAGTAGAACCAGGAAAATAATATGTGCCATGACTAAAACGAAGCAGGTAGAAAGAATAAAATGAAAACACTCAACATTGTGGAACTGATTAAAAAGGTTGGCCTTAAAAAAGAAATGAAAAAAAAACCTACCTTCCTTTCTTCATTGGAAAAGCATGTAATTATGGGCATGAAATATATAGAAAGAGGAGCAGACTAAATTTATGACTAATTTTTTCTTGAAGATTTCCTTTCTTGGTGCTTTTCATTTTTACTTTAAGTTTTGTTTCATTTCAATGGATAGCTCATTGAATGAGGAGGCAGAACATACTGTATTTAGAAGTGAAATTGAAGGAAAAGTAAGTATTAATAATAAATTTAAATAAATTTAAGATTTCCAAAATAAAAGAAAAATTCTCTGAATTCCTCCATGTGGTTGCCTTACAAAATAAAAAATGAACCATCATGTCTGTTTTGAAGAATATTAATAATATTGAACATATAATAACAAGGTTTTCATGATTTATAAAGTATATGTCTCTAAAATGTTTATGTGTATTCTTTTGTCTGAGAAATTCAGGGCCACGGCATTTAGCAGAGTACATAGAATGCTGTACTGGGGAGATATAGGTTCAGATTACCCCTCTGACTTTTACTAACAATGTCAACATAGACAAATCAATTAACCTCTCTGCCTCAGTTTCCTTAGCTATAAAATAGAGTTATTTTTAAAATTAGATCAAGATATGGCTTACATCAAATATTATATGTGGATGCTTTGAAAACCTTAAAGTGCTTTATTTATTAATGCCAATTATTCTTGCTAAGATTTTCCTTTCTGATGATTCATTTACTGCAGTGCTATAATTAATAATGATAAATAATAATGATAGCTAACATTTATGTAGTGCTTGCTATGGGCCTGGAACTGTGTTAAGCATTTCTGAAGTATTATTTCAATTTATCCTTAAAACAATAGTGGGAGGTAGATGCTATTATTATCGCATTTTCAGATGAGGAAACTGAAGCAAACAGAGCTTAGGTGACTTGCCTATGGTCACACAGGTAGGATCCTGAGGATGGATTTAAATTCAAGTTTTCCTAGTTCTAGGCTTGTGATTTATCCTTCAATAGATGCTTTATTTCAGATATTTGGGTTCTTCATACAATAATGTGGATTGTACCCCTTCACACCTGATAAATCGATTTGATGAATTTCTATGATAAAATAAAATCATTACCCAGTGACCGGTTTCTGGTGATGTTATGTTTTATTCCATTCACCTCCAAAGACAAACTAGGCTAATCCTTGGATGACAGCAATATATAGTTATTTTGTATTCTATATTCAAAGATTTTGCAACCTAGTAGTATTTCTCTGCATTCACAATATGATGCCATAGGCTTTAAGACTCAAGTTCACATCCATGTTAATAGTAATAATAACAAACTAATATTCCTAATGATAGAAAACATAATAATTTTGGCAGTTGACATTCCCATAACATTCTAAGGTTTCCAGAGAACTTTACATCCATTAGTTTATTTGATCCAAGAGAAGGCTTCAGAATGGGATTTTCGTGGGTATGATTGTTTATACTCATTTTCATTCTGTAAATGAAGATGAAGCTTTAAAATAATTTTTACTTAAGGGATTCAATATTCTTTCCATGTTCTCACACCTTTACCCCAATCTGTAGATATGTTTTTAGATAATGTAATTTAATGTTCTTTATCAGTTTCTGAGACATTATTTTTGGTTCTGCTCCTTCCTAGTAAGAGATGAAGTTATACAACGAATGCATTATAATGCGATCAATCAAATGATGAGCATTTATTCATTGTACAATGTATACTAGGCACCTGTGAAAAGTGCCAGGGATACAAAGAAAAAGGAAAAAAGGCAAACGGGAAGAAGCATATGAAATATACTCAGATCACTCAACCACTGTCCTAATTGATAAATCCTGCAGTTGAGATTAATATCATTCTTCCATCATAAAAATTTTGATTTTTCAAAATAAGTGCCACCCTGCATAATGGTTGCCATAACCAAGCTCATTTCACAAAGGCATATTAAATCACAACACAATCTTATTCTTCCATGATATCCTAGAAACACGGTAATAATTTCAGTTTCTTGCCAGAACAGCCTTTATTCCTGATTACTGCCATGCCAAGACCGCTCTAGAATTTTATTTACTGCCCTCCCAGTCCTGGCTTTCCTCCTGTTGAACTAAGTACCTCATGTCTCATTGTCTCACCAAATAGCATGTTTTGTTTTGATTCTAAATCAAGGCAAAGGTAAATGCAGAGCTAACCACCTGGACTCTGGGTAGGGTGATGGGTGTCCTGGAACTGGAGGCCAATGTTTCCATTTACAGTGACTACTCATTCCCCTTTGATGTACACACTACATGTACAGCAAAACAGTTTCTTTTCTAGCCCTTCTCCAAACCTTTCCCTTGACAACTGGTCATCAGCTTTTCAGGTACTAACTATAAACATTGCATCATTCTCAGATATTGGGACAGACAAATAAAATACATGCTGGAAAGAATGAGAAGGTAAGGATGGAGAATTAGAAGAGAGGTTTCTCCCTCTCTAATACTTCCTATTACAGGATCTATGTGTTCCCTGTGCAAAAATAGAATAAGAAAAAAAGATTCTTCCTTTTCTGAGAGACTAGATAGGCTTCATCAAATCCAGGATCTCTGGGGTTCATGGGCAAAATAGGCATTGAAAGAATCTATCAATCATTTCAGGAAGGAGACCTTAAATTAAATACTCCAAGAAATATTATAGCCAAATTTCACAACTATCAGGTCAAGGAAAAAAATATTGCAATCATTAAGAAATATTTTACCCAATTAAATGTTCATAAATCTGACAGTTTGCACAAAATAAATGATTATTTATTTTTTATTTTTTGCTTTTTTTTGGAGGGAGGAGGGCAGGGCAATTGGGGCTAAGAGGAGATATTTGAACTCAGATCCTCCTGACTCCAGGGCCAGTGCTCTATTCACTGTGCCACCTAGCTGCCCCAATCAATGACTATTTAGGAACACACACACACACATAAATATTGTATACAGCATCAGCAACACTGTGTGATCATCTCTTATGAATGATTCTACTTTTCTCAGCAATGCAATATTCCACATCAAGTACAAAGGACACATGAAGGAAAATGCTGTCCACATCCGGGTAAAGAACTAATGGATTCTGAATGCAGATTGAAGCATACTTGTTTTACTTTTATTCTTTTTTGTGTTTTTTTCCTTTTGATATGTTTCTTCTTTCATAACTGTGACTAATATGAAAATATGTTTTACATTATAGCACATGTATAACCTATATCAAATTGCCTACCATTTTCAGAAGAGGGGAGGGAAGGGAAAAATATTTGGAACTCAAAACCTTATAAAAATCAATGCTAAAATTTGTCTTGACATATAACTGGGAAAAATAAAATACTGATAAAATGATTCTATGCTGAGGTTGTTCCCCTTGATTTTCTTTTAAATGTCCAGTGTCTTCTGTGGGACATTTGTATGAGGGATGCAAAAGGGAGGGGGAGTAGTGTCATTACAATTTGAGTCTGTACTATTAGGCTTGAGCTAATCACAGCTTTCATCATTACTTACTCCTCAAATTTTAATTAATTCTATGTGGACTTTAAAGAAGCACGAACTGTGAGACCAGACTGAAAAGACCTCTGTAAACCTCCCCACCCCTAGCAAACAAACAAACCATAACAACAAAACCCCAAGGCAGATAGACCCAGGAACTATCACAGTTGGCACAGCTGTCATAGTCATATGCCTCACAGGCTCAATCAATTTCATCTCTTCACTCCTTCTGCTTGTTCCCCTCATCTTACTCCCACTCTTCTCCCCTTCACCCCAAGCATAACCTGCTCAAAGTTGGAAGTTTTCTCATTGTCCCTTTGCCTTGAAAATGCTGCTGGAATTGCAGGTGCATTCACTTGCCACTC
Organism: Petaurus breviceps papuanus; assembly: GCF_028583685.1. Lineage (NCBI taxonomy): Eukaryota > Metazoa > Chordata > Mammalia > Diprotodontia > Petauridae > Petaurus > Petaurus breviceps. The sequence continues at coordinate 23,463,478 of NW_027187419.1, read as the reverse complement.
AATTCAGCTGTTTCCCCATAACCTCTGCTCTGTGGGATCATCCCAGTGGAACCTCTAGCATACTTTGCAAGGTGCACCTGTGCCTTCTTGTATATCAATATGATATTCTATGTAGTATGCCAATAACAGTGTGTTAGCCAATAAGATTTAGCTTCCCAAGACACTGAGGGAATAAGTGATTAATCAAAGGTCACACCACTGGTATGTTTCAGAAGCAGGAGATGGACGTCTCAGTCTTCTTCACTCCAATGCCATCCTTCCATCCACTATGTCATGCTGTTTCTCCCTGTGTTACACTGGCATTTCCTTAAATGAAAAAAAAAAGACCAGCATGAATAGAATGGCAAAGAAACCTTGAATAATTAGAGATTTCCCAAAGCAGACTGGGACAACATAAGCAGTGGGACATTCTTTCTTTTTGGAAGATTTCAATTAAAGTCTGGAAAACCACTTATCAAATATATGGCAGAGGATTCCTTTAGTATATAGATGGGAAGATCAAGTCACTGAGGTGACCATTTTCAACTCTCAGATTCAGTGATTCTGATAGAAAATATTTACTTTTTGGCATTTGGGGTAATAAATTATCTGAGGTTTTTATTTGTTCTGTTTGTTTTTTTAAAGTGATATAACTGGCTTGGAAAAAAAAAAAGATTTATGTTCATTTTTTGATTCTGCTTTTCCCAATCTCTAATCCCACCTCCAGATAATAAATTAAAACAACATTCTAACCAGGTAAACATTTGGTGATCTGATAAATGAATGTTTATTATATCTTTTACTTACCTTCATAGCTTAGTTGATTTCTAGCGCTTCTCCATTTATACCTTAACCTTTGTTAAATTACTAGATTAGAGTGGAACTTCTATCATGATTTAATCTAGTTATCCTGAACTAGAAAACTTTAATGGCACTACTTCCAGGGATAAAGCTATTCATGTTATAATTTGACCCACTTATGGGTCATACATGTTTTGTCCAGTCCTGAGTATATGGATCAGCCTAACAACTAAATTTAGCATCCCTGTTTACCCTCTAAATTGGAGCTATAATTGTCATTTATTGACTCAGGTGGGCATATATTATACTAGGGGCTAAATGATTTCATGGTGTTTGCTTTTTTTTTCCTCCTGCTACTGAATTGTTTTGGAAAAGGTTAGCATTTTGTTAAGTTTTAATAAGTGAGTATCTTGAAATTATGTTGTCAGGAAAAAAAGGAATTTTCATTATGTCATTCTGATAAAAAATTATAAATAACATGTGGAACTAAATTTAAACTATTCTTATGAAAAAGATGGAAGTGTGTAGCCTAGACAATGATGAAATAAGTTAAGAAAAATTGCAAACTGATTAAATGGCAAGACTGAAGAGAATAATTTTAATGTTTCAACATCATCCTGGTAAAAGGTTTCCTATGGAGTGCCTTAAGGATATGTGCACATCTCATGTTTAATATTTTTATGAGTGACTTGGATAAAGGCATTGATGGTATGCTTATTGAATTTGCAGATAACAAAGTGCTGGGAGGGTTTGCTAACCCATGGGATGACAGAGTGAGCATACAAAAAGATCTTGACAGGCAAGGGTGTTAGGCTGAAGGGAGAGATTAAATTTAGTAGGAATAACTGTAAAGTCTCATCCTTGAACTGAAAAAAAAAACTTTATCAAAAGAAAATAGAGGTGGCCTGATTAGCCATAAGTTTGTCAGAAAATAAAAAAGATGTACATGTTTTTGTGGACTGCAAACTCAATATAGGTCAGTATTGTGAAGTGACATTCCAGAAAAACTAATGTGATCTTAGGCTGCATTCAAGGAAACTTACCCATTAATCAGTAGGTAACAGTCTATCTTTATTCTGACTGTCCTGGTTATACATCACTTGATGTATAGTTCAATCTTTTGAGTGGGGGCAAGTCAGACATTGTTTGGTTCCCAAAGAACAAAGCCAGGAGCAATAGATGAAAGTTACATAAAGGAAAATTTAGGCTTGATACTGAGAAAAAAATTTCTGTACAACGTTAACCAAGCAAACAATAAGAGTCTATTGACTATTATGTGTCAGGCACCATATGCTAAGTATTATAGATGCAGATAAAAATGAGATATCCCCTGCCCTCCAAGAGTTTATATTCATTTTTTTAAGCAATCGGGGTTAAGTAACTTCCTCAAGATTATAAGGCCAGGTGTTTCTGGGAGGGTGCTAAGTGTCTGAGCCTGGATGCGATCCCCAGGTCATCCTGACACTGGAGCTGGTGCTCTTACTCACTGTGCCACCTGGCTGCCCCAAGAGTTTATATTCTTATAGGAAGATTTAATATAGTCACATATAAGTAAATGAAGGATATATGCAAAAGAAATATATGATGTCCAGAGAGGAGTAGTAATGACTAGAGAGAACAGGAAATAGCTCTTGAGGGAGGTAAAGTTAACTTTGAAGAAAGGGAGGGGTTCTATGAGGCAGAGGTGAGGAAGAAAATGTTCTAGATTTGAGGGACAGCCTGTTGAAAAGCATGGGAAAGGGAACTAGAATATCATACATGGGAAACAATAAATAGCCTAATCACCCTGAAACATACATAGAATGCCTAGGGATAGTAATGTGTGAAACAAACCCTAGAGCCAGGCAATGAAGGACTTTAAATGTCAAACAGAGAAGTTTGTACTTTATTTAAATGGCAAAGAGCTATTGAAATTTCCTGCATGGATAATTGACATATTTAAATATGTCAGTTTGGAATTATATGGAAGATACACTGGAGTAGAACGAGACTAGGTTCAGGTAAACATTTAGACAATTTTTGTCAAGTGGGAGATAATGTGGAACTAGACAAGGATAGTTTTGAGGTGTGTGTGTGTGTGCGTGTGTGTAAAGAGTAAAAAGGATGGATACATATAGGAGAAATTGAGTAGGCAGAATTGAGAAGAATTGACAGCTAATTGGAAGGAGGATCAAGAAAAAAGTAAAGAATCACCAAAGACTTGTGGTGCCTGAGTGATGAGAAGAATGATAGAGCCCTCAAGAGAAATCATCATTAGGAAAAGGAATTGATTTTGGGTGAAAACATAATTAGTTCTGTTTTGGACATTTTGAATATGAGATGAATGTGGAATCCTTATGTGGAGAGGCAGTTGCAGATCCAAGACTGGAAATCAGGAGAAAGGAGGTATTCATTTGCATAGAGATATTGGAATCCACAGGAATTAATATGAGTGCCAAGAGAACAAGAGGATTGAGTTTAGGAAAGAGCCCCTGGGTATGCCTATGTATAAGGAACAGAACTAGGGTGAGGAACCTGAAAAGGAGAATGAGAAGAATTGTTCTAAAAGGTAGGAAGAAAGCAATTTCAAAATAGTGAGGTTAAAACCAAAAGTAAGTGCTGTCACACACTACAGAGGATTCAAGAAAGGGCCATTGAATTTATTAACAAACAGACCAATGATAGCCTTGGAAAGGGCAATTTCAGATAAATGATGGGGATGCAATTTGAAGACAGATTTTAAAGAATGGAAAAGTGAGTGTGAGGTGAAAAAAGTGGAGACAACAAACATAAATATTCATGTTTTGTTTTTCCCTATGAGTTTGATTGTGACAGGAAAGAGAAAGATAGCTTTGGGGGATGGAAGGATCAAGTGAGTATTTTATAAGAAGGGGAGGACAACAGACGTCTTGGCATATCAGTTCTATTAATAGATAATCCTCAAATAGAGTCAAGATGACCACTTTTTCTGTATGTTGATTCTTTGGAGAGTAGTTTGGGTTGGACTAGTTAGCACCCAAGAGCTTTTCTAAAACTGAAATTCAGGGATTCTGTGTTACAATTTTTAAATTTGTATTATGATGATGCATGAATCAAAGCTGTCATTCAGTTCCATAATGTGTGGTGTGATTTAAAGTCTATAAAAATGAATTAAATTTGAATGACAAAAGTGCTCCAAGTTATAATTTAGGACTACCATTCAAATGACATATAACAGAGCAGAGGAATAGTTTGCCTGAAATACACTTGCCATTATCAGTTACCTTTTCTATGTCCCTTATATTCATAGAAGTGTTATGACACAGCCATGCCTCAAAGCCAAGGGCCAGCCACAGAACATGTTGCTGCTGATTTCATGGCATTATCATTGCCTGACCTTTGGTGTATTCTCTCTAAGTCACAGGAGAACTTTTAGCAGAGCTTCCTAGTTCTCCCTCCTGTAAAGGCACCCTGCTCTGTAACCACTATATAGGAGCACATTTTGAAACATTGGTCCAGAGTTTTAGGTCTGTCAACTTTTAATGATAAAATAATTCACATTTATATAGAAATTTAAGGTCTGCAAAACATTTGCTTCACAGCATTCTTGTGAAGTAAGTAGAATAAGAATTGTTATTCCCCATTTATAGATGATGAAATTGAGACCCTGAAAAGGTTAAAGGGTAAAAAATAATTTTCATGGGTAGACAATTAATGTAGGAGATAGTATTTGAAACCAGGTCTCCTGAACTCCAAGTCCAGGTATTGAGCCACTAAGCCAGTGGTGTCAAACTCAAATTGAAAGGAGGAAAAATAAATGGTACATAAGGATCTTAATAGGCTACATATTGAGAACATCAGTTTGTTTATGATTCACTATGAAATTCCCCACAAGTCTTTTCCCAATATTTGTATACTCCTTAAGTTCTTGGTTCTGTCATCTCCCCCTTCTTTCAGAGAAAATGACCTCACTTCCTCACTGGGAAGCATAAGGTTTCTGGACATAAGCTTCCTACTTTTTCTATTTTCCATGTGTAAATTCCATTTTCTCTTTACTCATTTTCTTTTTTCCTACTTCCCTTGAGGAGGAAGTATCAGTCTTAATTTTCAACATTAGTCCCTCTATTTTTAGTTAACCTTATCCTTTGATTTTGTTCCATCTTGTATCCCCTTTCTCCTTACATCCAAATGTTCTCCCTTTTTATTAGGTACTTCTCCTTAAAAATAAAAAGCCTTCTGAACACTTAGCACAGTGTTTTCATCATAGTTGGTTGGCTGGTTGGTCGATTGATTGGTTGGTTGGTTAGTTGGTTAGTTGTCCTTTGTTCTCAAAGAGGACCAAAATGACATCACTATACTAATGTCAAGTCTCAATGTGTCAGACTGTGACTGATCAGAGTAATACGATCTTAGAATCTTCTTCCACAGGTTGGACACAAATAGTCTGTATGAACATTTGGAATGGGTCCTCTAAATTTGCACATCCTGCATTTCCTTTGAGATGTTTCAATCTACGTTGCTCATAGAGCATAGCACCTTCCCTGATGTGGGCACGCCATGTTTAGTGGTCCTGTTCAGTGTCTTCCATGCCACACGATCAATTCCAAAATTCTTGAAAGAGAACTTGAGAGTGTCCTTATATCACTTATTCTGACCACCATGTGAATGCTTGCCCTGTGTGAGTTCTACATAAAAAAGTCTTTTTACAAGTGTATGTTTTGCATTCAAACAACGTGACCAACCCATCAGAGTTGAGCTTTCTGAAGTAGAGTTTGAATGTGTGGCAGCTCAGTTCAAAAAGGACGTCAGTATCTGACACCTTATCCTGCCAGGTGATCTTCAGAATCTTCCCAAGACAATTCAAATGGAAGTGATTCAGTTTCCTGGCATGGTGCTGGTAGACCATCCAGGTTTCACAGGCATACAACAATGAGGTCAACACAACAGCTCTTGTAGACCTTCAGTTAGGCAGTCAGTCTCTTCTCTCCCATACTTTCCTTCAGAGCCTCCCAAAACGCTGAGTTAACTCTTGCAATGCATGCATCAACCTCATTATCAATGTGGACATCCCTGGAAAGTACACTACCAAGGTAAGTGAACTTATCCACAGCATTCAAAACTTCTCCACTTGCTGTAACTGATGGTTCCATGTATGGATGGTGTGGTGATGGCCGATGGAATATCTATGTTTTCTTGGTATTGATTGTTAGGCTAAAATTAGCACAAGCAGCAGAGAATTGATCCATACTCTTTTGCATCTCAGCTTCAGAGGCTGCATTGAGTGCACAATCATCTGCAGTCAGAAAATCATGCACAAACACTCAGCATTGGTTGATGCTGATCTGTTGAGAATGCTATGGAAGTGTTCATCCCATCTCTCTAGGATTATGTCCTTATCACTAATCAATGTGGCTCCATCAGCACTGAGTAGTTGTGATATACCATAGGTCTTTGGCCCATAAATAACTTTCAGGGCATCATAAAAAGCACTTTGAATTGTTACTATAAGCATAAAACTGAATTTAATCAGCTCTTTTACTGAGCCAGGAATCCTGCATCTTTGTAAGCTTTGCTTATACTTTACATTTGATGGAATTAAATACTGACTTCTTAGAGATGGATGAACTATCCTGCTGGCAAATCCTATGGAGTTCTCATTTTTCATTTAGCAGCTTCTGAATTTCCCCATCATTTTCATCAAACCAGACTTGAAGTTTATGAGTGTTCTAACCCAGATAAGCAAGTACAGTGCTATACACCAAGGTTCTGAAAACTACCCTCTCCTTTTCTGCTCCACTGTTGCCAAGTGTGTGTTGCCTCAACTTTCCCTCCAAGTTAATAACAAACTGCTCCTGTTCAGAGAAAGTTCTTATTTGTTGACATTAATTCTTCTGGTAGTCATTTTGCCTTGGGGATGCTGCTTGTCAAAAATGCAAATACCTAGCTTGAAAGGATAAGTCTATGATGAGTCTAGGACTCTGCACCACACATTGCCTTTGTCACTCACATTTTGTTTGTCTCTTCTCCTTATAATCACATAGTCTATTAGATGCCAGTGTTTGCTATGAGGGTGCATCCATGAAGTTGTATTTCCTGTAGGTAAACAGAAGACAGTGTTGGTGATGAGAAAGTCATGAGATGCACAAGTCTTCAGTAGTAAGTGACCATTGCTTTTGCTCTTTCTGACTCTATTCCTCCCTAGGTCTCCCCGACAAGGTCTGGCAGTCTGAGCCTACTCTAGCATTAAAGTCACCCAGAATTATAAGCTTGTCCTGTTTTGGAACATTGATGATAAAGGTCTCTAGGTCTTCATAAAATTTTTCTTTGACTTCATCAGGTTTCATCATGTTAGGAGCACAGACACTGATGATGATAGCATGATGTTTTTCTGAGTGGCAATTGCATTGTCATGAGCCTGTCATTCACTCCTTTTGATAGGCATACCAGCTTGTTGACTAGATTAGTTTTTGTTTTTTTTTTTAAGCAATTGAGGTTAAGCAACTTGCTCAAGGTTACATGGCCAATCATTTCTGGGTGTGGTGCTAAGTATCAGAGCCTGGATTCCATCCCAGGTCATCCCCACTCTGGGGCTGGTGCCCCTACTCACTGAGCCACCTGGCCGCCCCAACTAGATTAGTTTTGATTGCAAAACCTACGACAGCTTCACAGTGCCCCTTTCACTGCAGCCACTCCAGAAAAAAAAAATGTGTATCTAGCTCAGACTTCAGTAAGTTGCCCTTCATTTGCAAGACTCAAGGAGGTCATAGAGTACAGTGACCTTAGGAAAAAATTCAACCCAGGCTTATTCCTACTCATGGTATTCAGGGAGCTGGTGGAATTCTGTAGGATGCTGACAGTCTACAGAGAGCACTAGCAGTGAGCTGGTGTGTAGAATTGCTCCAGGCTTTCTTCCTAGTAACAGATGACATTATGAATGCTTCTCTTACCTGCTGGGGACAGCCATGCTGGTATAAGAAATCTGGCATTGGCTTAGATGCCATCAATGAAGCCATATTGTTGGAAGTCTGTATCTATTGCCTCTTGAAGCATTACTGGCATGGGTAGCCCTATTACCTGAACCTCATCACACTCTTCCTACAGAGCATTTACCAGGCTGATATTGGCCAAATCCTTGATCTTATCACAGTCCATCAGGGCAAGATTGGCCTTACCAGATTCAAAGAGCACAGATATAAGATCATTGTCAAATACAAGAGGGTTTTCTACTCCTTCTACTTAGCATTTGCTGTTGCTATGTTCATGGCAGGCATAGATGGGGAGTAAGAACACACCAGTGCTAAGAACATTCTTCTGGAGATGGGAGAATTTTTTTTTAATTCAAGATGATTACCTTGACCTTTATGATAACCTCAGTGTGACTGGAAAATTGGTACTGAAATCCAGGACAACAAATGTACCTGGCTAGTGGTGAAGTATCTTTATTTGGCATCTTCTGAGCAAAGAATGATGTTGAAGGAGAGTTATGGACAGAAAGATCCAGAGAAGGTTGCCAAAATGAAGGAACTGTATGGGAAACTTGAATTGTCTGCTCATTTCACCAAGTTTGAAGAATAAAGTTACAGTAGACTAAGGGGACTCATTGAGAAGCATCCATCTCCTTCCCCCATCTATCTTCTTGGAAATGGCAAATAAGATGTACAAATGTCAGAAGTGACCAAGGAGTTGGACATGAGGAGGGGGGCTTGGAGGTCAGGGCACCATGTGTGAAGTTGGGAGAGGATGTACTCTCAATAAATTATGACTCTAAAAAGCAACCACAAAAAAAAAAAAAACTGGACCACATAGGTTTAGTGTACTACAGGCTCAACAAATGTCAAAAATTTAAAGTAATCTTAAGTTCCAATGTAAGAAACTATTATGGGGCATAAGGTTTTACTGTATTCAGCTTTGGACAAAATGCGAGTTTTTGTAACTTTTCCCATTTAGCCAATTCTGCTTTTCAAGGCATTCTTCTGTTCATTAGATATTTGTTCCTCTTTTGCCATTTGGCATTTTATCATTTTTTAAGCATTCAGGGTTAAGTAACTTGCTCAAGGTTACATGGCCAGTTATTTCTGGGTGTGGTGCTGAGTATCTGAGCCCAGATTTGATTCCCGGGTCATCCCGACACTGGAGCAGGTGCTCTTATTCGCTGTGCTACCTGGCTGCCCCTATCATTCTGTTTTTTAAGGTGTTATTTTCTTCAGTATTTTTGTGCCTCTTTTACTAAGTTGTGGACTCTTTTGTTTCATAGTTTTCTCTTTTCTCTTCCCACTTTTCCCCTCTACCTCTTTTACTTGATGCTTAAATACTTTTCTATTTTTCCATGGCTTGAAACCAATTTATATTTTCTCTGAGGCTTTGGATATAGGAATTTTGACTTTGTTGTATTTTTTTTCTGAGTTTGTGTTTTGATCTCCCCTGTCACCACAATAATTTTCTATAATCAGGATCTTTTCTTTTCCTCATTTTCGCCCTAACCTACTTCTTGAATTTTAATCCTATGCTTAAGTGGTATTCTGCTTCTGGAGTGGAGGGATCACTATCACAAGCTTCAAGTTTTTTTGTGCAGCTGTTTTCAGAGATCATTCTGAGAGGTCTATAAATTTTCATTTCTTCCAAGGTGGTATGATCTTGAAGAGGTGTGTTTATTACTCTTCTGGCCTGTTCTCTAGTCTCTGTGTAACCACAAGTGCCACAAGCACATTAGAACTGTGACCAGGGTCCCAAATCCCTTGTGGCTCCAAGCTCTGTTCTACTATGCTCCTTGCTCTGGAGCTGTGACCCAGATATGGACAATGCATTAGAGTCCTATCCCCAGTACCAGCAAAGGAAGCCCATAATCTCCTGACCATCTGTGGGCTGAGAGGTCTGGAAACCACCACTTGCTCCACTGATTAGTCACCCCCTAAGGTCTACTACTGCTTTGCTGGGGCTCAGCCTGTCCTGGAGTGCACTCTAGCTCCTCTCACTCCCAGTACAACGGACCTTTCCTTCCAAACTTCTAAATTGTCTTGGACTGTAAAATTGTTTTACTCTGTTCTTTCTGCTGCTCCAGAATTTGTTTGAGGCATTATTTAAAGTTGTTGAGGGGGATGGTTTGGGGAGCGCTCACTCTGTCTTTTCTCTACCATCTTGACTCTTCTGACAATGTGCATCTGAAGTAAAAACATCAAATTTTGCAGGACTTGGAGTCAGGAAGACTCTAGTTTGAATGATTTCTCAGATACTTACTAGCTGTGTTATCTTGGTCAAGTCATTTAACCCTTGGTTGTCTCAGTTTCCTTATATGAAAAATAGGGACAATAATAGCATCTACCTCACAGGACTGTAGCAGCAGCAGTAGTAGTAAGTAGTAGTAGCAGCAGCAATAGTAGTAGTAAGTAGCAGCAGCAGGAGGAAATAGTAGCATCAGCAGTAGTAGTACTAAGTAGGGGCTGTAATAATAAATAATAGCAGCAACAGTAGCAGTAGTAGTAGAAAGTAGCAGTAACAGTAGTAGCAGCAGTAGTAATAAATAGCAATAGTAGAAAGTAGCAGCAGCAATAGTAATAAGTAGCAGTAGTATAAAGTAGCAGCAGCAGTAGTAGTAATAAATAGCAGTAGTAGAAAGTAGCAGCAGCAGTAGTAGAAGTAAGCAGTAGTAGAAAGTAGCAGTAGTAGTAGTAATAAGTAGCAGTAGTAGAAAGTAGCAGCAATAGTAGTAGTACCAACAGCAGTAGTAAGTAGTAGCAGCAGCAGCCCCAACAGAAGCAGCAGGAGTAGCCGTAACAAACTTTTTGTATCACTTTAAGATTTGCAATTCATTTCACAAATATTAACTCATTTTATCCTACAACAACTATTACTTCTGTTTTGCAGATGAGTAAATTGAGGGAATCAGAGCTTAGGTGAGGTTCTCAGGGTCACCCAGCAAGTAAATATCAGAGGTTGCATTGGAACTCAGTGCCAGCACTCTAACCATTTGTACCACCTAGCAGTTGTAGTGCTAATATGTGGAAGAGTGATTGTATTTGTTCTTCTTGACCAAAAATGTATAGATATTTCAGAAAGGTAAAGTTAGATTTAGACTTTATAGAAGGAAAATCCTTCTAGTAATTGGATTCATAGCAGAGGCACACAATAAACTAACACATGGACACTGGATCCTCTAATTTGTTCCAGTTCTCCTCTAAGGAAAGAATTCTTTGTGTTATAGACCACTTTGGTAATCTGGTAAAGCCTATGAGCCCTTTCTCAGAAAATTGTTTTAAAATGTATAAAATAAAATACATTCTATTACAAAGAAACCAACTGAACTAAAATATAATCATTGAAATTTTAAAAGCAAAAACAAGTTCACAGACCTTCTGAAATGTAGCCACTGACCACCTGAGGAGTCCTTGGCACCCAGGTTAAGAACTCTTGCTCTAAAGAGATAATCTCTCCCAGCCAGTTACTGTGCCTGTCCTGATAGCTGTGGGCCAACAATATCCATTCACAGATGGTAGATGTATTTTATTCTTCACTGCATCCTTCATTGGATACTGTGTAGATTTCAAGCTTTTTTGCCACTGAAGTCCAATTAAATACTGCTGCTAATGAGGATGGTATTGACGGATTTCTTCCTAGGGAGGTTATATCATTTGTTGAGCATTTCCCCTCCAGAAGGAATAATTCATATCCTAGGATTCAGATTCTATTTTCCTCTTTCTTACTCACATTTGCTCTTGTTATTTTGTAATTATATACAAGGCAAAACCCTTTGATATATAAAGTAAAGGTTAACAACATGGATTTTCCCTTCTTAGTGTCTGCAGATGATTTTTCAGTTTCAGTTTCTTAAACACATCCACTGCTAAAAGCTCTGGAGACATGCACAACATAAAACAAAATAAATAAACAAAAAATCCAAATAGAATATGAGTTTGGAAATAGTTCAGAGAGATAACCTTTTCTTCTTACTAGATTCATCAAAAAAAGAAAAAATGTGTCATATGACGTGGTCAGAAGGGTGGGACATTCTGTCCCTTGTCTAATAACAACAGCTATCATTAATATAGTGCTCTAAGTTCTGCAAAGCAATTCACACATATTCCATTTCATCCTTACAACAATCCTGGGAGAAGGTACTTGTATTATTCCCACTTTACAAATAATGAAACTGACACAGATAGAAGTTAAGCTACTGGCCCAGAGTCACATAGCAAGTAAGTATCTGAGACTGGATTTGAACTCAGGATTTCTTGACTGTTCATCTAGTTTTCTATCTACTGTACCACCTAGATTCCTCTGCCTTTATAATAATTATAAACTCATTGAAATTATAGATAGCTTTTTTCTGTATCCCTAGTATGTAGAACAGTCCTTGACTCATAAAGAATATTTAATAAATGGTTGCTTTTAATTAATTGTTTTAGCATTGTTATGGAAAATATAGTTTTAAGTCATGAATTAAATTAAATATTTAAAAAAACACCAACTGGGTAACATTTCTTTTTAAATCTTCTAAGTTAAATGTTGTTTTGTTTTTTTCCATTCCTGTCCTATCTACTGCCATCAAGACTTTGTGGTCATTTCCAGACCTGCATTATCTCCATCTCACCAGAACTGAGATTTGGCCCTTGGGATCCTAGGCTCTGATAAATGAATTTTCCCATTATGTTGTCTGGAACTAGGTCTCAACACCACTTTTTGGCCATTTCAAACCTTGCAGCTGTGCATGCATACCTCTCCCCACCTAGATTTCTAGCTCACCTTGATTCCTTTTAATTCATTTATGCATTTATTTAATTCATATATCCAAAGCTAACACAATGCCTGAAACATAGTAAGTGCATACAAAATGCTTTTCCATCATCCATTCTTTCATTCATTCATTGTTTTATGGACATAGGTTTTCAAGATTGGACAGAAAAAAATCTATTTTCTTTCAGGCACTTTGCCAGAAAATGCTCATGCTCTGATTATGAGTCTCATGTTCTCAGTGATATTGTATAGGCTTTAATCAGAGTTACAGATGTTAACCAGTGGATTTTAACCTCCACCAAGGCAGGAGTTGTCTTGTTTGTAATAAATACTTAATGAATTAAGTTAGATCATCCTGAATTTTTCTCTTGACATCTCTTTAAGAACTGATAAGCAGAATCACATAAAAAATCTTATAAACTTTAAAAGATAATTTATAGAACAATAAAGACAAAACAATTCACTATCTTCTCACTAATTTGTAAATATTATCAAACACTGCTTAATTTATGCTTCAGTATTTTATTAGCTCTATGATCTTATTAATATCCAGTGAGGTGACACATGTATAGCATATGCACAGTAAAGTTTTACAAATCTTAAAACAGTATACAAATGCTAGCTCCCGTGAGATGGCTCTGAAATCTTCCACATCCTGTGCAGCTCTCGTCCGTAACCTCCAAAAATACTCCATTGATTATTCACATACTATAAACCTTTCTGTAGGTCTTTTAACATTCCATAATATGTAGACTGCTTTATTCAGGATAAATATTGATGAAATAACTGCTACATATAAGGGATTGTGATAAGTGCTAGTGATACCATAAAACAAAAATACAAAAGACATTCCCTGTTTTCAAGACTAGCTCATAGTCTAAGAGGAGAGACAAAAGATTAAAAAAAAACATACAAAAATTTTGTACAGGACAATCCAAAAAATAGTTAAATGGAGATGGTATTAGAATTAAGGGGAGCAGGAAATTTCCTATAGAAGGTAGAAATTTAGTTTGAGATTTGAAGAATGCCAAGGAAACCAGGATGTAGAGTATGAAGCAAGAGACCATTCTTTTCCTTGAGTATGTTACTAACCCATTTATTTTTCAAGGCATTTATTTTTCTTATAACATTTATGCTACTTGATACATGTGAATTGTTATTTATGATATGTTGTAGCCTATGCATGCCTCCATTGTGCCTTCCATTGTGCCCTCCATTCTCTTCTACACTTTTCCATCTCCCACCAAAAACTGATTCTTTGGAGTTATTATGGTTACATGATGCACAACCATATGTTACCAGCACATGAATATTGATATTAAAGAGATTTTTTTTGGGTGCAGGGAGTATCTTGGAATCCTTAAAAGCCCTGAGAAATTTCTCAAATACAGTATAAAAAATCAAAATGCTAATAAACCTGACTGTTCTCTATCCATGTTTTCACTAATGATGCTCTCCATTTGTATATACCATTCTCATAATGATTTGATAGAGATGAGAAAATGCGCATATGGGTTGACAGTTATTGAAGTCCATTGGACTGCCTTTGGGTGAGTCATATATTCCTTTTTGATAATGCACTAACCAAGTAGTTGAACATTTAAAATTTCCCTAATTAAAATACAATAGCAGCAGCAGTAATAAAAACAGCCAGAAATGTTTGTATATTACTCTGAATTCATTTCTCAGTGAGTTACTGACCTTCAATAGAGAAAAGGAGTCCTCACCCTTTCTTGCCCTAGCTAAATGAAATTATAGATTTATTTATATAAAATTATTCCATATTAAACCAATAGAACCTTAGTCATTAAAGTCTATGTTGTTAGAAAGCTTAAATGGTTTGTACTGTTTTGTAACTCTTCAGGTCACCTTTGCAACATTTCCTGAATATGACCCTTTCTCTCCTCTGACACTGCCACCACCCTAGTGCACATTCTCTTCATCTCATACCTTGATTAATGCAATAGACTGCTGATAAGTCTGTCTGCTTCAGCTCTCTCCCTACTTCAATCCCTTCTCCAGGTGGTAGAGCAATTTTTCTAAAATGCAGTTCTGACCACATCACTGCACCCCACTTAGTAAACTCCAGTATTGTCCACAGGAGCAAATATAAAATGCTATGGTTGGCATTCAAGACCCTTCATAATCTAGTCCCTTCCTACCATTCTAGTCTTTTTTCACCTTACTTTCCATTCTGATCCAGTGCCACTGACTTCCTGCATGTTCCATGAACAAGACATTCTATCTCTCCACACTAGAGAGGCTGCCCTCTTTGGCTGTCCTCCATTCCTGGAATGATCTGCCTCCTCCACTCCAACTACTGACTTTCCTGGCTTCCTTTAAGTTTCAAAGAAAATTCTACCTTCCACATAGAGACATCCCTAACTGCTCATAATTCTAGTACTTTCCCTCTTTTATTTCCTATTTATCTTGCATATAGCTTGCTTTGTATATTTTTGTTTGCATATTGTCTCCCCTAATAGATTGTATTCTTCTTGAGGGCAGGGGCTGTCATTTGTCTCTTTTTGTACCCCCAGAGTATGTGCTTAATGAATGTTTATTGAATTGAATTGAAATTGAATGCTAAGTTGTAGAATAAATTTTATTTTTAATTTTCAATGAACCTTTTCTTAGAAAATGACTTCTGCTTGAAATATTTTTAAAAGGACCAAATATTATACCCTTAATTTTAATGTGCTTAAAGGGATAGTCTGAATGTGTGGTTTTGCTTGTGTTATTAGATGTTCAATAATGTTACTACTTTGTAGATTGAAAAAAAATCAGGTTAAGTACTATTTCATACACAAATGACTTTTCTTGCCTTTTCCCTCACCCTCCCAGATACTATCACTTCTCTTCCTATAAATTTATCTTATATTACTCTATATTTTCTCTTTACTTATCTTTTTACACATTTCTTTACTTGATAGAAGCCAAGTTCCTTGAGCACAAGAACTGTTTCATTTTGTGTTCATATTCCTATTGCCTAGCACAGTACCTAGCTTATTGTAGGTGCCTAATAAATGCTTGTTAATTGATTTACCCTTTTTCTTTATGGGATTCTTGAGAGCAGAGACTATCTTTTGCCTCTTTTTGAATCCTCAGAACACAGCACAGAGCCTGGAACACAAAAGGTGTTTAATAAATGTCTACTGACTGATGCTCCAGTCATTCAACAAGTATCATTTGTTATGAGCAAAGTTCTAAGTGAGGCCATGATAGATAAAAATTGAATGTGGGAGAATTTGGACTTTCAGAAGACATACACTCATTTAGAAGAGCTAAGAATTATAGAAGTGTAGAGGTTAGAGCCCAAGTTGATATGGTCAGTTTAAAAGGTTTAACATTTAAAGTTGGTTGAGACACATTGAGATGATTGACACCTTTCTAATGAAGATAGAGAGTACCATTGGTCTGACTGTTGATTCTTTGAAGATGAATTACTGATTCATATCATTTAGGTATAATTAATTGAGTCAGGGCTACTATAGCTCTGAGTACTCTTGAATTTAAGGACTATAAAAAGCATCAACCTTGATCAGATGAAGGAGAGTAGGGGGAAAAATGAGGAAACAACAGAGGTGGGGGAGAATAGAAACAGAGAGACAGAGACAGTTTAGCATGATCAAATGGCCAGAAAGAGTACATAGCCCTATCATAAGGATGGCATTGGATCCTTCTGAAGGAAGAGTCTGCTTATCCATACCATACAATGCTAGTAGCTATTGAGAATTAGTGGCAGAACCTTTTATAAGTTCCTAGATAGGGAATTATATAGCTCCTAAAGAGAAAGCACCATATGACTCAAAGGGTGGCAGTATCGTGCAGAGGGTGATACTGGGAGTTCTACAGGCAAAATTACAAGGGTTCATGAACTGCAAACATTCTGTTAAGCAGTTTGGTCCCTCAAAGCTACTGAAATGCAGTACATACCCTTTGACCCAGCCAAGGATTTACTAGGCCTATATCCCAAAGAGATAAAAGAATGAGGAGAAGGACCTATATTTATAAAATATGATGGCGATTTTCATAATAGCCAAAAAAAAAAGGGAAACCAAGGACTGCCCTGCTACTGGAAAGTAGTTTAAAAATACTGGTATAGGAATTTAATAAGAGATAATTGTGCCATAAGAAATGACAAAAAGGAAAGTTTCAGAAGAAACTTAGAAGACATGTATGAACTTTTGGAAAACAGTGAGCAGAGGTAGAACAATGTATATAGTAACACTAGAGACATGATATTATAGAGAAAAACAATTTTGAAAGATATCAGAACTCTGACAATGCAATGATAAACTGTGAGTTCAGAAAATTAAAAAGAAAAAAAAATCCACTCACCTCCTGCCAGAGAGGTGATGAACTTCAAGTGTGGAGAGAAAGAGAGATGTATATTTTCAAACATAGTGAATATGGAAATTTGTTTTGTGGAAGTAGGCATTTTTGTGATGAAATTTCTATTTTATTATTGAATTGTGAGGGGCCAGTGGGAGAGACAAAATATCAGGTAAAAATTAATACAACTCTTTTTAAGTTCGTGGAAACCACTGAGTTAAGAATAAATAAAACTGAATTCTGAAGTTTGTTATTATTACTTATTAATATTTACTCCTGGTATTTTTAAATTACCTTCATAGCTAAGCCCTTTGAGACCGAAAGTGAAAGCAAGAGGGATAGATTTTCTCTTTTCAGTGTCTTGGTGGGGGCCAAGTCAAAGAGTATGGTTACTGAGATACTTCAAGATTTAATCTCATGTTTATAAAGCCAGAGTTTGGGGTTCAGAGCCATGGGTGTACAACTACAAACATTTAACTGAAATATAAATAGGGACATGATATGCACATTAAAGGAGGCTGATTCTTTTAGTGCTGTGAATTTAACAGGATAAGTAGTTTCTCCTTTATAACATCAAACACATTTTAACTAAGAAATATAAATAGTTTAGTTATAGTATTAGATGAGGCAACATATATGAACAATAGTCAGACAAATTCTATCTTGTTGACTTAAAGGATTCAAATGTGTGCCTAACAGTGAGCACAGAATGTGATTCCATATCTGAATTTAGAGAAGATTCTTTCTTTGCCTGAGGAAGCCTTGTAAAATTAGGGCCATTGTGCCTAATACATATTTGAAATGTCTCGAACAATTTCAAGAGGGAAATGACTTGTGTAATACTGAATGAGCAGTAGTCAAATATGTTTCGATCACCCAGGGAGTTTTAGCAGCGGCCTGTATGATTTTCTTAAACTACCACCAACCCAATTACTCTCATGCATTATAGATCCCTGATCTCTTCAGTGTGGGGATAACCTTTGCTGATAGAGATCACAAATCTCTAGGCCTTCTCATTCTATAGAATTCTTGTCCATCTCTCCCTATAAATCCTCCATGTTTGGGGGTGGTGGGGTTACCTAAACAATTGGAGGTCTTCCTTTGATTTTCTTAGAGGTTTTCATTTTTTTGTTTGTTTTGATGAGGTGAGCACAACAGTGTGACACAAATGCAGTTTACATATTATAATTCAATATTACAGCTCTCTTTATATCATTTACCTTCCTTTCTTCACAAAATTAAGCTACTGCTCTCATAAAAGTCAAAATTGTTTAGATTCTGTGGATGGTTTTGTGTCCAGCATGATTAAAAAATTTTTTTGCTCTTTTTTTTTAATTTTTCCATTAACAAATTTTTTTTAATCAAGTTGTTTCTCTTACTACACACCCATCCCATTTAAGCAACATTAAAAAATCCACAATACATATCTATAGAGTCTAGGAAAACAAATTCCCACATTGGACATGTCCAATAAATGATTGTATCAACATTTTATATTCATTACTTCTCTGTTTTAAAGTGAATGGTACACTTCATCTTCATTCTCTTGTAATTGGTCATGTATCATTGCATTTATCAGAATTCTTACCTTTCAGTTGTTTTTTCTCTGTCGTGTTGTTACCACTATATGACTTGTTCTTCTAGTTCTGTTTACTTTTCTCTGCATCAATTCATAAAGATCTTAGTTTCCTCTGAAATTGTCTATTTTGTCATTTCTTATGGGACTGTAATATTCCCTTATATGCATTCTTCCAAATTTTTTTTTAGTTATCCGTTGTACAAAAAGAGGACAACCCCTTAGTTTTCAAGTTTGGGCTGCCATGAAAAAAAAAAGATCTTGTATGAAAAAAAAAGATATACAAACATATTAATGTTTGTGTTTATACATATGTATGCATGTATATATAGTTATAAGATAGATATGCATATAGATCTACCTACCTATCTATCTATCTATCTATCTATCTATCTATCTATCTATCTATCTAT
>NW_027187419.1:23436475-23444682 GCF_028583685.1 Petaurus breviceps papuanus | reverse complement strand
TATCTATCTATCTATCTATCTATCTATCTATCTATCTATCTATCTATAGAGAGAGCATAGCTCTTTCCTTGATTTCTTTGGGGCATAGGCATAATGATAATAAGAAGTCAAAAAAGGTATACACAGTGACTTTTTGGACGTCGTTCAAAATTGTTTTCCACAATGGATTTATCAATTTCCATCTGTAAAAGTAGTGCATTAATGTACCTGTTTTCCCACAAACCCTCCAATATTTTTATTTTCCTCTATAGAAGTCTGATAAGTATGAGGTGGAATCACAAAGTTGCTTTAATGTGCATGTCTAATTATTAATGATTTATAGCATTTTTATATGATTGTTAATAGCTTGTATTTCTTCCTTTGAGAAATGCTTGTTCATATATCTTGACTATTTGCCTATTGGGGAATGGTTTTTAGACTTATTAATTTGAATTCGTGTCTTATAAAGAGGTCCTGAAATCTTAATGCAGTTTTAAGCTTTAAAAACTATGGAAGTATTATTGCTACAAACTTATAAAAAGCATTACTTAAAGTTTATTAATTTTTTACGTTTATTTGTGTGAATTTTAATTAACATTTATAAGACAGGGCACCCTGTCATTATGCATTAAGTACGCAAAGTTTCTGGATGACACTGGGATTAAATGGCCCTAGACCTCTTCCTTGGCCATCTTTGTCATTTGATTTGTCTCTCTTAGATGTATGTATATGTTTGTGTATATGTATATGTATATGCATGTGTATATGTATGTGTGTATGTGTATATGTATATGCATATATAATTATTTGGATAATCTCTAGGTTGGGATTACACATGCAATCCTTTCCACTTCACAGAAATTGACAGAGGTTGTTTTTTTTTTTACCAAGTTTGAAAATTGACTAATTGACTAGAGTTATATATATGCGGCACAAGAAAATGTATGTTGAATTTGAATCAAAATATATGAACATTTAAAAAATAAGATAATCAAGTTTTCAAATGTTTTCATAAGTTTATACCACTTATATTTCTGAAATTATTAAAACTTTAAATTATATCAAAACTTTTGGGAAACTGCATATTGAAAATGAAATCTTTAACAAAGAAATTTGTTGAAAACTTTTCAGTTACTTGTTTCCATTTTAATTTTCACTACATTATATTTTATTGTGAAAAGGCTTTTTAATTTTATATAATCTAAACTTTTTATTTTATCTTGTATGATCTTCTCTATCACATTAGCCATGAGTTCTTCCCCTATCCATAGATACAAAAGATAGATTTCTTCCCACAAAATCATTTATGCTGAATGATTAATTGCCCTTTGGGTGAGTTGTCATTTGTATTCTTTTGAGATTGTGGTGTTCCAGGACTCCAGAGCTATATGGAAGGCATCATCATGACATCAATATTTAAAGTTAAAAATGTGAAATGACAGGTACCACTCATTGAATCAATCAACAGTTACTAAGTACCATACGTAGAATACTATGGACAAGGCACTGGTTAGTACTAGAGAAAAAAGACTAAAATGAAAAAGCCCCTACCCTCCAGGAGCTTACCTTTTTATTGGGGCAGGAAGCATGTACATATAGAAACACAGAGTGTCCCTAAAGTCTTAACACAATTTTAAGTTAACTTAAAACTGCAAAAAAAGAAAAAAAATCATAGAAAACATACAAACTAAATGTGTGCTGTGAATGCAACAGAAAATGCCATCTAAGAATTATCGCTTGTTTAATTTAATAATTGGCATGTTAGTTATTAAATGGCAAACCACTCTGGTATCTTTGACAAAAAATATTCAAACAGGGTCACAAAGAGTCTGATATCACTGAAATAACTGAACAACTATGTTTACCCTTGCTGTGATATATTTTGCTTCCACTAGCATACAGAATTATTATACAGACTAAATACACTGGTTATGATATTGTTTTTTTTTTTAATATTGCTAGTCTTTGGATGAACTCCAGTTTTTTTTTAAGTCTTTTGCTTTATGTCCCTGCTGGAACCTGGTACTCAGAACTATTCATTATATTGTTTTTGGCAAGAGTTCCCCACAAGGGAATCTTCCAGGCCTCATACTCAATAAGAATCATTATTATGAATGCTGAGCACATTATTCTTTATGGAAAATATTCAAGGCAAAGAACAGAAGTTCTTTTATCTTCCTTGTTGGTCCTATGGGGGTGGGGGATGGGGATGTATATACAATTTGTCGTCATAAGACCTGAGTTCAAATCATGACTATTATGTACATGACCTAGGGCAAGTAAGGGAAGCACCAAGAACCATAGTGTCCACATCTCTGAAATGAGGCTAATGAAACTTGTAATGAGAGGAAGCTGACAAAGTGCTGTGCTATGGATAGAGGGCCAGCTTTGGAGTCTAGTTTCCAATTCTGTCTCTCTCAGAAAATGTCTGCATGGCAGTGAAGAAATCATTTAACTTCTCAATGTGCCAGGCAACTGTAATGAACTGTTAAGATAACAGACACATTGCCAGCCTGCAAAGTCGGAAGCAATGTATGTTAAAAGAAAAAAGAGTACTGGATTGAGAGTCATGGTTCCTGGATTTGAATCCTAGCTCACTCTGCCTTTCAATAGCTATGTGACCCTGGGGAGAAGGGAGGAGAGAGGTAAGGGAATAAGCTTTTCTATAGCACCTATTTCTGTGCCAGAAACTGGTCTAAGATCTTTTACAAATATTAGCTCATTTGACCAGTTAAGTGAATGATGGATTTTATGACCTGCTCTCCTGCTTTATTGTTCAGTGCCCAATGATTAACATTTACTAGGAGGAAAGACAAATCAAAAAGTTCCCCAATTCCTAAGTAGAATTTGTCATATGTGGCCTCAGTCAGGGACAAATCAGTCAAGTAACTGACTTGTCCCTTTTTAAAAATATTACCTTCTCAATGTTCTTTCCACTTAACTTTAATATACCCCTGCCCTTAAAATTCAGAGGAAGAGAGGACGAATAGATTCATATCAGCTTTTTAGCTTACTGGCCTTTTGAAATGCCTTTCTTACAACTGGACATCTCATTTGGCATATATTATACTTTCCATTACTATTTATGAATATGTGTGTATGTATATAAATATGTATATGCAGTTTTTTCTCTACATCTCTATCTTTTTCTATGTCAAGCTACATAGATTTTTCTTTCAAACTGACTAGCTAATTTTTATAAATATGTCTACTCTTCAGCTAGATTTCATACTCCTTGAAGGAATAGATGGTTTTAGATGTCATTGGAAACCAATCCCACTTCTGTACATATTTACAAAATGTAATACAATGTAATACAACACAATATGGAATACAATTTCCAGGTAACAGAGGCATAACAAATATTTATTTTAATGACGAATCCTGATTTCCCCCACCTAGCATTGCTTCCTCTAAGAAATTACCTTGTCATTACTTTTTATTTGCTTTCTATGTACTTTTAGGTATATGTGTTGTTTTCTTGGATAGAGTATAAATCCCTTGAGGGAAGAGGCTATCCTATATTTCTATTTGTGTCCCCTGCTATGGGGGAGGGGGAGGTTGGTGAAATTCTGAGATGCAATGGGCTAAGCCTATTGAGTATCTTCCCTAAATACAGCATCTGTACGTTGAAGTCCTGAGAATGGGCACATATTTGTATTTTACATGCATATGTGCATGTATATACACATGTGTATATAGATGTACATATTTATGTATATATATATGTGCATACATATACATACACATATATGTATATACTCAATAGACTTAGCCACTTCATCTCAAAATATACCTATGTAGGTAAGTATATACATGCATGTATTTATGCTTATATGTACAATATACAACCATACATGTATGAACTTATATGTGTATATACATGTGTGTACATATGCATGTGTATATGTATACCTTTTTTCTTAAAGACTTAATACACATTATTGTTTTGTTATACCTATTTTTGTATCAAATTAAATATGTGTAGTGATCTTTCCTAGAGTAGTCTATACAGGCCTTCTTTGTACATGGAAAGATTTCTTAAGGTTTTCTTATGTCTTATATACTCGGTAACACTGTTTTTATAGTATACCCAAATATCTTTTACTTTTTTACTTTCCCTTAGTAGTAAAAAGAAAGTCATAAAATTGAAATTCACTACTTAAATGTATACATATCATCTTGTATTTATAATCCAAGTACATACAGAATTATCACTTAATACTATGTTCAGTAATCATGGATCCCAGCCCTCCTCAGATTTAAGAAAGAGAAACCTTTCAGAATGAATCATCCAGTGAAGAAAAATAAGAGATTTTTTCCTTGGCTAGTCTGACAGACTTCCTAAGGAGGTGGGAATCTCTGCAGACTCTATGGTTAAGCCAAAATATATAGCCTTTACATTACAACTGTCTAAATTTCTGAGTAGGAGAAATGAGAAAGTAAACAGTGGGGTGAAACTCTCTCTCCCCACAGGGATTGAGTTCAGCCTAAATGAGTGAGGTGCCAATTTGACAATTACAGAATACCATATGTAGGAGTAGAGTCAACCATATTTTACTAAGGCATTTAGTATTCAAACTGTCATATTCTTCTCCAGTGGTTCATGGTACTATCCAGAATGTTGCACTTTGAAAAACTCACCTTCTCAGAACAAGTAGGCCAGAGACATTTTTGTCTCTCTATATGACATAATATCTAACCTTGTCTAGGATCTTATCTTCTTGACTCTTCGACTCTGACTAGTTCTGAAGCCAGCTGCTTTCCCCAGATGATGTCACAGCAAAAATGAACTATTGTATGTATTTGCTCTCAGAGCCATCCACATTCTGGACTGATAGACATGGCACATTTAATAAAATAGGTTTTTCATCAATTTCTAAATGAATGACCATTTTTCTCTTTTAATGGATCTGTGAACAAATCAATGTGAGCAGTTGATGCACACAATAGCAAACTATTTCTTCATATTTATCTTGAAGTCTCCCATGACCTCCAGATCCATTTGATTGGTAGCTAAATTTTTCACAGGAACTAAAAGAAGGGCATTGCTAAACACAGAATTTTTAACTTAGAAGGGATATCAAAGGCATCTACTCCAACCCCTATTCAAATAACAATTCCCTCTACAATATACCTAATAAATGACCTGAAGCCCTGCTTGGTGTAGTTGATCCTAAACCCAATTTGGCATCTCACTCATAATCTCAGTCTAATACCTAGACATCATTGTTATTATTATATAGTATCTATAGTGTGTAACCAATTACATCAGATTTCTACTGTCCTCATTCAGCCACACTTTTGAAAGTAGGCTGTTTTGATAATTTAAGATTATGTGTCCAACCAAGATTAGAAGGAAAGCAGAAAGCTGAGAAACTATTTTTATAGAAAGTATCTCTGCTAATGTCTCATTCCTCAAATATATAGAGAACTGAGTCAAATTTATAATAATATAAAGTCATTTCCCAACTGATAAGTTGTCAAATATATAGACAGTTTCCAAAAAAAGAAATCAATCTATGTACAGCCATATGAAAAAAATTGCTTTAAATCACTATTGATTAGAGAAATGTAAATCAAAAAGACTCTGAGGTACCACGTCACACCTATCAGATAAGCTGATGTGACAGAAAAGGAAAATGATAAATTTTGGAGGGTATGTGGAAAAATGTGGACACTGATGGACACTGATGGTGGAGTTGTAAACCAATCCAACCATTCTGGAGAACAATTTGGAATGCACCCAAAGGGATATAAAACTGCATACCCTTTGTTCCAGCAATGTCACTGCTAGATCTATATTCCAAAGAGATTTCCCTCCCACCCCCTAAAAATGGAGGAGAAGGGCCTATTTGTACAAAAATATTTATAGCAGCTCTTTTTGTGGTAGCAAAGAATTGGAAATTGGGGGGATGTATATCAATTGGGGAATTGCTAAACAAGTCACGCTATATGATTAATGAAATACTATTATGCTATAAAAAATGAGGAGGATGATCTCAGAAAAACCTGGAAAGATGTACATGAACTAATGCTGTGTGAATTGAGCAGAACCAGGAGAACATTGTATACCTTAAAAGAAATATTGTCTGATGATCATCTGTGAATGACTTAGCTATTCTCAGCAATACAATGATCCAAGACAATTCAAAGGACTCATGAGGGAAAATGCTATTCACCTGTAGAGAATTAACTTATGAAATCTGAGAACAGATTGAAGCATACTTTATTTTTTGAGTTTTTTAAAGTATGACTAATATAAGAATATGTTTTCTAGGAATTGCAAATGTATAATCTATATCAAATTACCATCACAAGGAGGGATAATGGGATGTCAGGAAAGAACTTTGAAATCAAAATTTTTAAAAAGAATGTTGGGGTGGCTAGGGAGCACTGGCCCCGGAGTTGGGAGCACCCAGGATTGGTTCCGGCCTCAGATACTTAATACACACACACACACACACACACACACACACACACACACACACACACACACGCAACTGTCCGTGTAACCTTGAGCAAGTTACTTAACCCCAATTGCTTTAAAAAAAAAGAATGTTAAAAATTATTTTACATGTGATTGGGAAAACAAAATACTCAAAAAATATGAAGCAAAAAAAGAAAGATTGGGGGTGATAGGTAGCAAAACTCCACATAAGTCTACACCAAAATAAAATATAGTAGAAGTTTTAAGTATTTGGCATCAAAAATCTGACAAACATCAAACCCTTCACAACATCACTTTGAAGTAGGAAGCTCTGCTTCCCAACCCATGACAAATATGGGAGAATAGGGATACAAAGGATTTGGAAAAATACTTGGAAAGAAATTGGATCAGAATTCTTGGTTGGCAAAATGATAGAGTAATGGTGAAATGTGGACATTGCTAAAGGGCAGAGGAAACCAACTAAAGTGTATCAAACTGATCCATGTATAAACTGACAAAATATGCATGAGCTTAATTAAAATATTTTATTAGCACACTCACTGCACCTTTCATTTTCATTCAGATACTCAGCAAAACAGTGTTATGAAAGATGAGTCCTATTATGTACCTAATTAAGCAAGTTAGCAGAAATGCCAGTTTTTATGAAAACGTATTTAGTTTCTCAAAGACAAAGTAGATAATGTTTGGTGCTGCAGAGGAACAACAAACAATAATATTTTACTTTCAAAGGCAAATAAATTGTAGTTATTTCTATGTTTAGGCAAAAAGCATCAATGTTCTTTAGGTTGGTTTTCTATCTTTTTATTTCCATCTAAATATAATAATAAAATATTATCATTTAAATTTAAAATATCAGATACAAAAAACATAAATGCTTATAAGAACCAGGCTACTTTTTCTACTCTTTGCACATTTTCATATGAAATGTTCCACATTTTATAGTGTGATTTAAAGAAACTGAATCTATTTTCTAAATAGGACATGCTTTTACAATCATCTTTTCATATAGATAAAATTTGAGCAGCTAAAAGTTTCACATCTGGAATTTAACCATAGCTAAGTTCCTAAATGGCTAAAAGGTATGCTCCAAATTAAAAAATAAAAATAAACACCTTAAAAGGAATATGAACTGTCTTACATTCTCCCTTTGTAAACTTGAACATGTCACTTCACCACCAGTTTTCCTCATCTGTGAAATGAGGAGGTCGAACTGAGTGAGCTTTAAAGACGCCTCCGCCTCTCAATCTTTGATTCTCTGGTGAGAGATTCAATAGACAGATATATATATTTTGACACTGGCACCATCCAGATGTGAAAAGAGACAGAGGAAGGCCTACAGTTATTTGGGAGAGGTGGCTGTGGGGGAGGGGAAATCTATGGATATTTTATGTGAAGACAGGGAAGTATGAAAAGATTTCCACAGGATGGGGAGGTATGAAGGGATTAAAATCTGCCCTAGTATATAGAGGGCCTAAATAAGTAAGCTTACAGATTCATCTATGGATTTTAGAATCAGAGATCTTTAATTGGAAGGGTCATAAAAAAGCATCTAGTTCCCCTCATTTGATAGATGAGGAAACAGAGACCAAGGGAAGTGACATGCCCAAGTTTGATTTAGAAAGGCCAATGTCACTCATTTAATTCCTGTTCATTGCCAATTGTTCTTAACTTTTGTCTTGCTCCTCGACTTCAGTGATTCTGGAAGAGAGAGACAGAGAGAGAGAGAGAGGCAGAGAGAGAGAGAGAGAGAGAGAGAGAGAGAGAGAGAGAGAGAGAG
>NW_027187419.1:23401310-23431475 GCF_028583685.1 Petaurus breviceps papuanus | reverse complement strand
GACTTCCTCTTAACTCTGAAATTTAGTATTACTTTGATGCCACATCACTTGCCAGTTATTCCAAGAAGACACTGGGTTTTTTGAGTATTTTTAATTCTTCACCTCATTCTAGGAATTAAGCAACATCTAAACTCTAATTCAAATATATTACTCTAAAGTTGCCTGCCAAAGTTTTCTGAATTAGAACACTATTTTTAAATTGGGGTTTTTGGTGGCAATTTTATGGACTCTCTCCCAGCTGTCTGTGTCATCTCCTCATTAAAAACCAAGCAGCAGCAACAATAACAACAACAAAAACAGCTTTCCACAGATGGCAGGAACTACTTGAGACTGATATTGGAATAGCCTTTGTGCTGAATAGAGATCAATACTTGTCAACTTTCTGTCACTTTCACATAGCCCACAACTTTTAAAACAAAACAAATATTCACATTACAATATTTCTAGGTTTCAAGATTGTGATTACTGTTACCATATGGCAAACTATTGTCTAATAATTATGGATGTTATTGGGATTCACTGAAGTAGTTGATTCTAGATTACATGATGATATGAAAATTTCTTGTGGCCAAAAGTTAAAATACATGTAGGCATATTCTGTGGATCTCAGAATATGGTTTACCTGGTCTGACTAGAAGTGGGTATTGCTATAAAATATGATTCCTTGGGTGTTTGTACCTTATGCATTTAAGCCAACCTTGAAACCTTAGAGTTAATTCTTGATTCTTTCATAGTAACCCACTTCATTGCCAATTATCAATTTTCATTAATTCCATATTTACTGTGACTCTTTATACCTTCTTTTCTTTTCCAAGTAACTTTTAAGTGAATAAAAAATACACCATGAATTTGTCAAGAACAGATCACACAAGACTAACCTTGCCATAGTTACTAGACTACTATATTGGGGATATAAGATTTGCTATCATTTATACAGTACTTTTAATCTGAAAAAATGTTTCACATATATTATCTCATTTGATTCTTATAATAGCAATATAAGACATGATAGGTAGTAAAATGTATATAACACTTGAGTTGGGATTGGGAAGACCTGTGTTCAAAGCCTTCCTCATTCACTTATTAGCTATGTGGCTTTGGGCAGGTCATTGAACCTCTTGAAATCAGTTTCTTCATCAGTAAATTGAGGTGAAGAATAATATTTACCTAAAATGGTTGTTGTATCAAGTGAGATGTTCACAAAGTGCTTTGCAGTTGTTAAAACACTATATAAATGCTAGCTACTACTCTAATTATTGCTTTGTTACAGATCAATAAGCTGAGACTCAGAGATGTAAATGATCTGACTATATCCACAAAATTAATATATATCTGAAGTAGATTCCTGACCCTGACAGCAGCACTCTAGTACCCATATCATGCTGCATCTCACATATAACATATTAATAGTATATCTGGATTTTAGTAAGGGTTTTGGAAATCTACCTCATTATGCTTGTAGACAAGCTAGGGATGTGTAAGCTGCATGGTAGTATAGTTTTGTGGCCTTGGAACTGATTGAATGCCTAGGCTCAAAATATAGTTATTAAGGAGTTTATGTCAATGTGGAGAGAGGTTTCTAGTAGAGTGTCCTAGGGACCTAGGCTTAGCATCATACCATAAATTATTTTGTAATGTCTTTGATAAAGCATAGGTTATACATTCATCAAATTTTCATATGATAGAAAGCTAAAAGGAATAGTTAATACATTAGATCATAGGGGTAAGGATCAAAATATATCGTGATATATTGTAGCAATCAGCTGAATCTACCAGTATGAAATGTAAGGGAGGATAAACATAAAGTTCAAATCATATTTATAAGTAAAGGTTAATAATAACAATAATAACAGCTTACTTTTATGTTGTGCTATGGGGCAGCTAGGTGGTACAATAGATAGTGTTCCAGACCTGAAATTAGGAAGCCTCATCTTCCTGAGGTCAAATATGGCCCCAAACACTTACTAGCTGTGTGATCCTGAGCAAATCATTTAATCCTCTTTGCCTCAGTTTCCTCAAATGTGAAATCAACTAGAGAAGGAAATGGCAAACCATTCCTGTATCTTCCAAGAAAATTCCACATGGGGTCATGAGGAGTCAGACACTACTGGCCACCAACAACAATACAGTGCTATTAAGTTTGTATGGTAATTTATCTCATTTTATCTTCACACCAACTTTGGAAAGTACATGATATTATTATTCTCATTTTACTTATAAGGCAATTGAGGCAGAGAAAAGATAAGTGACTTGCCCAGGGTCACACAGCTGGAAGGTGTCTGAAATAAGGTTTGAACTAAGATCTTCTTACCTCCAACACCAGCACTCCTTCTCCATTGTACCGTTTGTTGCCTAGGATGGGCAAAGCAAACTGAACAATACATTTTTTTAATGAAAGAAATGGAGGGAGGGGTAGTTTGGTGGAATTCTTGGACCAAATGTATGAAAAGTATTAACAGTTTTTTTTAATACTTGCTATGTACAGCTATGTGGCATAGTGAATAGAGCACCAGCCCTGGAGTCAGGAGGACCTGAGTCCAAATCCAGCCTCAGACACCTGACACTTACTAGCTGTGTGACCTTGGGAAAGTCATTTAACCCCAATTGCCTTGCCTTTCCCCCTCCAAAAAGAAAAATGCTTGCTACTCTAGGCTTAATAAAAGAGACAGAGCATATATAATAAGGAAAATAATACCTACAATTCTTGTCTTCAGAGGGCAGAACTGAGAACAATGGATAAAATTTGTATAGAAAAAGATTTTCATTCAAGTATAAGGAAAAACTTACTAAAAACTCGAGCTAACCAAATATGGAAAAACTTGTGTCAGAAATAATAGGATCTTCATTATAAACCTTCAAACAAAAGCTCACTATTTAGTATGTTATACAGGTGATGACCTGGATTAGATGCCCATTGAGTTCATTTCTAACTGAGAATTTATGAGTATTAGATCCCACCTTTTAACTCATGGACAATAATTTAACTGCCAATCAAATAACTACTATAGAAGATCTAGAGATCACAATAGACATCATTCTTAATATGAGGTACAATATGCTATGGCAAGCAAAGAATGTAATGCAATTTTTAACTGTGTTGACAGAGGTATACTCTCCAGGAATGAAGAGGTGGCAGTGCTTTCATGCTTTGCCTTGGCCACAACACATCTGGAATGCTACATTTAGGTCTTAGCACTGCATTTTAGGAAGGATATTGACAAGCTGGAAAGCATCCTGAGGAGAGCAACAAGGATTGTGAGGGACCTCAAGTTCATGCTATACTAGGATAAAATTAAGCAACTGAGCATGTTTGACCTCTATAAGAGAAGACATGGCTGTGGTGGAGAGAAAAATATAACGGCCATGTTCAAGTTCCTTCTTGAAAATAAATTGTACTTGTTCTTTTTCAATCAAAAACAATAAGTGTCACTACATGTCAAGCACCATGCTACAGAGATGTGGGCAGAAGCAGGAACAATGGGTACACATTCCAAATAGGGCAATTGAGGCTTGGGGCCAGGAAAAGGTTCTGAACTGTTAGAGCTATCTTAAAACAGGAGCTGTCTCTCACGCAAATAGTTTCCAAGAGCTTCTCAAGCAAAGTCTGGATGACCACTTTTCCAATGTGTTATCAGTAAGATTCTTTTTCATAAAAAATTTAGACTAGATAGTATCTGAGGTCTCTTGTAACTGTGATATTCAACAATTCTTTAATTCTTTTTCTTTTCTTACAAACCTCACCAAATTAAAGGGACCATAATATATAACCCATTTAGATGACAGTCAGTTGTATCTATATTACCCCAGAGAGACATGTTACAAGATACAAAACCAAGTTCCCAAAAGCAATACAGGGTATTGATCCTAGCATGTAAGCATACAAACATGACAGAACAAAGTCATCTTATCAATAAAATATTTTTTCCTCTAGTGCCCTGGAAAGTAATTTAATATTTTCAGACAGCATCCTTAGTGTAAAGAATGTCTGATCTTGTCATATCTCTTGCAATTTTATTCTTTGTAAGGGCCCATAGCTTGTGGGACTTTCAGTTTTCTCTTTCCTTTTTTTTAAACTAAGAAACTTTATTTACTAATGTTGTCAGTTATGATTAATGAAGTATTCATTACCTGAAGCCATATTCTCCCAGAAGACATCCCTATGAA
This sequence comes from Petaurus breviceps papuanus, assembly GCF_028583685.1. Classification (NCBI taxonomy): domain Eukaryota; kingdom Metazoa; phylum Chordata; class Mammalia; order Diprotodontia; family Petauridae; genus Petaurus; species Petaurus breviceps. The sequence continues at coordinate 23,427,311 of NW_027187419.1, read as the reverse complement.
ATTTTAGGGAAAGGCCATGTTGATTGTACAATATGCATTATCCTTAACACAGAGATCCTTCCAGGGTACAATTTGTTTTATATGGCATGGGATAAAGTGTGAAGCTTTGAGCTTGCCAAGATGCAAAACACCTGTAGAAGTCACTCAGGATGATTCCAGAAGCTGTCATATTATCTCCATCAGACCTAAGGCAGAACACCAAAGGATAGTGAAACTGGAAACATGGAGAATAGTTAATATATCATTTCAAGACTAGAATATGCACCTTGTATTTAACATTTAATGTGGAATGGAATCATAAATGTAAAACCATTGGCATCATTGTTTGGGCATTATCTTTCCCAGAGTTAGGATACTTTTCTGCATTTTGTAGCTTTTATTACAGTAATATGCATTACTTTTGGGGGAAGAGAAGGTTACCATTTCTTTCTGGAATGCATGGCAGCCTATAATTTCAAGACTCATTGTTGTCAGACAACATTCATTTATTGTTGGGTTTACATTTGTCATTGACAAAACTTTGAAAAAATCTAGTAAATGTGGTAGTCGTTCAAGGATTTTGATGGACAAAACAATATGAATTATTTAGAAAACTATGTTTTGACCCTGGTTGATTTGAAATCAGTTCAATTCCTACTTTAAATAAAATTTATACTATCAAAGTCATTTGTTTACAAGAAAAGCACTGTTCTGGCCTATTGCAATCTTTTGCATTCAGATTTGGTCATCTAGAATATATCAGGACTGGAAAAACTTAGACCAATTAGGTTATCAGTAAATATAATGGGCATTTATTCAGGGTCGGGAAATTAGAATTTGGGACAATATTCAATATTTTCAGACAAGGATGTCTGGGGAGGGAGAGGTAAAAGGGGATTCTTATAGGGTTTAGTCATGGGGAACAGGAGGGAATATAGTGAGGATACATAGAAAAGCCCACCTGCAGGAGGAAGTGTTGCCAAAGTATTCTTGGTATTATCTTTGTTTAGGAACAGAAGTTGAGGAGTTTTGAGTGAGTGGGAAGGGCATTATAAACTACTGCTCAGAACAGAAGTTTCCAGGATTGTCCTTGAAGGTGGGGAGAGCAGTTTGTAACTGCTACAAAAAGCTAGTCAGAACAGGGCAGGTGCCCAGAGATTCCCAGGGATTGACAAATGTTCACCATCTCTCCCAGCTTGGATTCATCTGTAAATCTGTTGACCATACCATCTATGCCTTTATCTAAACCACAAATAAAAATGTTACCAAAGGGTCAAGGGTATTCCACTGGAAATCTCTTGTGACATTGTTAATGAACTGCTATGTTAATGAACTAGTTAATACCTACTCTTAGAACCTGGGCATCCAATCCTTTCTGAATTCATCTTATTATATTGTCATGTAATACTTATTTTTTCATCTTCTCCACATAATTATGTGAGATTCTTGCAAAATCTAGATAAATAATTTCCTAACAATTACCTCACAACAGGAAATGAGGTTATTCTGACATAGACTGTTTTTCATGAAGTCATGCTGACTTCTTGGCATCACTTTTTCCTTTCTAGATGTTTTCTAATCATCTTTTTCATGATCAGTTCTAGAATTTCCCTGAAATTTAAACAAACCACATGTTACACTAGTCGAGTTATTACACAGTGTAGTTATTAAGCACTCTATTATATATTCTATTCTCTCTCATTAATCCATGACAACCATTAAACAATTGTTTATTTCCAATCTTGTTTCACATCTCCCATTTTCCATGATATTTCAGTTCTCCCTCATAATGTTCAACAATCACATCTCCCAGTTCTTTCAGAAAATAAGAATGTAGTTCATATGGTCTGGGATGCCATTAGTAATCAAAGGAAGGTGAGATAAGGGTCTAAAATAGAGTTGGTATAAGAATAGACTGATGGGACTGGATATGAGTCATTATCTAACTGAAAGGACTTAGTAACTGATTGGATATGGAGGTGAGGAAAGAGGTGAGAGAAAAAAAGTCAAAGATAATAACGATAGCTATTGTTCATGTAACAATGTAAGTATCGCAAAGCATTTAACAAATATTGTCTCATTTTGTCCTCATAACAATTTTGGGAGATGGGTGCTATTGTTATCCTTGTAATGCAAATGAAGGATCTGAGGCTAGAAGAGATTAAGTAACTAGCCCAGAATGACACAGTTAATGAGGATTTGTGGTAAGATTTGACTTGAGGTTTTTCTGACTCCAGGTTTTGCACTTTATACACTGTATCTTCTAGTTGCCTAAAATAAGAGGTTACCAACCTGGGTGACTAGGAGTATGGTGTTATCATCAACAGAAATAGATTAGTTAGGGAGAGAGTCAAGTTGTAGGAAAAGGATGATTTTAGTTTTAGATTGTTGAGTTTGAGGAGCTAATAAGACTCGTAGATGGGGATGGCTCCCAATAGCCTCCTATGGGGACAGAGGATGTTGGGGACTGCTTTAGATGTCATATTTCCAAGGTATTCTTGTGCTACTACAGACAGGAGACATAATAGACACAGGCATCTTTATATACAACCCCATGATTTCTGTCATCACTGCAAAGTGTGGACCATAGAAGGGTTACAAACAGCCTTTTACTGCATCTCTAAAAAGACAAGAAGAATAAACAAACTCACCAGATATTACATTATGAGAGCTGAAAATATCAGGATAGCACATTCAATAGAGAGTTTGCAATTTACCTACTTTCAATGAGGGAATTAATTCACACTATTAATAACTTGTAAGAATTAGAGATTCTCTGGAAAACTTAATTTCCAATAGTCCTTCATGCTTAGAAGGTATCTTTGACGGTTGTACATGACCCCCCTAACTTGGTGACGTCATTAAGAAAGGACTCTGGTGAGGAGAATCTAAAAGGAAGGAAATTTAAAAGTGAAGCTGTCTTGGATGCAGACATTCCTCTGATAGTCATATACTTGAAAGAAGACAAAGGTAAGAAAGAAAAGTCCACATACCCTAAAGAATTTTAGCAGTACTTATAATGTCCAAGAACTGGGGACACATTTTTTGTCCGTCATTAGGCAATGGTGAAATAAATATTTGTACCTTCTGTCTTCACATCATTAAAGTGAAATACAAACACAAAAAAACACAGTGCTTCTGCAGTATGATTAGTAGATCATGTCATTCTGAGGTCATATTTTCAGAGGACAAGGTTTTCTTATGGGTGATAGCTACCAAAGAGAGTGAGACTCTCATGTACCATGCAGAACACCATCTGATGACAAATAAATATATTTATTCTGATTTTAATTTCCCACTGATTCTGAAACCAGTGACCTCTGTACTTACATGTTTTCAGTGGTTGCACTATTTTCTACAGGCAGGACAAATTACAAGGCAATAATTTTTGAAAACTAAAATCTGCAAAAGCATATACCTCTTCATTTTAATTGTAACACAATAGCACTTTATGACATTATCTTCAGGATTGGCTTTAGAAATCTCTCCCGGTATTGATAATTACCACACTACCCTTAAATTTGGAAATAATCAACTCCTGGCAAACCAAGGATTAAAGAAACTGCTCCTCAATTTCTGTGAACACTACTTAAGATTTAACTCCCAAAGAATGGAATTGCCATACCCTTTTTTGTCCCCACCAGGTTATAACATACAAGTAAAGTTTGAGTAGACTTAATCCCAAATATATCCATTTGCCTAATACATTTAGCTCCCATGCTAAATCCTTTGAACTATATACCTTTTATCTTAATTGGAATAAGTAATTACTTCTACATATACTAACATTTTCTAGATCTTAAGTTTAAAAGGTGAAGGAATTCTTGTTAGTTTCCAGTAATGGGGTCTAAGATGCTTGTGTAACTTTAATAGCTTGAGAAGAAATACTTAAGGACTCAGAAATAATAGAAACCTACCATGGAAAATAGAAGTTTTATCTGAACTTCGGCAGCCTGCTATGTGTAGCTGGGCTGTAAGATTTTGATTACCATAGTTGAATGCATTTACCTTTCAGATATTTGTTTTGATGTTTATCATTAATTATAGACTATACTGTAGCAAGTGTGGTATCATTTCAAATCCATTAAACAAACCTAAATAGAATTTGTAAAGATATTGAATGAAAAAAAATTAAAAAAAGATATTGAATGCTATTATTATTATGATTTATTGCTTCTGGCCCTCCCCTACCTAGGAGAACAACATGGCACAAGGCATCTAGCCTTCTTTTTTGTCATGCCCCTCCCACTGCCATAAGCCCCAGTACTCTTTTACTTTGATTGGCTCTGAAGACCAGTCTGGATTTGTAAAAGTATACATCCATTATAACACCAGACTTTAGTAATTACTAGTTGCCATCAAGTCCCCAGGAACTGCTTGAGAGAGGGAATCTCCAAAGGGCACAGTTCCTGGCACATATAAAGTACCTAATACATGTTTATTGATTTAATGATTAGCACCACAAATCTAACATTTTATTTAGAACTCTGGCTCTGATTTATTCTACAAGTTTCTGCCTATTCGATGTTTCTGTCTATCTTTAGCTGATACATGATTTCAATGATCCAAATATTATCCTCATTGGAGCAGATTGCAACATACCCACATGTCATACTATGCAATACCTGCCTTTATCTTACCATAAATCCTCCATAGATAGGCTACCTAATGTTATGGAAAGCTTCATCTCAGTGAGTGGTTTACAAATTTTGTTGATCATGCACCCTTATCATTTAGGTCAGAGATTTTTGAGAACATACTACCAATGTGTATATGTTTATTTTTAAGTTATCCACATGAACTACTCTAACAATGCATATGTGCATACTAAAACTTACACAAAAAAAGATACAATATTTTATTCTGTAATAATAGTGAGTCATTATAGTTTAAAGGAGAGGGAAGTGAAATGTCTGGAGCTGTGCCTTAGGAAAATCACTTTGACATAGTTATAGAGTACTGACTGAAAAGATTTTAGCAAAGAAAACAATTAGGATATTATTGAAATAGGTTATTTCTACCAGGAAAATAAATGGTGATGAAGGCTTGAACCTGAGCAGTTGCTGTATGAGTAGAAAAAAGGGGACAGATTTAAGACATATTGTCAAGGCAACAACAACAAGATTAGGTAGGATATGTGGTTTGAATGAAAGTGAGGAGTGAGTGAAGATTACACTAAGATCAAGAAATTTGATACTTGGGGTGGCTAGGTGGCATAATGAATAGAGTACTGGCCCTGAAGTCAGGAGTACCTGAGTTCAAATCCAGCCTCATACACTTAACACTTACTACCTGTGTGACCTTGGGCAAGTCAATTAACCCCAATTGCCCTGCCTTGCCCCCAAAAGAAAAACAAAAGAAAAAAGAAATTTGATACTTGGAAGGATGGTGGTATCACCTACACCAGTAATTTGGAGGAGAGATTGGTTTTGGAGAAAAGAAAAAATAATAAGACCTATGATACAAATCATCACCTATCCACACCTGATCATTCCACGAGAGTCACTTTGTCCAACTTAAAAAAAAATAAAAGTGAAGCACCATTCACTACCACAAAAGCAGAGTCTCTCTTGTACAGAACTCCCTTATTGGGTATCTGCCACAGTCACAAGGTGATCCAGGGGGACAGGATGGGTATTTCATGAAGACATAATTTAGTTGCAGCATCTATACAGCTACTACTCTGGGTGACCTCATAATGATGAACTTAGAATTTATCTGAGTGGTCAGCTCAGTAGTGGGGAGGTTGGGAATTTTTAAGTTTGATGGATGTGTTGGTATTGGTAAATAAGGATGGCTTGTATTGGAGACAAGCCATGTAATAGAATATTAACTATTATGGGGAAGATGGAGTGGTAATCACTTAATCCTTGGTAAGATCATTCCCAAGTCCTACCTCCCTTCCTGCATTATGCAATGCTCACTTTGGAGAGCATGCCTTCATATTTTCTAACATTTCTTTAGCACTCAAGTTGTCAACCTGTAAGATTGTACATTTTCTTCAATGCAATTCAACCCACTCTAGTCTGATAATTCAGGTACAGTTCACTGTCCCTCCGTTCTGTCTCAATACATATATACCAGTGCTTTTATTTAGTAAACTACTTATCCATCCACATGTCATAATGTGGTAAATGGCTCTTTTTCAAACACTTTGTTTTTGATTGTTTTTTTTTCCTCTGTGAATTTCTAGGTCATCTATTTTGAGTAGCTGTGGATCTTAATGAGGAAGCTGTATTATATTATGGGGACTTAATAAAACCAACAGAAAGTCATTGGCAAGCAGCAAAATCTGGAAAATTTTAAAGTTAGTAGAGAATCATTTTCTATTCCAACTCTACAGGATATCTTCCATGAGAGAGGAAAACATGTTTGGTGACCATATCTCCTTATTTGATGCTTAGCTTGATGTTAATCAGAAATCACTGAACAAAGTTCAACATGGTTTCATATATCAAGCAATCTTACATAAACTTCACCTATTTTGGAAGAGATCATTTAAGAGTGCCTTTTGCCATACCAATTCAAATATTTTAAGCTATATTTAACAAAGTAATAACATTATAGGAACTTGTTTCTCCTGCACATTTTAGTCAATTATGGGACAGTGTGGTCTGCTTTTGGAAATTATCTTTGAAAGCCTACCTGTGATTTCATTGATGTGGGTGTGGAATATTCACAAAGATTTTATAGAGATAAGAAAAGCATGTGGACTAAGTAATAGTTCCTAAGATCTTTTCGATATTATTTTCTGTAATGCTTTAAATTCTTTTGAAATTTATCTCTTCCCCAAATTAAGATTACAAAGTGTTCTTAAAATTGTGTGCAGCCAGCATGTGTTTCTTCTGTGTATACTTGGTCTGGTTCAGACGCTCTTTGTGACCTCGTGTTCCATAGTGCCTTGTCCTCTTGTTATCTAACAATCTGAAACTCAGTTATCAGAATCCAACTAAAGTGATTTTACCAACATTGACAATGAAAACATATTGGTTAAAAAAACAACTGCCAAATCTACTCACTTTTGCATCTATTTGTTGTTCTCTTTTGATCTTCATTTATAAAGGGCATTGGAAAACTCTGGTTTAGTTTATTTTACACAAATTCAGCAAGCTGTTTCTTTTAACCTTCTACTGCTTCTTATAGTTTTTTGAGCTAGCTCTAAGGTATTGTATTATTTTCCTCTATGATTTTTTCACTTAAAAATATGAGTTTGATGAACAAACATGAATATTTACATAGAAAAATAACAGAAAAAGGGGATTATAAATGAAACATTGAATCTCTTTGACATATATATTGCTCCATTTTTTTTCAAGAATACATTATTTTTTTTCTTTTTTTAAATTTTTTTATTAATTTGTTTCCTTTTAGTTTACAGGATTCAATTCCACAATTCCTTGAGTTTCACATTTTGTCGCCCTCCCTCCCCTCCCCTCCCACGGCGGCTTATAGTCAAGTATAGGATCTGTAAATACTTTAACATTATACATTACTCATGTTATAAGGATGGATTGTACCCGCTGGAATGAAAAATGGTAAAGAGGACATAAAACCAAATAAGAAAAGGAAAAAGATCAGGTATTTTGCTTCCACCTGGATATAAACTTAGTTCTTTCTAGTTCTTTCTCTGGATGCACATATTTCTCTCCATCATGAGTCTTTTGGGATTGACTTATATCACTGCATTGCTGAGAAGAGTCCAGTCTATCAAAGTTGGTCATCACACATACGTTGTGTCTGTAATTGTGTACAAATTTCTCCTGGTTCTACTCTTCTCACTCAGCATCAGTTCTTTTAAGCCTCTCCAGGTAAATATGAAGACTGTCTGCTCCTCGTTTCTTATATCACAATAGTATTCCATAACATGCATATACCACAACTTATTCAGCCATTCCCCAATTGATGGGCACCCCCTTTATTTCCAGTTCTTTGCTACCACAAAAGAGCTGCTATAAACATTTTTGTACATATGGGTCTTTCTCTATTTTCTATGATCTCTTTGGGATATAACCCTAGGAGTGGCATTGCTGGATCAAAGGGTATGAAAGTATTTATAGCCCTTTGGGCATAATTTCAGATTGCTCTCCAGTAAGGCTGGATCAGTTCACAATTCCACCAGCAACGCATTAGTGTTCCAATTTGCCCACATCCTCTCCAGCATTTGTCATTTTCCTGTTTTGTCATCTTAGCCAATCTGACTGGTGAGATGTGGTACCTCAGAGTTGTTTTGATATGCATTTCTCTAATCAATAGGGAATTAGAACATTTCTTCATGTGCTTATAGATAGCTTCAATTTCTTTCTCTGAAAACTGCCTGTTCATAACCTTTGACCATTTATCAATTGGGGAATGACTTGTATCCTTATAAATTTGACTCAATTCTCTGTATATTTTAGAAATGAGTCCTTTGTCAGAGACATAGGTTGTAAAGATTCGTTCCCAATTTCCCACCTCCCTCTTAATCTTGGTTACATTGGCTTAGTTTGTACAGAAACTTTTCAATTTCATGTAGTCAAAATTATCCATTTTACATTTTATAATGTTCTCTAATTCTTGTTTAGTCATAAAGTCTTTCCCTCTCCACAAGTCTGATAGGTAAACTATTCCTTGTTTTAGGAGACTGCTTACAGTATCAACCTTCATACCTAGATCATGCACCCATTTAGACTTGATTTTGGTATATGGTGTTAGATGATGGTCTATGCCCAGTTTTTGCCATACTATATTCCAGTTTTCCCAGCATTTTTTGTCAAATAGTGAGTTCTTATCCCCAAAACCAGGGTCTGGACGTTTATCAAACAATAGATTACTATAGTTATTGACTTTTGAATCTCATGTGCCTAATCTATTCCATTCTTCCACTCCTCTATTCCTCAGCCAGTACCAAGTACTTTTGATGACTGCTGCTTTGTAATACAGATTGAAATCTGGCATAGCTAGTCCACCTTCCCTAGCATTTCTTTTCATTAATTCCCTTGATATTCTGGACCGTTTATTCTTCCAAAAGAATTTTGTTACTATTTTTTTTCTAGCTCTATAAAGTAGTTTTTGGGCAAATTAATTGGTATGGCACTAAATATGTAATTTAATTTAGGTAAAATTGTCATTTTTATTATATTAGCTCGACTCAGCCATGAGCAATTGATATTTTTCCAATTAGTTAGATCTGACTTTATTTGTGTGAAAAGTGTTTTGTAGTTATGATCATACAGGTCGTGGGTTTGTTTTGGCAGGTAGATTTCCAAATATTTTATAATGTCTACAGTAACTTTAAAAGGGATTTCTCTTTCTATCACTTGCTTTTGAATTTCATTGGAAATATATAGGAATGGCGAGGATTTATGTGGGTTTATTTTATATCCCTGCAGTTTTGCCAGATTTATTTATTGACTAAAGTAGTTTTTTACTTGATTCTCTAGGATTCTCTAAGTATATCATCATATCATCTGCAAAGAGTGATAGCTTGGTCTCTTCTTTTCCTAATTTGATTCCTTTGATTTCTTTTTCTTCTCTAATTGCAACTGCTAACATTTCTGATACCAGATTGAATAAGAGGGGTGATAGATATTTCACCCCTGATCTTATGGGAAATGCTTCTATCATCTCCCCATTACATATAATACTTGCTGATGGCTTTAAATAGATGCTACCTATTATTTTAAGGAAGGCTCCATTTATTCCTATACTTTCTAATGTTTTTAATAGTAATGGATGTTGTATTTTGTCAAAAGCCTTTTCTGCATCTATTGAGATGATCATGTGGTTTCTGCTAGTTTTATTGTTGATATGATCAATTATACTGATGGTTTTCCTGATATTAAACCATCCTTGCATTCCTGGAATAAATCCTACTTGATCAAAGTGTATTATTCTTGAGATGACTTGCTGTAGTCTTTTTGCTAGCATTTTATTTAGAATTTTTGCATCTATATTCATGAGGGAGATTAGTCTATAATTTTCTTTCTCTGTTTTATCTCTCCCTGATTTAGGTATCAGTATCATATTTGTGTCATAAAAAGAATTTGGTAGGACTCCTTCTTCACTAATTTTCCCACATAGTTTGTAGTGTATTGGAAGCAATTGTTCTTTCAATGTTTGATAGAATTCACTAGTGAATCCATCTGGCCCTGGAGATTTTTTCCTAGGGAGCTGACTGATGGCTTGTTCAATTTCTTTTTCTGAGATGGGATTATTTAAGTAATTTACTTCCTCTTCAGTTAATCTGGGCAACTTGTATGTTTGTAAATATTCATCCATTTCCCTAAGATTGTCAAATTCATGTGCATACAATTAGGAAAAATAATTCCTAATTATTGTTTTGATTTCCTCTTCATTGGAGGTAGATTCACCCTTTTCATTTTTGATACTCATAATTTGGTTTTCTTCTTTCTTTTTTATCATATTGACTAAGGGTCTATCAATTTTGTTGTTTTTTTCATAAAACCAGCTCTTGGTTTTATTTATTAATTCAATAGTTTTCTTAATTTCAATTTTATTAATCTCTCCTTTTGTCTTCAATATTTCTAATTTAGTATTTAATTGGGGATTTTGAATTTGTTCTTTTTCTAGGTTTTTTAATTGCATGCCCAATTCATTGAGCTCCCTTTTCTCTAATTTAATCACGTATGCACTCAGGGATATAAAACTTCCCCTAAGAACTGCCTTTAATTCATCCCACAGATTTTGGTATGTTGTCTCATTATTATCATTTTCTTAAATGAAAGGAATACATTAATTGTAATGTGGTAGTACCAACACTGGTACTGCCCTACTGGTCTATGTTTACTTCTCTCTAATCTCTCTTATATAGTTTTGTATTAGATTGACACTCTTCTCTCTTTTTTGTTTCTCTGCAATTGACTCCCCACTAATCGTAATATTTCCACAAAGGTAAAAGCAGGTCTTCATGTTGGAAGAGAAGAGTAAGTTGATTCTACAATAGGCTTATCTTTGGTATGATTGATAGGAAAAGGATTCCATATTTTATAGCCCCCAACTATACCTCTTAAGTTCTCATTATTTCCAAATTCTGCTTGTAGGTTAGGATTAATAGTTCTTTTATCCATTGTCACGCTTCTATGCACTTAAGTTCTCTCTCTCTCTCTCTCTCTCTCTCTCTCTCTCTCTCTCTCTCTCCCTCTCTCCCCTTCTCTCTCTCTCTCCTCTCTCCTCTCTCTCTTTCTCTCTCTGTCATATATATATATATAATTAAATAAGATCATAGGATTTTATATTTAGGGTCAGAAGGACTCATTAACAAAATCTAATATAACCCCCTTGTTTTCCAGGAAGCTGAGCCACATAGAAGTAAAATGACTTCCCCAAGTTCACACAGCTAGTAAGTGTCAGGGTGATATATGAACCTATGTCTTTCTGATTGCAAGTACAGTGCCTATCCACTATATCAAGTTGCTATTATCAGGGTTGGACTGTGTTTTTTTTTTCTTTTTACTACTACTACTCCTACTCCTACTCCTACTCCTTCTACTACTACTAATTTTCATCCTAGTCAACCAAGTCTTCCTCTTCAATACATCTTATATTCATAAAGCCATAGTTCTAGATAGCATTAAATTTTTCTATCAAATTCCCTCCATCCTCAAAATCTTCTGTACAATCTTTTGATATTTCTAAACATGGGTCTTTGATTCCAGCCAAGTCTAGTATGCATTGGAGGCAAACCTTGGAGTAACTTCTTCTGGGCTCTGAGGTCAGCTCTTTATTAACTCTACTATACAGCCCCTATAAAGTGAGAGTGTCACATATAATGTTCATCTGAAATCTTAATGAGAAGAGAATATCCATGGAACATTCAGTAGATTGTATGACCTTTGCTGATTTCTGATATTTGCAGAATTCTGCTGAATTTATAAAGTAGCATCTAAGTATTCAAATGAATCTGTAATCTCCTCAATGTGGGTATTCTCTGCATCAATGTCAGTTCCAAACCACCTGTCTCTGCCTAACCTGTACAACTCTTATTCTATTCCCATAAATTTAGTACAAGAAATCTGACCATTGTGTTGGGGGCTTTTTTAAATTTATCTTGACACTGAGAGACTCACTGATGGATAAGCAAATGCTTCATTGGTATTATTTGCTTATCCATCAGTGATTTCTCTTTCTAGCCATGTGCCCAGTCCATCATTTTTACATATGCAATTATTGGCTGACAACATTTTATCCCATTAGTCCTTCATAATTTATTTTTTTCATAATATATACCACTTGGCTCATATCCATGGTGAATTTCTCCATTATTATCTGGATGATCCACAATTTCAATGCTTTGGAGACTGAAGTGTTACTTGACTTGAATCCAGACAGGAATATCAGGTTAAAACTATGGGAATTTCTTTCAAGCAGAGCCTTATTTTTTTTTCCACAAAGGAACAATGTGATTTGTCATAGGGAATCCAGCCTAGTCTCATCCTCCTCTTCAATTTAGCATTACAGGTCATAGCCAAATATATAATATTAAAGAAGTGTTATTTGATTTTCTTTTTGTACCCAGAGGAACAAGTTGCTAAACTTAGGAAATAAATATATTTTTTAATTTTAAGAATAAAAATTATTTCTCCCATTTGATTGTAAAAGTTGGCAAATATGAGGCCAATAAAGGTATCAGTTCTGGATTTAGATGGAAACATGTTTATTTTCCATTAATTGTGTTTCTGTTTACTCCCTGCTTTGTCTAAGGGGGAATAAATACACATGAATACTTGCTTTTTACCTTTTGGCTTTCCCATAGAGTAACACAATAGTGGGAGAAATGATCAAAGAACTAATTGGTTTGTTAGTCAAGCTTACTGGCTTTGATTTAACTGAGACAAATTAGACAGATCATTGTGGTACCCTGAAAACATCTGCAGGGGAAAGAAAAATCAAAAATAGCAATAAACAGAATTGACTTCCTCCTGTTGGCACTTTTCATACAGCTGCACCCACTAAAAAAAAGAATGATTCACATTAAGTCACATTTTGGTTTTTAATTCTGAAGGCCTCATAAACAAAACTGTGATTTTTTTCAGTAACCATCTCTTCTATCCAGCTGTTGCTGTAGAGTTGCACTATGAATCTGGTATTTGCTTGTAAGGCAAACAGACAAATAACAACAAGGGGTATGTATATTCTAAGCTAAAACAACAGATCTTAATCTTGCAGTTTCTCATTTGAGTCTATCTATAGGACAAAAGTAAGTTTTGCATTAGCTAGTATAACTCTTATGAATCACTGGACCATAAATTCAGAGTTGGAAGACACCTGAAAGGCCATCCAGTTAAATCCCTTCATTTATAAATAAGGAAACTGGAGCCTGGAAAAGTTAGATGAATTGCCTAATTTAATACAGATAGTAAATGGCAAAGCTAGTATTAAAAACATTGACTCCAAGCCTGAGTACTTTCCACCCCTCCAGCATGTCTCAACAATTCCCTTGCCACAAAGGACCCAGGTCATATTTAGAGAGACTTTCCTTGACTAAAGCCTACATCTTGGAAACCTGAAAATTCTTTACAATGGATGGCCTACTAAGATGACTAACTTTGAATTTTAAGCATATCAGATCAATGAAACCAATGCTTAATATAGGAAAAGATATGTAGACTACCATTCATGGACTTACACTATGAGGGGCATCTTAATTTATCAAAGATAATGATGTGGACATCTACATTTTAGAAGGGCTGTGTGCCTCAGAAAGTCAATCCATCCTGCTTGTTTTTAATAAAACAATATTATTGTTGTTGCCATTCTGTAACTTCAGTTGTGTCCAATTCTTCATGACCCCATTTGGGGTTTTCTTGGCAAAGATACTGGTATACTTTGCCGCTTCCTTCTCTCATTCATTTTCAGATGGGGAAACTGAGACAGACAGGATTATGTGACTTGCCATGGGTCACATAGCTACTAAGTGTCTGAGGCAAGATTTGGACTAAGGAAGATGAGTCTTCCTGACTCTAGACCCAAGCTTCCATCCACTGTGCCACCTAGTTGCCCGCAATGACCACAATAATGATGTTTTATTATAAAGAAAGAAGACTAGAAAAACATTAGGTGAGAAACGTCCCTTTTTACTTTATAGGGCAAAACTAGGAGCAAAAGGTAAAAATTAACCAAGGCTTAATATCAAGAAGCTAATAACCTTTCTTGACCCTTTTGAGCTACCCAAAAGTACCCAGTAGTGAGTTCACCTTCATTGGAAATTTTCAAGCATAAGCTGAATGATCCCTTGTCAAGAATGTTACCATGGGTATTCCTTTGCATCTGTTGGACTAGATGAATGTTGCACAACCCTTCCCATCTCTTAAGGTTGTGTTTCTGAAACACTGAACACTTGAATTCTTCAGTAGATTTGGGATATCATTGATATGTTTACATTCACACATGATGCAGATCTTATCTGAACAATAAGTTAATTAAGGTGCCCCCATGTCCTATTGGCTTGCATGCCCAGTCTCACTTTGAATGAAAATCCTGAAACCCTATACTATTTGCTGCTCATAGTCTTTCTAAGCTATTTTTTTTCCTATTGATCTTTCTGCAAGGTATTAAGGGATAACACATTTAAAGCACGAAGGAACCTTATAGGTCATCCCATCATTTCATAGGTGAGGGAACTGAGGCTCAGGGAGCTATATTTATCTGTCTGACATCACTCAGGTTCCAAAATTGGAACCTAGATCTTTGACCCCATCTCTGGATCCTTTGACTATGATAAGTTAGCTTTTGCCATATTATGCCAGAGTTTATACCTATAAACCACTTTGTATAACACTTGAACCAGGCTACTCCACATGTTCACTTCCCAGCTCCCCTTTATAGGTTATCTGCACACATTAAAAGGTAAGCTCTTTGAGGACAGAAACTATCTTGCTTTTTTTTGTTTTTTGTATCTCCTGTGCCTACTATACTTATAGATAGATGTCTCTTTCCATCATCTATGTATATAAATATCTATCTTGTGAAGATCAAATGAGATGTTTGTAAAATATGTGCTTAGCACAGTGCCTAGCACACTATAGGTACTATATAAATGCTCATTCCATTTCCATTCCCTTATTTATGTGCCTAGGTATGCATGTATGTATGCCTAGATGAATGGATAGATGGTTGGATGGATGGATGCATCCATCTATTTATCTCAGTCAATCTACATATTTCCTATATATCATATATTTAACTTTCATTATAAATCTAATACCCTCTCCAATATATTGGGCTGCAGATATTCTATGCCTCCTGCCTCCAAGCCAATACACCTTTCCATTCCTCTGTCCCCAGAATAGTAAAGAAGGTCCCTTGAAGACCCAGTTCTGAGTCAGGTCAACTAGCCTAGCCCCCTAATATATCCCAGGTCTAAGATAAATATACAAGCCAAAGTTCAGACATATTGGTCTTCTTGTGCCTACCCATCTACATTCAGCCTGAGGCTGTATTTATTCAGATCATTTTGGAGGGATCTTTCAGTCCTATACATACCTTCTGGCATTAGTATTTCAAACCTTGAAATCTAGATGGAAAAGAAGTGAAGTGTGGGACTGTGCTAAAGGTATTTCTAGAGGAGAGGTAATGCTGTTTAAATCCTTCCCAGGCGACAAGAATTAAATATTGGTGGTATTTTCTGGGGAAGGAAAATAGCCTTGAGAAAATATTGTTTGTCATTTAGAAATTCAGTTTGATAAAATGGTATATGTTTTCCTGGGTTTTATGTAGAACTGGGCTTAGAAGGCCCAGCTCAAATCTGTTATTCTTTTGGATTATTATTAAGGCACTTACTGGTAAATTTCTAACTCAGAAAACTTGCTTTTTCAGTAATAGTTGCTCTCAAGATTTTACTTGAGAAAGATAGCGTCGAGGTCAAGTCAATTATTGGTGGAATGAGGGGCACAGGAATTAATACAAGTAGTTTAGAATGAGTTTAAATAACCCTTCACAATCTCAATTAGTTCAACTAATGCTTATTTTAGAAGAAGGCTTGAAATCCCACTTCCTCCAAGACTTTTCCTGACATTAAGTGAATGTACGGTATGGAGACAGTTGTCCAGAAACTGCTGCCTGCATAGTGCCTAGCCATGGGGTACATGCATCAAAGGGGTGTCACAGCTACAAAAACTACTGATTCCCACTTAGAGTTTTGAGATCCCCTATCACATGAAGACAATGTTTGTATTTAGTGCTGAGCACCTCAGTTTAGCAAGACTTTGTACAAAGTGGAGATAGTCAAGAAGAGGGCAACCCTGATGGGAGAGAATCACATGAAAATTGGTTGAAAGAATCCACGGATTAGCCTGCAGTAGGAAGACAATATTGACTTAACAGTTGTTTTCTAAGCTTTGAGAAAGTTTTTTTGTCTGTTTGCCTTTGTTTTGATGTCATTATTTGTTTGTTTGGGTTTTTTTTTTTATGTGGAAGCATCATTATACTTGAACATCTAGGTGGTGTAGGTGATAGCCTGCCAGGCCTGGAATCAGGAAGACTTCTTTCATAGTTCAAATCTGGTCTCAGACACTTAGTAGTTGTGTGACACAGGACAAGTCACTTAACCCTGTTTGCCTCAGTCTCCTCATCTGTAAGATGAACTAGAGAAGGAAATGGCAAACTACTTCAGTGTTTTTACCAAGTAAATCCCAAATGAAGTCACAATCAGACACGACTGAACATCAACATCATTTTACTTGCCTGGTTGATGGCACAGAGTGTCAAAAATTGCATTGAAAGTCATGATGACTCAGTGACCCATTGTCCCAGTCCAGCTTGTTGGATGTTGTTAATGTTGGGGGAAGAGTCACCCAGTCCAAAGTTTTGTATTACCTGCTGTCATGTAGCAAGTCAACCCTTACCTTGTACTTGTTAAACATCACATACAGGCAATTCTGGAGGAACTGAGTTGTAAAATTTCCTTTTGCTGACATGCACCTATCTGAATTGTCTTTATCTTATTACAAAAATTTTCAATAAAAGCTGGCTCCATCTTGAATCCCTTGCTCATTTGCTCCTCTCCGGTCATCAGCCTATCAATGTGTTGTTGCTTTGACCTATTTGCCTCTTTAATCAGGGTAGAACACAGGATTTTCCTTTTAACAATTGGAAGTAGTACCTATCAAAGAATCCCTGAATAATTTTTAGAAATTTCTATTAAGGTAAGAGTTTGGACCATAAAGATAAATTCCAAGATCCCTTTCAACTTGGGAATTCTCTGAACTTACTTAGAAAAAAAGGATTGACCAGCAAAGGGTGTATAACATTCTTTCACAATTCAAGACCACCTAATTTCACCAGAGCTATAATAAGAATGGGGTGACTAGGGTTTTGTTTCAGAATGCTGACATTTAGAGGGCTCTAAGATCACTTGTATTCCAGCAAGTAAAAACAACTAGTCCATCAAAAAATATTGATAAAAAGTTGTTATATTCTAAGCACTGAGAGAAGCAGAGTCTGGTTATACAAATACAAAAGAAAGACCTTCTTCTCAGGGATTATATATATATATATATGGATGGGGAGACAGTGCAGGGGAGTGAAGATAGAGTATGTTCACAGATATGTGAATCAAGGCTGTATGCAAAAAATGCAGAGTGATGGGGGGGCACTAAGAACAAGGTGAATCAAAGAGTTCTTGATGCTTGTGGTGCTTAAGCTAAGCCTTAATGGAAGCTGGAAGATGGAAGTTAAAAGGGAGAACATTCCGGACATGAGGAACAAACAGTCTGAGGTTATCTATAGGAGGACAGTATATGGTAAAGTTTGACTAGAGCAGAGGTGTCACACATATGGCCTGCAATGGTGCTGCCTACACCAGACTATAATGTAATCGGAAATATTTAACAAAATAAATAGAAATTCAATGGAAGAAAATGTTAATGCTTGGTTTTCTAAGTGAATAATGTAGCCTGCAGGGATCCTTATATGTGATTTAAAGGCCCTATTTCTCTTTGAATTTAGTACCACTGGACTAGAGCAGAAAGAACATGAAGATGAATAATGTATATTCATCCTAGAAAAAAAATAGACTAAAGCCAGACTGTGAAATGCTGTTAAAAAAAAAAAAAGTATGTTTTTTATCCTAAATGCTATAGGGAGTCATTGAAACTTCTTGATCAGTGTAGTTATATGATTACTCCTGTAGTTAGCACCCAGTTATCATAAATAAGTAAAATAAGAAGGAATTCTTACTTTCTAAGCCAGGGCTTTCATCTGAGGGGATCTTTCTGATTCTCAGAAGCAGCCTCTCCCAAATCAGTTAGTGTCCTTCGAATCTCCACCCATGGGGGTAAGGAGGTTAGGGTCCTTGCTTCCTCTACCCTAGGGCATTTATTTATTTATATATTTATTTATTCCTTCAATCATTTATTTATTTATTATTGAACCAAGGGATGAAATTTTGCCCTGCAGTCTACCATTACTACCAACTGACTGCCATAAAGAAATTCATTTGAGTGTATTTTATTCTCTTTCTTCTCCAATGCTGAGTGCTAGGTTTGGTAGTTTTGTTCTGAATTTCACCAGTGTCCCTGGGTAATTAAGGATATAATGGAAATTCCAAGTAGTAATCTTCTTTCTTTGTCTAAATGCAGTACTTACCTTAGCCACTTCATAAATAAGGAAAGAATAAGAGAGCATGTGGTTGTCCTCAATGAATTCAAGTTACCTAGAAAAGATAAACAATATTCTTGTGTTCTAAAACAAACAAACATAAAACCAAGAACAAAACCAAAAGCAGCAACAAAAACAGCAAGAACTTGCTGAGGTGATTACATAGCAACTGTCAGTGATATTTGAAAGATCATGGAAAATAGTAGGAGAGGTACCACGATATTGGATAAAAGCAAATTTTGTTTTAGCTTTTCAAAAGAGGAAGGAGAACAGACCTTTAAGAATATAGGTCAGTCAGCTTCCATTCTTGGGAAAATTCTAGATTAGATCATTAAAGAAATGGCTGGTGAACATATAGAAATAGAGATTACAAATTACAAAGAGCCATGCTGGATTAATCCCCCCCATCTTTTTTTTTAAAAGATCAGTAAGTGATGGGCATATTGAAGCTATACTTTGCCTAGATTTTAGCAAATGTTTTGACAGACTATCTCCTACTGTTTTTGTGAAGATGGAAAAATGTACTCTTAGATGGATTCAGAAGAGGATGAATGACTAAATTCAGAGTAGTCAATGGTTCGATGTTGACTTGACAGGAGGTCTCCTGTGAAGTACCTTGGGGACCTGTGTTTGACCCCGTGTTGTTTAAAATTTTGATCAATGACTTAGATAATGACATAAGTGGCATGTTCATCATATTGGCAGATGCCACAAAGCTGGGAGGGATAGCTAGCACATTAATGAAAAAGTCAGGATCCAAATAGATCTTGACAGCCTGTGCATTAGGCTGAATCTATTATGGTGAAATTCAATAGGGATAAATACAAAATCTTACTTTCACTTGACTCCCTGCTAATGCTAATGCTTTTCTTCCAAGATTATGTCCAATTTATTCTGCCTATATCTTGTTGGTACACAACTGGTTTGCATGTCGTCTCTCCTATCAGACTGTGAACTTCTTTTTTTTAATTTATTTTTACTTTTCAACATTCACTCCCCCCTCCCCAAGACAGCATGCAATCTGATATAGGTTATACATGACAATGATATTGAACATATTTCCACTTTTAACTGTGAGCTCTTTGAGAGGAGGGGTTGTTTTTGCCTTCTTTATATCCCCAGAGCTTATCACCATGCATGCTTAAGTAGGTACTTAATAAATATTTCTTAACTTGACTTGATGCTTTCCCCCCTTTCCAAAACCTCCTCCCCCCAAAAAAGCCCTTCACAAATAAGGTTGTAATTCCACTATATTCCACTCATACCTCATCACTAGTACTGTTTGTTTGTACAAAGCACAGTTTAAGAAAACCATTGATGAGCTAGAGAATGTGCAGGGAAGAACAGCAAAGATGGTGAATGACCTTGTGTACAAAGCAAATGTGGCTCGGATAACAGAACAGTGTGCATTTAGCCTAGAGAAGAGAAGGCTCGGGAGGAACATGATAGTTTCAAATAATTTCTTTCAAATAATTGAAGGAAGCTATTATGTGGATTAGCTTTGTTCTGTTTGGCCCTAGAGTGCAGAACTCAAAACAATGAGTTGAGGTTGCAAACTGGAAAATTTAGACTCATGGTCAGGAAAATAAAAACAAAAACAACTTCTTACTAAATAGAGCTGTCAGAAAATGGAATGAACTGCATTGATATGTGGTGTATATTCCCTGTTTGAATGTCTCTAAACAGGTTGAATGACTATTTTCCAGGTGGGTTATTGTAAGGATTCATTTCAGGTAAAGAATGGACTAGATATTCATTGAGGGTCCTTTCAGCTCTCAAATTCTGTAATTCTATTACTAGTTTAGAAATAATTTTAGACCCAACATTGTCAGGTCTTTGAGGATAAACAATTCTGATTAAACCCAAAATGTAGTTCAAGAATGGTAGCTTGCAATATATATTGATTTTTTTTTCTTTTCAAAGATGTTAGGAATTTATTAAACATCATTAGACTTGTTAAATAGGTTTTGTACCTAGTTACAGTCAAAGTAATTTATTTCAGTAAATAAAATAGCCTAAGATTTTGTGACTACCCCTAAATTTCAGGGAGGATATTTTGTCTAATTCATTCCCTTCACTGGTCCTCTGAGAATGTCCTTCAACATTTCATAAGGGCCTTTGTCTTTCTAGGTTTTTTTATGTTCTTCATATTTCTCTTGATTATATTACAGGATTCTATTATATTAAATTCTCATAATTTACTCAACTATTATCCTGTTTGGGGGCATCTAGGTGGCTTTTAATTTTTTCCCATTAAAAATAATACTGCCATAAAATCTTTAAATAAAGACATTTCTTTTTTTCTGATCTTTTGTATATTTTTAAAATTATTTAACTATTCTGTGTCTATATCAGAAAAACCCATCATTGTGCTATGTTAATGAAAACTATTAGCAGCAAATTTTAAGTTGCTATACATTTATTTTAATTTGATATCCATTTGTTTGTTTAAGCTGATTATATATTATTATTTATTTCCATGATGTATTTATTACATATACATATTTATATATTATAATTATATGATTATGTTTAAGTTGTCATTTACTTGTTTATTTTAAAGTGATATTTATTTGTTTTGTTTTAAGTTGATACAGACTATTGCAGTGATAGAGACAAATGAAACATGTATCACCATAGGTCAGGGTCATACAACATGAGGGTACGGTATGCCTATACAAACTTTTATAATGGTCTTTTGCCTTATTTTGCTTCCCACTTTCAATTTACATTTGTGCCTAAGTTATCTGTACATCTCTTTTGCTTCCTTGTTTTCAGGGGACCTGCTTTGTATTATGAATCTCTAACTGGCAAGGTCCTGACTTTTTAAAATATCTAACCTAGGGTGTGCCTGACATAACAAGCTACATTATAATCAGCGATATAGTATGGTGGGAAGAACATAGAGTGGAAACTTAAAGGATAATAAATATAGAGCTAGAAGGAAGTATTTGATCCACTCTCCTCATTTTGCAGATGAGAAAGCTGAGGCAAAAATTAGTTAAGTGACTTTTCCAAGGTTATATAGGTAGAAGTATTTGAAGAAGGCTTTGAACCTAGCCCTTAGACTCTGGACCCTTTTTTTGTTTGTTGCTTTTATTGTTGTTGTTTCCTATTGTACCATGTGCCTTCTCCATAAATCTGCCCTACAGTTCTGACTTTACCACTTGTCACCTCTGAGAACTTACATAATTCTTTATAGCTTTCTCTTCATCTGTAAAATAAGATTGGAATAAAATAAGGCTGGACTAGATGAACTCTGAGGTCCTGTCCACTTCTGATAAGCTATGACTTTATAATGGTGCCAGTATCCTTTCAGCAGATTTTACAAATCCTAATTCAACTGTGAAAACAAACAGAGGCCACCTACTTTGTATCCAAAACAAATCAGGAAAAGGGCTAATGAAAATTAAGGATTAGCAAAGTAGGCAGTTCAGTAATAGACCTGGTGGTCTTGTTTATTTTTTGTAAAATTGAAAATGGCTAGAGGAAGTTTAAAACTTTTAGAAGGAAGATGCTATATCATAAGGCATCACTCTGAAGTTTTAGAAAAATGGGCTGAAAATTAGAGAAAGTATTTTCCCAACTATGCCACTATCTAATAAATGGTGGGAAATCCCTCAACCAAATCACTCAACCTTTATGGGATTCAGTGTCTACACTGAACAACAAAGGCATCATTCTAAAAGATTACAAAGATATACTATCAAGTTCTGAAATACTGTGATTCCTAAAGAGTCAAATTTGGTATCACAATCTCCCCACTTCCCTTTATGAAAACTGTCTGATCTCTTATTTCCCCTTTTATTCTGATAACAGGTATTCAATGACAAGTTATATGTTGTTGTTTCCTTCTCAATGTACCCAAAGGCAACACTGTCATCTGTCCTTTGCCTTCTAGGGCATTATCCCATTGTTTTGATTGACTTTTTTGTAGGATGGGGGACTGGGTCTCTCCATCTCTCACTGGAAATACAGTGGGTGCTTAGGTAAATCATGCTCATAGGCATGGATGATTTGAACATACTGGACCAGTTCTTTCCTCCTGGGGCAGCCTGGTATTCACCATCTCAGGAACTCACCATATTAGTGTCACACTTGTCTTATGGACTTGCCTTATGAACTTTTAACCCTATCACTCCCTATTGCTGCTCAGAACTTCTGAGCTCAAGTTATTGTTGTGTTTGTTCTTTGTTCTGGAAGAGGACCACAGCATCAGGGAAATGATGACATGACTCGCAGTTAACTTTGATTTGAGTGAGAGAGGATTGTGCAAGGTCACCAGTCTCACTTTCTCCTCCAGAGCCATCTGGATCCAGTGACCAGATATCTGTCAGGAAGACTGGAGATGACCCAAGATGCAGTAGGAGACCCTGACCTTTTTAGGCTAAGACCTTTTCATGTACTCACTTAAAGTGAGGTAACACCCATTCAGTGAATAGACATCTTTAAGGAGTGAGTCAAGGGGTGGCTCCTTTAAATCAGAAAAAATAATCAGGTTGGGAGGGGAAGACCTTCAGGGTTGTAGTTCCAAAGAGAAACAGTCACCACTGACATTCACTGTAAGGCAGAGAGCCCAAGTTAAATGGTCAGCTTCTGGCCATCAAAATTTACCTTCCTTTGGAGAGAAGAAAGAGGAGAGGGAGAGGGAGAGGATGAGCTGAGTTACCTGACTAGGTCGGTCCTCATTCAGGTAACTCAGTCTACTCACAGGTTGTGTCTGTTCTTCTTTTCAAAGAGGCCACAGCATCAGGGAAATGATGACATGACTTGCAGTTGACTTTGATTTGAGTGAGGAGGGCTGTGCAAGGTCACCAGCTTCACTTTCTCCTCCAGAGCCATCTGGATCCAGTGACCAGTTATTCATCAGAATGACTGGAGATAACCTTAGCCTCCTCAGTAGCAGGTTTATCAGTCAGGATCCATGTTTCAATCTTACCTTTTCTCCCTCCTCCAAACCTTAGTAAAGCCCCTATTCCCCTAGGGCAAGTGATCTTAGCAAGCTATTAGGAGGAAAGTATTCTCAAAGAGGAGTTTACTAAACCAAATCTCTGATAGTATAAATCACAAGATATTTTTGGGGGACAGAAATTTTTTGGTGTCCCCTTTATTACATCACAAGGCAACTCTCTACTTTCACTATGTATAAAATGGCCCATATAAACTAAAGTTATAAAGAGCAGTAAAATGATTATTTCTTCAGGACTTAGCAACTACTAGATTTTAAATACCATGAGATCAGAGGCCATATCTTCTTTTCTATGTTTTCTCATGCAGAATAAGATTGAATTATAGGGACATGTTAGCGATTCAGTGCTTACTATGTGCCTGGACATTGTGCTAAACTCTGGAAATACAAATAAAGGTAAAAAATAATTCCTGCCTTGAAAGACTTTATGTTGTAAAAGTGGAGAAAGATGTAAATAACTAGTTAAAGATATATACAGAATAGATTAAGGTAGTCTAAAAAGGGATGTCATTAGCTGCTGGGGAGAGCTTAAAAAGGATTCTTACAGAAAGTGAGACTTGAGGTAGGTTTTGAAGTAAGTCAGGTGACTAAGAGGCAGAGGTGAGGAGGGTGAACATTCCAAACATGGGGAACATCCAGTGAAAATCCACTGAGAAGGGAGATGAAACGATGCTTTGGAGGAACTGCTACTAGATCCACATAGTTGGATGGCATGTGCATGGCAGAAGACTGGAAAGGTGTGAAAAGCCCAGGTCGTTAAAAACAAAAACAAAATTTTAATGGCTGAACAGATGACTTTTTTTTAAGCAAATGGGGTTAAATAACTTGCTCAAGTTTACACAGCCAGTTATTTCTGCGTGTGGTGCTAAGTATCTGAGCCCAGATTTGATCCCCAGGTTATCCCGACACCGAAGCCGGTGCTGTTACTCACTGTGCTACCTGGCCGCCCCAGAGGACTTTGTTTTTGGGCAGCTAGGTGGTTCAGTGGATAAAGTACCAGGCCTAGATTCTGGAAGACCTCAGTTCACATCTGACCTAAGACATAATTTAGTTATGAGGGAAGTAACTTAGCCTCTGTTTGCCTCAGTTTTCTCATATGTAAAATGGGGATAATTATAGTGTCTACCTCCCATGGTTGTTGTGAGAACTAAATGAGATAACAACTATAAAGTGCATAGTACAATGCCAGGCAGGTAGTGCTGTGCAGATGTTATTATTGTTATTGTTGATCTGAGAGGTTAAGAAAATAAGTTACGAGTGCTCATTGAGAAGTGAGTGACGTGGTCAGGTATACACTTTAGGAAAAATTACATCAGTGGCTGAATATAGAATGGATTGGACCTAGAGGAAGGGAGAGACTTGAGGCAGGAAGACTAATTAGAAAACTATTACAGTAGTCCAGGCTTATACCATATCTGTGACTATATGAGTGGCGGGGGGAGTAGATGTAAACAATAAATGTAAAGGTAAAAAAAAAGGCAAGATCTAGCAATGGACTGGATATATAGGGTGAGCAAGAGTAAGCAGTCAAGGATTACACAGACAGAGTGAGCCTGGGTGACTGGAAGGATGCTGCTGCCCTCACCAGTAATAAAAAATTTTGGAAGAGACTGAAATGAGAGTAAAGAGAATAAGTCTGTTTTAGAAAAGTTGAGTTTGAGATGCATCCAGTTTGAGATATCCAAGAGGCAGTGTGAGATGTATGACTCTGGGGAAACTTGGACTAGATTTGCAGATTTGGTATTCATCTATGTAGAGATGATAATTCAAACCCATAGAAACTGATGAGATCACCAAGTAAGCAAGTCAAAAGTTGACAAGAGAGGAGGAGCCAGAATGGAGCCTTGGGGTACACGCATCTTTAGTGAGTTGACTTGGATGAAAAACCAGCTTAAGAGGCTATGTCAGATAGTCCAAGCATAGGAGAAGAACCAGGAGAGATAAGTGTCAAGAAAATCTAGAGAGGAAAAGGTAAATGAGTATCAGAGAAATCATGATTAGGAGCAGGTCATTATATTTGACAATCAAGAGACCCTTGGTGTCATTGGTTACTGTCTATAAAGAGGTTGTCTTGGAAATTACAGTTGGGTCACTGTAAAAATTTAGAAGACAGAGTATTTGTAGACCTAAGTAATAAAAAAATATTTCTGTAATTGTACTTTTGAATAATTCATTCTGTTTAGTCAGTGTAACCAAATAACTTGAATCATCAGAGGACTCATAGTGATTCAGTAGCCCAGAATAAATCCTGCCTTGGAGACATTCCTTTCCTTCTGTTATTGTTTGAGTGGACTATTCTGACTTTCACTGTGTTTATGGTTAGTGTCTGGCACATAGAAAGTGCCAAAGGTTCCAGAAAGCCCAAAGGTAACCCAACTGTAGAGGATATCTATGTATCTATTACTATCATCTATCTATCTATCTATCTATCTATCTATCTATCTATCTATCTATCTATC
>NW_027187419.1:23266820-23401300 GCF_028583685.1 Petaurus breviceps papuanus | reverse complement strand
ATCTATCTATCTATCTATCTATCTATCTATCTATCTATCTATCTATCATCTATCTATCTATCTATCTATCTATCTATCTATCTATCTATCTATCTATCTATCTCTCTATCTCTCTATCTATCTATATCTACATATTCCTGATTCTAAAGGCAGCTATATATATAGTATGCATGCATGCATGTATGTAGGTATGTATCCATATGTATTTGTATATATGTATATCTATCTTTATCTAGCTAGCTAGCTAGCTGCCTTTAGAATCAGGAACCTCTGAGTGCAAGCAAGCAAGTAAAAAAATAAATGCAAAGACATACATGAGTATATATGTAAATGACATTTTAGTTTTAATTATAAAATTATATTATAGATTTAAGATGCTATACTTATCAAGCATACATATAGATATAAGATGATATTAAGAAATATGCATATCTCAAATTTGGTCTAAACTATGACTTCATTGGTATAGGTCACTCTAATAAGGGAAAATCTTCTACCATTGAAGATCTACATCCGTAGAGGCAATTAGGTGCTATAGAGGCTAGAGATCTGGGCCATGGATTCTGGGAGATCTGAGCTCAAAATCAGTTTTAGGTACTTACTAGCTGTGTGACCCTGGGTAAGTAATTTAATCTCTGTATGCCTCAGTTTCCTCAACTGAAAAATGGAGGTAGTACTAGGATCTACCTCCCCAGGTTGCTGTGAGAAACAAATGAGATAATTATTTGTAAAGTACTTATCATAGTGCCTGGCATATAATAAGTGCTTAATAAATGCTTGGTCCCTTACCTTCTGTAACTTATTGTCAGCTTTAAAGTTTCTTGAAGTATTAGAGTTACCTGATTGTCCCATGGGGTCACTTATCCAGTATATATCCAAAGTGGGGTGGGGGGTGGGGGGAGAAGAACACTTTAGAGGTCAGATATGAACCCGATTCTTCCTTTATTCCAGTGCTAACTCGGCTCTTCTCTCCTTCCTTACTCCTACTCCCCATATGTAAATATATACATATGTATTCTATTTAAATTACCAAACATCAATTTTATTGTATTTTAAAAGTTTTGTATTTCTTTAGAAGATGAACAAGTGAATATGCCTTAGTGTCTCTGTGTCTGTCTCTGTATGTGTCTATGTGCAGGTATATTAGCTTCATCTCCTCACTTAGAACTTTCTGAACCCAATCAACAAGAAATCTTCCTCACCTTTTTGATCATGGGTCCATGAATGAACAGAGCTCCCTAGACAATGGGTTGGCCAGTTAATTGATAAGTCAGCACTGCCTGTGCATGATTTTCTTTCTTTTTAAAGTCACTCTCAATGAGTTGCATGAGCTTTTGCTTCCTACTTTAAACTTGGATCACCAGAAGGTCACCCCAGACTGCTGCATCATTCATTCTGGCTTGCTGCTTAGAGCATCTTTGGAAGCTTACATCCGATCCTAAAGGTTGATGTTAAGGTTTTTATTCTACTGCTTGAATAATGGGACTTATGTCTATGCTCATCATTTCTTGGTCAGCAAAACTGTCTGAGGAGACCTGAAAAACACCTTTATAAAAATAGAACCCTTTAAAATCTAAATATTATATTACGTATAAAAATCTGTATTGAGTAGTGAAAAAGCTGTCATACTCAATGGAGGCAACAATTTGTTACCACTAAATTCTAGTTTTTTTCCTTCCTTCTTAGTTAAATCAGGCAGACACTTGCATGTGAAATATGCATTTAAAAATTTTAGTATCAATAGAGTGTTTTCAGCTATGTAAACAATTAGGACTGTGACTTACTGTGGGTCAAAAACTAGTTAGTACCTGAGGCCACATTTGAACTCAGATCTTCCTGACTCCAGGCCTGGTGTTCTATCTATTACAACACCTAGCTGTCCCATAAATTGTTGATTAATCTCTTAGAATTTTTCTAATTCTGGCATTCGATTATCCCAAAGATGTATATAATTATATAACTTATTTGTATCTAACTCTATATTAGCACTGGTCCAATAGCATAATGGAAAATTAGATTCATAAGTGTAGTGTGCTTTCATTATGAAAACCCCCTTTTCCAAGATAGATAAACAGCTCATCAATATCTCATAGTCAGAGCTGCCTGAGGATACTGAGAGGGTAAAAAGATTTACCAGTGATTATACAGTGAGATAAGTTCAAAGGCAGGACTTGAAATCAGGTTCTTGACTTCAAAATATGCCCTTCTGTCTACTGTCTTGCTCCTATAAATTCAGAGAATTAGTTCATTGGGAGTTGTTACAGAAGGAAGTAGAAACAAAATGAAAATGGATTTTAATCCATAACAATAACAATAGCTATTATTTATGTTACATGCTAGTGTTTGCAAAGCATGTTACATGTGTTAATTTATTTGATCTTCACAACAAAATGCCCTGGGAAGTAGGTGTTATCCCCATTTTACAGATGTGAGCTCTGAGACTGTAAGGTACATTTCTAGTGTTACACAACAAATAAGTGTATGATACAGGATTTAAACTTCTGTTTCACTGACTCCAAGACCAACACTTTATCCACTGTACCACTTGGCTACTCAGTTCAGGAAATCTAGTCCTTAGTGTCATCTCTAGGAGAAATTGTTCATTCACTCAAAAATCACCCGTTCTTAGCTAATGGTTTCCTCTTACAAGGGAGGGTCATTTTGTGTTTTCTCCCAAATTAAAATCCAAGAGTTATTTTTTATTAACCTACTCATTGTTATTACCTTCTTTTTTAAATGATAACCTTTCCATTTTTCTGGTAATAGGAGGTAATTAATAGGCCATAAAAATCACTTAAAGAAAGCTGATGCATTTTACAAAACACAAAGTGGGCACATTTTAAAATTATGAAAGCTTAATCTCTAATAGTCAGTATAATAGAATTGTGGCTTACACATTGGGGAGCAGTATTAAACCATAAATGTATGTATTACTATATATACTGTGGCCTTTAAACAATGGTTAAAGACAAATTATTGAGGTTTAGAAAAAGCTGGTTGAACAATGAATATTCTTTAAATGAGTTGTTAGTCTCCATCATGAAAATGGATAAGCATTGGCTAAAAACAATGTATGTTTTATTTTAACTGAAATAGTAGGGAGTTTTGCTTTGCATTTAAGTTCTGAAAGCTTTTCTTCTTTAAAACCAACAGAGACCAAAGTCATAGCTACATATGCTACCAAATGGTCTGTTCTCTGGCCAAAATAATAGCTGATCAGCAAACAGTCAATCAGATCACCACCCAGCCACAGTCCAGTTATTTCACCTGTCTTAAGTTGAATATGATCAATTTTTGGAGCCATCCAATCAATTGCTTCTCAGCCTTTTCAGTTCAATAACAACAAACCTAATTGAACAGAAAATGATGTGTCTGGTCATGCACGAAAATAGCCTCCCTTTGGATTGTTTTAAAATTTAGTTTAAAAAAGAGGGATTTTCATGATGTAGATATGAATCTCAATATATAAGGCACTTTACAATGTTGAATAAACATCACTTAAAATGCTAATCTTGCCAATATTGTGTTATAGTCACACTCTAGGCTTTCCTCATATTTCCGTAGCATTTTACTCTAGGTAATGATTATTATATTGCTCTCCTTGCCAGGAGAATCAAAGCTGACTCAGATTTAACTCCTCTCTAAGTTTGGACTAAATAGAGTGAGAGAAGAGTGGCTTTAAAAACCTGTATTCTATTCTATGTAGTAATTGATATTTTTCAAACGTTAGAATTAATGTTTTTTTTTGGGGGGTGGCAAGACAAGGAAAGGAGGATAAAGAGGTAAATAATAGGAATTGCATGCACACACACAAACTCTAGTAACTATAATTCTGAACATAAAGCTACATACACACACACACACACACACCTCAAAACAAAGCAACAACAACAAAAACCAACCACTGCAAAACACACCAAGTAAATTCAGAAAATTCAAGGGAGCTTGGATCTGGAAGGGACCTCAAAGCCTATCTAGGCCAAACTTCCTTATTTAACAGATAAGGGAAGTGAATGCCAAGAAGGTTATATGACTTCCCTAAGGCCACACAGGAAACAAGCATCAGAGGCACTTTAAATCTAGGTTCTCTGACCCCAAACTCAGCATTCTTTTCACTAGGGAACATTACCTTCCAATATCTCCTGACTTCTGTTCTTACTATTGGATGAAAAAACTTTTTGTTTTCATGGGATTATAGATTTAGAGTGAGAACGACAAATAAGTCCATAATAGGAATTCCATGTACATATAAAACCCCAATAAACCTTAACCCAGAGCATTAGGACTCTGCATTCA
This sequence comes from Petaurus breviceps papuanus, assembly GCF_028583685.1. NCBI lineage: Eukaryota > Metazoa > Chordata > Mammalia > Diprotodontia > Petauridae > Petaurus > Petaurus breviceps. The sequence goes on along the minus strand of NW_027187419.1, from coordinate 23,397,004 downwards.
CTCAAAGCAACTGGATAATTCACAGGATTACAAAATTGTTGATACAGAGCTGAGTTGGTTTGATCTACTATCTAGTAGAATTGTCTCATTTTATAGATAAGGAGGCTTCAGCTCAAGGAGGTGGTGATACCCAAGGTCACAAGATTGTTTGCATGTATAAAAGGAAAGACTTGAACCCAGGTCCTCTTACTCTAGAGATGTTCTTTTCACTACCTCCCTTCTGCCAAATGGCATGAGGAGAAAGGACTATTCTTAGATAAATGCTGGATCTGCCACTTACTACCATCTCCTCAAGATAGCTAGCACCCTGTATCTCTCCTCTCTTTTTCAGCCCAGCTCCTCAATTTTGTATATACTCATTACCTCTACTGCATGTCCTCTTCCTTGCTCCTCACCTTTTTGCAATCTGGTTTTCCACTTCATCATTCAACTGAAACTGTTGTCTTTAAAGTTATCATGAATCCATTAATTGCAAAAGCATATGGCCTTTTTTTCCTGTTCTTATCTTTTCTTTTTTTTTAAAGCAATCAGGTTAAGTAACTTGTTCAAGGTTACATGGCCAGTTATTTCTGGGTGTGGTGCTGAGTATCTGAGCCCAGATTTGATCCCTGGGTCATCCCGACACTGGAGCCGGTGCTCTTACACGCTGAGCCACCTGGCTGCCAGTTGTTCTTATCTTTCTTAACCTCTCTGTTTGACAATGTTGACTACCCTGTCCTTTTGATAGTTTCTCCTTTCTACATTTTTATGAAACTATTTCTTTTGTCTGACTATGCCTTTTTTAGTCTTTACACTTACTCATCATCTATGATATACAACTGTGGCTGTACTCCATGGCCACACTAGTCTGTGAAAGGGTGAGTTTCTTAATGTGTGAGCTAGGCTAAAATGCTGTCAAGGTATTTTCCAACTCTCAAATTTGGTAATTTCATTATTTTCTCTTCTTTATCTCTTTCTCCATCTCTCTCTTTTTCTGTCTCTATTGTCTCATCATCTCATACAACTTTAATTATCATCTCTATCTATCTATCATCTATCTAGCCTTAGTCTCTCTCATTAGCTCCTGTGCACCAGCTGATTATAATTAATCATCATTTGATGATTAGACATCTCAAAGTGGATGTTCTAGATACATCTCACAGTGTACAGACCTAGAGCTTACTATTTTTCCCTAAAGCACTTCCCTCTACCAAACATCCCTACTTCTGTCCAGGACACCATTATCCTTCTAACCCCCTAATATTGTATCCTCAACATTAGTCTCAGTACATCACCTTTCCTCACCAAACTTCAATATTCAATCAGTTGCTAAATCTATTTTTTTTTGGGGGGGGGTAGGGCAATTAGGGTTAAGTGACTTGCCCAAGGTCGCAAGCTAGTTTTTATGTTGTGTCTGAGGCTGGATTTGAACTCAGGTCCTCCTGACTCCAGGGCTGGTGCTCTATTCACTACTCCATCTAGCTGCCCCTAATCAGTTGCTAAATCTTACTATTTCGACCTTCACAATATCTTTCATATCTGGTTCCTTATTTCTATTCCTTATAGCTACCACATTTACTCAGTTAATGTGGTAACATTAACTCAACCTCTTATTTTCTTACTAGACTATGTCAGTGGCCTCCTGTGTGGGATACAGAGACCCTAACCCCCAAAATTGATCACTGAGAGACCTCTCAAAGTGAAGCAGAAAGGTTTATTAGAATCTTGAGAGAAGTGGGCAGTCTAGTCACTGGAACTATGCCCAGAGAGAGGAGGCCGCCTTACAGGAGCAGAAGCTGGTTTAAATAAGCAAGGGTTACCCTCCCCTCCCAAACATTAACCTAATTATTACTAATGAGGCTCCAATTTTGTTAGATAACATACATAATATATGAGGTCCACTATGCAAGCGCAATAACAACCTCAGAATACTGAACCCCCTTCAGTCTAACCTAGATGTGTCCTTATCTGGGCCTGAGTGTCCCAAGGCAGCTGTCTGCTTTCTGATTGGTCAAATCCACATACTGATGCCAACATTATTTCATTTTTAGTATTATCTAGGAGTTCTCTGTGAACTGGAAACTTGAACTTCTTCCCAAGGCTACTGGCTGGTACTTTTTATCAGTAGTCTTGTTTCAGCAATTCTTGCAGTTCTATAGAAACTTAACCCTTTGCTACCTCTCAACTACCATTCCTTTCCCCAAACTAAAAACACCTCTAATTTGGTCTCAATAGTTAATCGAATCAATTGTATTAATACTCAATAGCTCTTACATTACCTTGAAATACACAATGACTTACATATATATATATGTATATATATATGTATATATATATATGGGGAAACAATACTGAACTTAGTTACAAAATACAAGGAATTAATAAGAATGTATATATGATATTCAGAATGGGGAAACTTCACTGCAAGTCATTCCACACACTCCCAATTGTTCTCTGCCCATTCTGACCAATCCTCCACATAGCCACCAAAGTGGTCTGCCTTAGTACAGTACTCTAGTACATTACCTAGGACGCTAAAGTCCCCTACTTAATAAATTCAAGTGAATTATTCCTCATTGCCTCCAGCATAAAATATAAGCTCTGGCTATTAAAAATCTTCCCAACCTGTCCCCAAATTATTTTTCTAGCATCATTATACTTTGTTCACCTTCCTAAATCCCATAACTCACCAAACAGACCTCTTTGTTTCTCACTCAGTACTTTTATCTTATCCGTGCTTTTCGTGTCTGGAATGCACTCCCTCCTGACTTCAACCATATAGAATTCCTCATGTCCTTTAAGAGAGCTGCTCAAACACCATCTTCTAGGAGAACTCTTTCCTCATCTGCTCTCCTCCTGCCCTGAAATGTTTGTATCATTCTTCCCAAAATACCTCACAATAATTTGTTTTTATTCCTTTTATAAATGTACTTATATATTTACATATTTTCTCCTCAAATAAAATGTAAGCTCTTTAAAATAATGGCTTATTTTTTCATCATTTTATTTCCAGTGCCTAGCACAATGTAGGTACTTCATTGCATGTTAATTGATTGGTTGATTAAAGAAACCATGGGCAAGTAATTTCCTCTTTCTGGGACTTAGAGACTTAGAGATTTAGGGACTTAGAGATTTGTAAAATGAGGGGTTACAATAGACAATTTCTAACATCCTTTCTACCCTAATCCCCTGTTGTTTTATGTAAACTTACCTGACCTACTATATCTGACCCAACCAAACCCTGGGCCATGCTTTATGTCCCAATTAGTCAGAGGCTATGATTATGCCAATCTTCTTTCTCTTTCACCTCCATTTTCTATTGCTTGCTCTGGGAACAGTAGTCCTATCTATAATACAATTCCCTTTGAGAAAAAGGAATATCAGCTGACTCCCCTATGATTCTAGTCACTAATCCTGTGACTTCACAAACCAATATACCTTTCTTTGGCCTCCACTTCCTTCTATGTGTTATCTTCAGCTTCTAGACTATAAATGCCTTGCTTTTTGTAATTATATTCCCAGTGCCTGACACATTACTTGACACATAAGGACTCACTGCATGTTTCATTTATTCATTCATTTCAGCTCTAAGTCTATGATCCTCTATCATCTCAGGTTTAACTCAAGCTTCCTGGATTTTGGAATTGTTTCTGGAACATTTTTTTCTTAAAAAGACATTCAATCAAATAAATAAATCAATAGTATGAAAAATCTGAGAAGTTTTTTTTTGTTTCATTTTTCATCTTAAGTGCTCATAAGAAAATTGTCCTTGAGCTAATAGCACTTTTTATGGATTTGCTTTAATCCCAGTACTGTGATGATTAGCAGTCTATGTAACCAAGTAACAATTGCCACTTATAACTATTTGACAATGTATTTCACTGATCTTAATTTATCTGTAAACTGGTTAGCAACTAGATATTAAAACAAGGTTTGTTTTTCTTTCTTTTTTATTTTAATCTCTTTAGCTTCTTTAGACATGAAAAAGTTTTCTCAGCCAGAAAGGGAATGGATATCGCCTGGGATTATACTAAAACTGGAAGGCTAGAGGTGAAAAAGGAGATGTCAGATTCAGATTAACTTCTAAGAGAGGCAGAGCCAGTTTGCTGAAGGCAACTGGCCATTGTAGAAATGGAGGAGGAGAAAATGTCAGATTTGGCCCAGGTTCACTATTGGAAAGAGAGCCTTAAATGTCTATTCTATTTCTTTCTATTCTGACTTAAAAGAAAAAAAAAAGATCAAATGGATAGGGGATGGCAGAGAGGCGGTGGAATAAGATACTTGTCCCTGGGCCTTACTGGGTCTAACAGAAGGCAGTCTTAGATAAGGGTGTTAGCTAAGGTGCTGGGGAAGGCACCTAATTAAAGACTTGATACCTAGAGGAAGTAGGCAGCAAAGTCAGGGGTTTTCAAGAGAGAGTTCGTGAAATACCGCACTGCCAAGCCACATAAGAGCCTGAACAGCTGGAGGCCATTTATTGGCAATGCTTCCAGCAGAGGGCCGCAGGCTCTGGACTGAACGCTGCACTGAGTGATAAAGTTCATTGGGGGATTTTTTGATTCCAGTGGCAAGACAAATGAGTAAGATTTTAACAAGCCTGGGAATAGTAAGAGCATTTAATTAGAAAGAGACATTTTCATCTTTGGTCTTTGTGTTTGTTTCCCAAAAAAAACTTGCCCAAGATATCTGTTTCTGGTATAAAATACTAGCTAGATAAGAAAAAAATAAAAATATATTTTGACACTAAGGTACTTTATTGAAATTGGGAATGATCTGTCCTCCATTCTCTAGATCCCTTTTCTTGGAAGAGAAGTAGGCTAATGATGTGTTGTGGGTTGAATGAGGAGAGCAAATGATGGAAGAATGATCTCTATTTCAGTCAGTCAATAAATAACAAAATATTAGGGAGAGGAGTGGGGGGGGAAGCCAACACACTGGATGATAGAATCAGGATCCAAAAAAGATATGACAGGCACAAATAATAAGCATAATCTAAAAGGATGAAAATTAATAGGAATAAATCAATAGTTTTAAACTTGGGCTTATTTGACAGAAGGCTATAGAAGCAAAAGAAAAGGAGGGGTCATGTAGATGGGATGTGACCTGTCTGGTAGCCAGGAAATAAAAAAGAATGGTATTCTAGTCAAGTAGTGACTTTCTCCTTTTCCTTTCTTGCTACTTCCAGTCTTGTTAGAGCATGTGTAAGGAGACTGACAAAAATTACTTTTTCTCTTACTAGTGTCCCTCTGACCTAATCCCTCTGGTGACACAGTAGAGAAAGCCCTGGAACTCAAGTCAAGAAGATCTGGGTTCAAATCCAACCTTAGGTACTTACCAGCTGTGTGACTTTGGGCAAGTCTTTCTTTGCCTCAGTTTCCTCAACTGTTAAATGGGGATAATAATAGTACCTACCTCACAGGATTGAGCTTGGCACAGTTCCCTTTGCATAATTAGTTCTAAATAAATGCTTATTCCTTCCTCCTTCCCCATACACAGCTCCTCTAAGGGTTGAAGGCAAAATTTAAGCTTTTGCATGCCAAATTTAATACCACAGTTTATAGTAGCTTTAGAAATTTATTTTGAATTGAGACTATCCTACCAATTAGTAATAAAAACCTACCTTCTTAGTTCAATTACAGGAATCTCCACAGTTACCTTTTTCTGTGCCCTATTGTACTGCCCAGAATTGATGGTAATTGACCTAAGAGATTTTTTTTCACGAAAGACTATAAGAAAAGGAGGTGTCAGTCATAATAGGTACTTAAAAATATTTGTTTTTAAAATCAATAATTAAGGTACTAGAAGCCTCTTAAGAGCAGAAAAAATTCAGAGGAGACTCAGTAAGATAGAAAAGTGACTCAGAGTTGTTTGGAAGAACTGGGATATTTGACCTAAAGCAGAAAAGGCTTCAAAGGAATTGATGTTTTTCAGTCATTTTTAAATCGTGTCCAACTCCCTGTGGCCTCATTTTTAGTTTGCTTGGCAAAAATATTGGAATAGTTTGCTTTGTCCTTCTCCAACTCCTTTTACAAATGAGGAAATTGAGGCAAAAAGCGATTAAGTGAATTGTCAAGGGTCACACAGCTAGTATCTGTGACCAGATCTGAATTCAGGAAAATGAGTCTTCCTGACCATTAGTATGCTGCCAATCAGAGGTTAAATATTTGGAGGTTTGTCATCTAAGGAGGAATTAGACTTGTTTTCATTGGTTCCAGAAGAAGTAAATAGGGTAAATAGGTACAAATTACAGAGTCAAATTTTGGTTCAGTCTAAAAAAAAATAGAAATGTTAAAAAAAATACAAAAAGGAATGGGCTGCCTTATAAGGTAGTAAGTCTCTTGTTCCTAAAGGTCTTCAAGTGGAGACTTGTTTCCAGGAATATTATAGAGAGTAGTCATATTTCCAACATGGTGTGAAAAGATTATTTTTTCAACTTCTTTTACCTTTCAGTAATAGAAATGCATGATCCTACTCCTTTTAAACCTTTAAGCATTGATACGAATGCTAGGTATAGACTAAGTACTACTTGACAAATACTTGATTGATTAATCCCCTACATTATGCCTTTCGAATACAGACTTCTAAGTTGTTTAGATTATTCTATCTCCATTTCTACCCTAATAGTATTTGCCAGTTCATTCAATCAAGATATTTAAATACTCTCAAACAACATTGTTTCATGTCTATCTTAATAATTGTAGTATGTGAGCAATTCATACATTCTAGGCAGGGTGTTTGGTGAATTCTTGATCAAACTATTTACATCATCTCCAATGTTGAATATTTTCTAAGCTGAATAGTAAAAGTTTTCATTTCAGATTCAACCAGTGTAATCCTGACATTTTAACTTCTGTATTTTTTCTTCTGAGTAATACGTGAAATATATCCAAATAAAAATAAGCATTTTTGTACCCGTTAGTGTTTTTTCTTCTGAAAAGAGAAAATCTAAAAGTATAGCATTTAATTGGCCTTAGTTCTACAAGGACATATATACTGCCCTTTCAAGCAGTGGCTTCCCAATCTAAATTCCCTCTGTTCAATATGATATTGCCAAGGCAAATTCATCTCTCAATAGCAATCAAAATGTTGCTAAAGAAATAGATTGGAATCGTTTCTTGACTATATGAAGAGAATGACTGCAGTGTGGTGGGGTACTGGTTGCACGAGTATTTTGCTAAGCAGCCTGCTTTCTATTGGGTCAGCTAAAGGTAACCTATCATAATGCTTTTACAGGAAGAGATGGAAGGAATTTTATAAGTCATTTAGTCCAAAGTCATCATTCTAAAGATAAAGAAATAGAGAAAATTTAAGTCACTTGTACAAGGTCACACACACATAGTATGTAGCATTCATTGCATTAAAGTTCAGGTCCTTTAATTCCAAATCTAATTCCCTTTCCCACAATTCTATGCTACCTGCTAAATTTTCAGAAGCTAATGCTACTAGCACTTTGTAGAAACAAAGAATCAGATCACCTAAAACAGATTATGTTGCCTGGGGCTCAAGCATACTCTACTTCTTTGAATGATGTTTGCAGAGGAATGGAGTAATAGCCAATGTTTAAATGGCGAGGGGTGAAGGAGCTCATGGAATCAGATTTAGGAAAAGGTCATGGGGTAAAGAAATTGATTGTGGGGGTGGCCAGGTAGCACAGGGAGTAAGAGCACTGCCTCCACTGTTGGAATTACCTGGAGATTGAATCCCGGTCTCAGATACTCAGCACCACACCCAGAAATAACTGGCTGTGTAACCTTGAACAAGTTACTTAACCCCAATTGCTTTAAAAAAAAATTGAATGTGTAGAAAGCTGGGGTGGAGACTAAAAATATATTCCTGTTTCAGTTAGTTTTTTTCTCTTTCTCTTAGTATATGAAAATGAATATAAAGTTTTCAAACCAAGCACAGAAGAGAAAAATGAATTATCTAAAGGCAGAGTCATATAAGTTTGTTTCAAATGAACACTGCATCCAAATGAATGAATAAACAGAGTTTTATCCAATGCTTACTATTTGCCAGGTACTGTTCCAGGTGCTCAAAATTTAAATACAAATGATTAAGATCATATTTTTTTCCTCAATGATTTTAATGTGGAAAGGTGACAGATTTAGGAGACGTAGAAATTTGGGTGGGGGGGGATTGACAAGTTTGGGAGATGTTCCTGGTCTGGTAATGACTGAAGGGACCCTGTTCTGGGAGAAATAATGTAAAAACTAACCTATCACAGTCCAGGATGCAGGGACAAAATCTGAATTCTAGTGTGGAAGGAGGATAAAAGGTATGATGAGAATGTAGTGTAGTAGTTATGGTTTGGAAATAGACAATCAATAATCTCTCTGTTGGGGCAAATATAACCCCCACTAAGTGAAGATTGATGGATTCAGGACCTGTTCTGCTTGGCCATTGAAGCAGAATTAAAAGCAATATGTGGTCTTTTCAAAGGACATTTAGTTTTGAAATGTGAGAGAAGGGGAGAGGATAGAAAATAAACTGCTTGATTTTTCACTCTGTGGCATAGATATGACCATGTTCAAAAAGGCTGTGCAAGTACTAGAAGTTTTTAGCATGCTAGAAAGGGAGGTCAGGTTCAGTCTGGTTACAGATTATGTCTTGCTTCCAAGGACCAGCCTACATGAGTACAGAGAAGCTCAAGAGTGATAAATTAGTTGGTGATAAATTCTTAGGCCCTAGCAAAACATGAGACAAAGAAAAATATAAAATAGCATTTGGTGTTTGTGCCCTCTTTTTCTACTTCAATGACAGCAACAAAATGGCAGAAGGTGCTAAGAACCACTGTTTCTAGAAAATAAAATTGGGCTCAATGGAGGGAAAAACATCCTAAAAATTAGAAATGCCCAAAAGTAGAATGAATACATGTAAGTAGTGCATTCTCACCAATGGTGTGCTGAGGCCAGCTCATATTAGCTCACAAGGGCCAATTCTTCAGTTTTCAGAAAGAGCGTTTATACCTCAAAAATTGGATAACACTACAAATCAAGGTGTTTTAAAATTGTTTTGAAGATTGTCAAGATTTTTAAAAGTGACAAAAAAGTATAAATAGTATAGGTTAAACTTAAAAGAGCCAATTGTTAAACATTTACCAGCATACCCATGGTTCTTTCTCACTGGAGATCTTCAAGCAATCCCAGATAACTGGTTTCTGGAAGAGGAAACTTGGTTCATTGGATGAAAATCTGGACTTTGAGTAAGATGTGGCTTAGACTCTTACCTCTGAAACTTATAAGTATCTCTTAGTCTCAATTTATTCATCTGAAAGATAAATCTAATAATTGGCACCAACATCATAGGATTGTTGTGAGGATTAAATGAGCTAATACATATAGAGCTGTTGATGTTTATTTGTTGCATTTTGCAGCTCTTAAAGTGCTATATAATTTATGGGGAAGGAACCAAGATGGGAGAATAAAGGTCTTAGTTGAACTCTGTCAAAACTTCCTTCCAAATGACTTTAAAATAAGGCTTCAGGTTGAATTCTAGAGTGGCAGAGCCAACAAAAGGTCAGAGTGAGACATTCTTCCAGCCCAAGACAATTAAGGAGATTGGAAAGGAAGATCTGTGGCACAAGGATAGAGTCCATCTCAGAGCCCATTAGCAGTGAGACTAGGTGGTGGTGACAGAAGCAGCAGAAGTTTCTAAAACTCTTAAGCTAGAGAAAGTAAGGGGAACCTGCAGCTAGTCAGAAACACATTACAGGGAACCTGTTCTAACATTGAACACAGGATCAGATGTTGTTTGGCCAATCCATTGCCATACCCACTCCTGGATCAGAGTTCAAAGGCAGAGAAGAGCACTTTCAGTCAAGAGGGTGTGGGAGCCCTGAGGAAAAGTACCACTTCTGATCACTATGGATTAGAGACCATGAGGATCAGCATCAGTTGAAATCCTAAGGGATCAGGGGACCTTCATGGTTAAGGACCAGAGTGTAGACCAGGACATCAGTTACCACACTTCTCCCAAGATCACACCACCTTGAAAGTACCCAAAAAATTCCCAAACCCCAGAATTAGCTCTGAAGAAGTAGAAAAAAAAGTCTAAAGCTTGAGACAATTCTCTTTCCCCCCACATGAGGAACAGAGTTCAATTTAAAAATACACTTTAAAATCAAAAAATAGGGTGGAAAAATAAGCAAACAACCAAAACAGAACCTGACCATACAAAGATACTAAGGTGACAGGGAAGATTAAGACAAAAATTCAGAAGACAATGAAGTCAAAACAGGTAAAAGCAAAGCCTTAAAGACAAAATGTGAACTGAATACAAACCCAACAAGAATTGGGCTGCTAAATGATGATTTTTAAAATCAAATATAAAAGATAAATTCCATTTACAGTATCTTCAGACAATATTAAATATATAGGAATCTACTTGCCAAGAAAAACTCAGGGGTTATATGAACACATTTGTAAAACTCTTTCTCATACAAATAAAGAAAGATCTAAATGCCTGGAGAGATATTAATTGTTCATGGGTAGGCTAAGCCAATGTAATATCAACAAATTCTACATGAGCTAATTTGCTTATTCAGTGTCATTTCAACCAAACTACTAAAGAATTATTTTATGGAGCTAGAGAAAATAAAATTCATCTAGAGGAACAAAAGGACAAGAATATCAAGGCATTTAATAAAAACAAAATGTGAAGGAAAGCAGCCTAGTAGTTCCAGTTTTCAAATTATACTACAAAGAAATAATTAGGAAAACTATCTGGAACTGGCTAAGAAATAGAGTTGCAGATCACTTGAATAAATTATATACACACAATAATAAATGACCATAGTAATCTAGTGTTTTTGATAAAGTAAAAGATCCAAGCTTTTGGGCATAAGAACTCAACATGTGACAGGAATTTTTGGGAAAACTAGAAAATAGATTGGTAGAAATGAAGCATGAAAACTAGGGGCAGCTAGGTGGTACAGTGAATAGGGCACTAGACCTAGAGTCAGGAAGACTCATATTTCTAAGTACAAATTTGGCCTCAGACGCTAAATAACTATGTGACTTTGGGCAAATAACTTTCCCCTGTTTGCCTCAGTTTCCTCATCTGGAGGACTGATTTGGAGAGGGAAATGGCAGATAACACCAGTTTCTTTGCCAAGAAAACCCCAAATGGGGTCATGAAGAGTTGGACATGACTGATAAAACAACTAAACAACAAAAGAAATACACCAATGTCTCACACCACATGAAGATAAGGTCAAATGGATAAATGATTTAGACAAAAGATGATATCATAAGTAAATTAGAGGGGAATGGAAAAAAAAAACATGTACCTATCAGATCTATGTATATGGTAAGAGTTTATGACCAAACAAGAAGTAGAGGAGATTATGAAGATTTTGCAAAAAAAAAAAACAAAAACCACCTAATGCAGCCAAAATTAGAAGGAAAACAGGAAACTGAAGAAAAAATTACAGTAGGTTTCTCTGTTAGAGGCCTCATTTCTCAAATACATACAGAACTGAGCTGAATTTATAGAAAGAAAAGCCATTCCTCAGTTGATAAATAGTCAAAAGATCTGGATAGGAAATTTTCAGAAGAAGAAATCAAAACTATCATTAGTCACATTAAAAAATGCTCTAAATCACAACTGCTTAGAGAAATGCAAATTAAAGCAGTTCTGAGACAGACCTATCAGAAGGTCTAACACAAATGACAGAAAGGGAATGACAGAAAGGGAAAATGACAAATGCTGGAGGGAAATGTGGAAAAAAAAACCCCAGGATACTAATGCATTGTTAGTGGAATTGTGAACTAGTCCAACTATTCTGGAAAACAATTTTGAGCTATACTCATAGAACTATAAAGCCATACATATCCTTTGACCTGGCAATACCACTAGTAGTACCCCAAAAAGATCGAAGGAAAGAGAAAGGACCCATTTGTACAAAGATATTTATAACAGTTCTTTTTGTGGTGGTGGAAGAATTGAAAATCAAGGGTAACAATTCAAGAATGGTTGAACAAATTGTGATATATGTTTGTGATGAAAAACTATTGTGTTATAAGAAATAACAAGCAGGGTGCTTTCAGAAAAACCTGGGAAGACATAAATGAACTAATGCAAAGTGAAGTGAGCAGAACCAAAAGAACCTTGTGCATGGTAATAACTATATTGTAAGGATGATCAATTGTAAAAGACTTAGCTACTCTGATCAAGAAGGATCTAAGACTATTCATAAGGAACCATGATGAAAAAATGCTATTTACCTCCAGAGAGAGAACAGATAAACTCTGAATGAAAACTGAAGTGTGTGTGTATAAAGATACACACACATATATACACATTCATTTATATTTACTTTATTTTTCGTGTTTTATGTTTTGTCTGTGTTTTATGTTACAACATGCCTAATATGGAAATATGTTTTGTGTGACTTCACATGTATAATTAATAACATTATTTGCCTTCTCAGGGAATGAGCAGGTGGGGGAGGGAGAAAGAATTTTAAATTTGTTTTTTTAATTAATTTATTGTTTACTTTCAGTTTACAAGATTCAGTTCCACAGTCCCTTGAATTTCAAATTTTCTCCACCTTCCTTTCCTCCACCTCCCTTTCCTCCCCTCCCCCATGGTGGCATGCAATCAAATATAGGATCTGCAAATGCCTTCACATTAAACTTAATCAGGTAATAAACTCAAGTTTTTAAATGAGAATGTTAAAAAATATTTTATATTTGATTGGTAAATATTTAATGAAATACACAAAATATATTTTAAAAAGTAAAAGTGCTATATACATGTTAGGTCTTTTTCTAAATGAGAATGTCTGTTCAGGCATAGGAATGACTAGATGACTTTAGATGTCCTCCAAATTCTGAAATTCTACATTTCCAGGAAGATCAAATGGGCATTTATTCTAATCAGCCTTGTCTCCTTCTTATCTCTCTCCCCAAAAGCATATTTCTAGGTAAAATTTATTTACTATAACTCTATATTTCCTAATACTCCCTCACAGTGCCTGTATTTTGGCACATGTTGCCTTTTAATCAAGATTGCCTCAAGGGCAAATATGAGCCATTTTTTGATTCCCTAGCTTGTGCTAAGAAAGAGAGACCTCAAGTCAGCAAACAGTTTGTACTCTTATGTGTCTCAGTTTTTTTTTTTAAATTTTCATTTTCATTCTTAAGCACTAGGAGTTGTTTGATTTCATATTGTGTGGTCACTCAAATAGATTTCTTCCAGACTGGGCCAGGGTGATGAGCTTTTCTCTTACTAGAAGGAAGAAAGGGAAACATGTCAAAATTTTGAAGTGGAGGTTGTTTGAGGTATCTTTAGCTTTGTAGTAGGTTTCTGCCTGTGAGTAGCTTTATGGGGGTTAGGGATTTATAACTTGGATAACAATCGGGGAAGAATTAAAGTAGCTTTTCGTGAGGCTGTCAACCACAGGACCACAGAGGCACAGGTCACATCATGGCGAACCACATGGGGGAACACAACAAAAACACAGTGAGTTTATTTTTCTAGTATCCTCTAATGTTAAAAGGCTTGTAACAGCCTTTGTAGTAGCTGAACAGTAGAGAAAAACTTATTCTGGGAGGTGGTGATCTGCGCATTTAAACAATAAAATCTATTCTCTGGTATACAGGTATGTGTATTCCATTTCACTGGGTAAGGCAATGGTTAGGTCTTTCCCTCCTTTGTAACTGAGCAACTATTTTCTGAGGGAACAGTTATTTGTTGGTTATGATACTTCACCCATGATAAGTGACTTTCACACAAGATTATCAAAGCACTTTTCACACACTGATTTAATCCAATGGTATCTTTGTGAGATATAAGACAAGGTTAAAAACAAATCATCAGCCTCTATGGGATTCCAGCCACCATCTAAATGGAATTAGTAGTTGCTTTAAGTGGGATAATTGTGCCAAATTACTGAGGCAGTATAAGGGCAAAGAAAGTATTCTCTTTGATTTGAAATAACAGAGACAATTGTGTTGGACCTTAAGGAAGATGTGGTCATCATTTAAATTTTAAAAATCAAGAATCATGCTTGGTAACAATATACTCATAAACATAATTAGTAACTATGATGATAATAACTGGATTTTGTATTATTTTAAGGTTTAGAAAATGCTTTAATTTGTTTTCTTCTGTGATCCTCACAATAATCTTGTGAGATAAGTGCTATTATTATTTTCATTTTACAGATAAAGAAACTGAAAAACAAAGATGTCATATGACTGATCAGGGATCACATAGTTATTATTTATGGCATTACTTAATTGAGGTCCTTCTGATTCCAAGTTAGGAACTATGTATCTATTATGTCACTTTGCTACCAGATAGTGGTATCATGTCCAGAAACCATGGAGGTGATGACTCAGTGTACCTTTGGTAATCCATAGAAATTTTATTTTTTGATGTTGAACATTGGTATCTCAAAAGGTGTAATGGGAATGCAAATTTGAAAGATCTTCCCTGCCCCTAGGCTAAAGTGCACCTGAAGCTTGGGGTGGGAGCCTTGTTTTTCAGTAGATACTTCTTGATTGGCCAGTGAGTCAATAAGGTTGTTACATTCTCTAAGCCAGGAGGAGGCTATATAAGCCCTGATGTGTAGCTTTGTTTTGGGGGCTCACTTTGAGAAGTGTTCTGTGATTTGATCTGTATTCTGGGAAGCCGTTGCCCAGGGCCCCCCCGGCTTTGAAAAACCCAAGTGTGGAAACCCAGATGTTGACTGGGTATGGATGTAATGGTTGGACAGTTTGGAAATCTGTCTACTTGATCTGTTTCTGTCTTGATAATTCTGCCTGTATACTTTGAAGTTCGGGGGGCTGACCTTTTTCCCCTGAACAAGGTAAATGATATATGTCTGACTGATTAAAGTAAGCTTGTTAACCCATTTTGAGTTGTTTTCCTTTATCAAAGCAGATCTAAGAACCTGTATTGCTAGCAGCCACCCTGGGAACGTTGGGGTGCTTGCAGCTACAAAAGGGAAGAAGGAAATTCTCTAGAGAAGGTGAAGAAGAACTTGAGTAAAATAAATTAGAAATATGTAAAATCTAAAGTATCATTGAATTTATATGCTGTCATATTCAAATGGGTCTGTAATGTCAATGATTTACATGTTTCATCCAATGATTCAGCTTAAAACTTATTAATGCCTGCATTTTCTGTGATATTCTTATTCATCTGTATACCCAAATAAGGTCTCCATTAAGGGGCCTCACAATATGCTGGTGGCCTTCTTCACTTTTTTCTGACTATGTAAGGACACCAAGGGAACATTTGGGCTGTCACACTTGTGCCATGTGACCAGACCATCTTTTTCCTTGTTTTTGATAAAATGGCCTTCACTTCACCTCCTCAGTGTTCTTTACTTGTTTTGTGCTGTTACTGATGCCAACCAAATGCCTAATACCCTTTGATACTCGTTTTTAATTCTTCAAAGAAAATTATGTGATCTATGATGTTAAAAACAAACAAATAAGCATACATATGTACATTTAAACACACACACAGAGAAAAAGGACACTATTGAAGATAAACCTAGCATCTGTTAACTTTCCAGTAAGATGTTTTTAGAATGGCAGAAAAAGGTTGTTGTTTTATTAAAATATATAAATACCCATATTCTTGTAATAGGGAGACTAGATGCTCTACAAATCAAATTTAAGAGAAGCAGTCCCTTTTCATTTTAGCAATCCTGAATGTAAAGTTGATAATGCCAATATAGTCAAGTATCTCAAAGGATATACTGATATATACATTCATAACTATGCCAGAAGTGGCATAACTGAATGGATTAATTGACTTGATATAAAGACAAAAACTATGTTTTATACTTTTATGCTTCAGTACACTGCACATAGTATGTATTAAACAAATTATTTGTTACTTAGTTGATTTGTTCTAAAGTGTCTTTATAGCCCAATGAAGAGCAGCAGTGTCCTTCCCAGGAGGTCAGTCATTTAACTAGTATTTATTTATTGAGTGACCACTGTGTACTCAACACTGTCTAAAAGAAAGAAAACTGGAAGTCAGTTTCTGGCTGCTAGTAGTTTACAGTGTCATGTTGAATCCAAAAACTTGAATCTTTTTTTTGTGTGTTGAATTTTTGGCAGAGTTGTATGAAGCCAATCCTAGAGTGCTATAAACACATTGACAACTCAATTAAGTAAGCCATGTTGACATTCTGTAACGACATGTGTACAAGTTGTATTTGCTTGTTTCTCTTCAATGACAGCAAATAAAATCAACACCTGAAGATTAAAAAACTGCTTACCATACCACATCTATCCTATTTGCCTCCTTACTCTGCCACCAAATATTCCACTGTGCTCTGAAGAGTGTTGCTCTAGGACTGCCACTCTTTCAACCTGTGCCAGGTTTCCTGCCTCTTTCTTTAGAACCCAACGTACCTCCCACCAATCACCAGACCCTCCACCCTCACAGTTGTTCCCTATCTGTCTGATGGACTGCCTGAGCATGAGAGAAGCTTCTATCTCCTTTTTCTCATTGTCAAGCCTCCACACAGAGTTTTCCCCACCTCAACTCTTTGCTTCTAGTACAATCCTAATACGGTTATGAATGTTGAAATCTCCTTGAGCAGGCATATGTATACAATAGAATGGAGAAGGGTGAACTTGGCAACACAAAGGTTAAAATAAAATACTCCTTGATCTCAAGAAACACTGGTTCTACTTGTAAAGTACAACATACTTACCAACAAATAAATACAAATCAGTTTGAGGACAGGATAGCTACCTGAATACATTCATGCTTTCATTAGTTTAAAAATGTTTTATGTTCCCATATAAAGAAAACTCTAAAAATTGAAAGGCTTGGGGAAAATTTCACTTAAGAGGTAGCACTTGAACTAAGCCCTGAAGAAAAAAAATAAAGGTGAGGAAGGATGCAATCTAGGCATTGAAACAATCTTTGAGAAGCCATGAAAGTATATTAATCAGGTAAATCTCACTCCACTTCCCCACACCATCGCCAAAATTGTTAAGCTTCCCTCTCCATAGAATTCAGAAATGTCCATTTGCACTTTGTTAATTTACAAAAAGAAGGAAGGAAGGATTGAAGGACGGAAGGAAAGAAAGAAAAGGAAAGGAAGGAAGAAAAGAAAAGAAAAGAAAAGAAAAGAAAAGAAAAGAAAAGAAAAGAAAAGAAAAGAAAAGAAAAGAAAAGAAAAGAAAAGAAAAGAAAAGAAAAGAAAAGAAAAGAAAAGAAAAGAAAAGAAAAAGAAAAAAAGGAAAAGAAAGGAAACTCTTGATTAGTCCAAAGAGAGTGGAGGCTGTACCAATATGATTTGGTGGTCTTGGACTCTGGGGAGAACAACCTTTTGTTGAACTGCTTTTAGCTGACCTCTAAATGGGAGCAAACAGATGTTTTTCATCCCTTTGTACCCAACCTGACTTTTCCCTTGCAACTTTCTTCTGAAATGTGGTCTTACTATCTCACCCCCAAGATCTTCTAATGTTACATTTAAGTAGAAGCTCATGGTAGTTATCTGTACTCAACCACAGTGTTTTCTCCCACTCAGACTTAAGAAGAGTTCCTGGTCAAGCACTTTCACAGCCCAAAAAATGGCAAAAATGATTTGGAGTCAGATATACTGTGCTAAAAATCCCAACTCTTTTATTTATTACCTCTGACCTTAGATGAATCATTGAAGTTTTCTGCTATTAAGCTTCCTAATCTGTAAAATAAGGGATAATCAGGTCCCTTCTGAAGCTAAAGCCCCTTCCAGTGCTCAGTACTCTGTATTTTGGTGTTAGAACAAGACGTTCTTTGTAGCAGCAGAGGGAAAGAAGATCATAGACATATTATCTGGTGCCATTGTCAATTTCTTCTCTAAAATTAGAAAGATAGTTCAATTTATAGTCTTGCAACACTACTTGGAAGATGCATAATAATGATAGTACAGAGTTAAGAGATCTGCAGAGATCTTCTAGCTAGAAGAACCCTGATGATATGGTCCCCAAGGTCCCTTCCAGCCCTAAATTTTTCACTTTTTTTTAAGTTGGGAATTGTTTTGATCTTATTTCAAGGTGAAGAATTTTAGAGTCTTTGAATAGAAGGAACAGTGAATTGGAACTTGAAAACCAATCCACATATAGGTATGGTATCAGAAAAGTGAGATTCTGAGTCGAGTCTAAATAAATAGTAAGATGGTAATGTAATTGTTTGGAGGAAACAATGAGGAGTATAAAAAGAAGACCATTTGGTGATCAGGGTACTTTACGAATATTTCATTATGAATAAAGATTAGAAAGAAACAACTTTTCTTACATTCTCCTTGAATATGTCATAGTTTGTATTCCTTATAATCAAGTTACAATTCAAGAAAATCACAGAAATGCTTGTAGTGCAGACACCTGGAGTATCAAGGACTTGGCAATTAGAATTCAAAAGTGATAGATTAAATTATTTTTCATGGTGTAGAATAGATTTCAGGTAGGCATTTCAATTAAAGTCCTCTTTTTATACTTCAATGTGCCCTCATCCCCAAACCCAAAACCTTTGTTGATGGAAAATTTGGTGTAATTTTGTTGGAGTCAGGGTTCCCACTTCTCTTATATAATTAGTGAGAAGAACAGTAGAATATGACAGAGACAAGGAAGGCTGCTAAAGGTACAGTAAATGAATCATCAAGAGGAAAAAAAAAGATATCCCATTTTATATTCAAACATAGCTTTGAAGGGCCTGAAAATTTTTGAAAAATTTGTCTAATATTGGGGAATGAATAGCTTGAGGAACATTAATTAGGATATCATTTTTATTCAACTAAACAAATATTGATTGTCAAGAGGCAGTGTCACATGCTGGATAGAAAGTG
This sequence comes from Petaurus breviceps papuanus, assembly GCF_028583685.1. NCBI lineage: Eukaryota > Metazoa > Chordata > Mammalia > Diprotodontia > Petauridae > Petaurus > Petaurus breviceps. The sequence continues at coordinate 23,378,220 of NW_027187419.1, read as the reverse complement.
AGAAACATGAAAAGTTGGGTTCAAATGCTACCTTTGACATGACTTGCAACCAGCCATGTGACCTACATCATAGGATGTTGAGAACTGTCTATGGCATATACTTTTTCACTATGCTATGATTTCTGGTTTAAGTTCCCCACAAATGAGGGCACACTCAGCCTACTTTTGAAAATGATAGAATTGATAAGAAATGATTCTCTGTGATCTGCTGCCCATTCGGGAGCCATTTGCAAAGCCATGGCCATAGAAAGAAATGCACTCCCAGGTACTTCCTACCAATGCCTTGCTCTCCGTCTATTGTAGTGGGATCACCATCACTTTAGATAAATGGCTAATTTAATATATGCTTTGATATGATTTCCCCCACAAAATGGGATGTCACCTAGAATAGTGAGAGGATGTATAGTAGCTACAATTTCAAAAGCAATGAACTGCATTGGCAGAAAGGGACAAAGAATGTTTGTTATAATTACTTAATTATAGCTATAATATGTGGGGTATTTTTAAAGGCCATTAAACTTCTCTTTAGAGTTTCCTTTGCTTTTGGATCTCATATGGACAATTTTACTCAGCTTTTAGATGATCAAATAGGTTTTCTGACTACCCTATAAGTATTTGTCCAAGCTATGCCATCTAAGCCTGGATATGAACCTCGTGAAGACTTCAAGATACCTCATAAACAACTGAACAAAAGAAAATAGAGGAAAAAAAAACCACCCCCATCCCTCTAAAGCACTTCCAAATATCGATCTTCCCACTTAATTGTATCTATGTCTGTGTGCCATTGACTGTGGTCTCCACTGGCACTTGTGATTACCCAAAATACCTTTTCCAATCCATTAGATCACTCCATTTTATAAATCGTGCTTTTTAACTAAAATCTAGAAGCAAAAGAGAGAGACCCAGAACTTACTGCCTAACGAGCTGAAATGTTTCAGGCAAAAATAGCTATTTATAAGAACAGCAGAATTTCTGTACCCCTTTGGGAACATAGTCATGTATATATGAGTACTTTTTGGAATGAAAATTACTTCATCATATCTGATTATTAAGTAAATCGCATCAAACTGAATAGAAAAAATCTGAAATTTGTGCTATCAAAATGGGTTCTATGAGGTACAAAAATCTAATCAATTGAAATTAATTATTCTGTGTACAAGACAATGCAGCATAATAAATAGAATGCTGCACTTAGAAAGCTTTGGGTTCAAAACCTACCTTCATTATTTATTAGCTTTAAGATGTTAAGTAAATCACCTAATTTTTAAAGATCCCAGTCAGCTATCTAAGACTTATCTACCAAGGCAAAGGTTCTTAATGTTTCTTGTGTTATGATCCCTTTGGCAGTCTAGTGAAACCCATGGACCCCTTCTCAGAACAGTATTTTTAAATGAATAAAATATATAAGCTTACAAAGGAAACCAATTTTACTGAAATAGTTATCTTTCCTTTTTTTTTAAGTTCACAGGCCTCAGCTTAAGAATCCATTTATTCGGGGTGTGAGTGACCAATTTGGATCACAAATCCTCAATCTTTTTAACTATGGGAAATTCACCGAGCTTTAAATACTAAAATTGTTCATCTGCTCTTTCTGTTATTAATGTACAGTGTTCCTTAAGGTATCATTTCAGATGGTGCCTGAAGGTATACATATGGTGACCATATTTTCTAAGCTGAGAATTGGGACATATGCATAGTTTGAACAAGTCTCATTTTCTTTTCTTGTAATCAGAACTATCCTGGGAAACCTAGAGTGCACTGGGTGCTGTAGAGATATATAGATATAACCTTTACAATTCAGTGAACTTGTGGAGAAACTCACCTCTACTATAATATGTTTCCAAGGACAAGATACAGCTCTGGTTTTCATTGTTCTACAGAGAACCTTTGTCACTGTTCCTCAATTGGGCCTGATTGAATAGGCAGTGCCTTGTAATTAAGCACGAACATGCACATCACAAAGTACCCAATTACCTGTGTTCACTTGGTAGGAATGTGAACATTTCTAAATGTCCCTGGAGATCCATTGCCCTTTTAACTAAGAATAAGGCGGCCAGCATCTCCTGGGAGGGCTGATGTGTCTGTAATACCAGATTGTTTGCTTTCGGCCTAAATGCTTCTGCTACTGGCTAATCTTGCTTCTCTGACTATTGATTGTGTTGAAGCCTCTGACCGCTCTACTCTGAGCTCTCCCCAATACTAGCATCTGCCAAACCTCTTTCTGTGGCTGAATCACTATCTCCCCAAACCCCGGGGGTTCCCTCAGTGGCCTCACACTGATTGTCCTTGCACAATGTTTCATGAAAACAACAGTATCTCTGAACATTATTCATCTTTGTTCTAAGAAATATTCAGCTCCAAAGTTTGTTAGCTTTTAATGTTTTTAAAAAATTATTTATAATACCTTTTATCTTTATATCATAATCATTTCAGTAGCATCTCACCATTTCTATCCTGAACCTTCTCATGTGACAAAGAAATCATCTGATATAAAGACTGCATCTGACCATGTGTAAATATTCTGTCCTAGTAATACTCTTGTATCTCTGCTATGAAGAGGAACATATATTTTATTATATGTTCTTTGGAAGTTTCCTTGGATTTTTATTCAGAGTTCAATTTCCTTTTAGTGATCTTTATATCTGCATTGTTTTGTCATGGTGTATATCGTTTCCTAGATTCTGCTTATATCTCACTCTATACAGTTCATTTAAATCTTCCACGTTTCTCTGAATTGCTGATATTCATCATTTCTTACTTCTCAGAGTTGTTGTCTTGAGCCAAAATAAGATTTTTTTAGTACTGCCTTTAAGCCTTTATGAAACAGTAATATCTTTTTTGACAATACTATTTGGTCTGATCCCCCACCCCCACCACAAACACATACACACACACTCCCCATTCAAACTGGAGGCAGTGAGAAATAGGAGAGAAGTGAGGGCTAGCCTTGGAGTCAGAAAGACCTGGGTTCAAAAATCCAGTCACTGATACTAATTAATTGTATGATCTTGATCAAATCACTCTGTGCCTCAGGCAATTACTTAGGATTTAGCTAAATCAGAGATTGGTTAATATCTGATCTCTATAGATAGTTAGCTTTGACAAATTTGTGTCTGTATAACAGAGAAACTTCACAGAAAAGTCTAGGGCAGGGGTGGGGAATCTGCAGCTTTGAGGCCACGTGTTGACCTCTAAGCTCTCAAGTGCAGCAACCATACAGGTGTACCTAAGATGGCTGCTAGAAAAGGTTCTTAGATCTGCTTTACTAGGAAAGACAGATGTTTGAGGGGTCAACAATCTTTTTAAATTACATTCACTAGTTCAGGGGAAAAGTCAGAACCCTGAACTTCAGAGAAAATACAAAGAATGTACAGAGAAAATGCCAGCAGAGAAATGAAGACCAACAGATAGGGCTCCTGACTACCTGAATCAACTATACACTTACATACATCCCTTGATTGAGAGAACCTTTACATCTGAGCAGGCGGGGAGCTCTCAACATAAGGCTACTCAGAATCTCGACTAGGGAATCACAAGATCCTTCTCATAAGTAAGCCCCCAAAGCAAAATATCAATTAACAGTATATATATATATATATAAATGTGTGTGTGTATATACTTTTCAGATTCGGAAGGCATCACAACCCTCCTGACTCAGCGCCTAATTAAAAATTAGCAAAAAGGTGTGAAAGCCTTCCTACAAGCAAGCCTCCCCTAAACAAGCTTCCTTTAATGGGCTCCATGTGAGACCTATTAATGGGCAGAGAAGATCTTAAATCCCATTAACATTACAGGAACCCACTTGAGGACCTAGAGGGCCACATGTGGCCTCAGAGGCCACAGATTACCCACACCTGGTCTAGGGTTTTAAGATTTCAATAATAATTTTGTTCATTACACTACTCTCTCTGAATTGTTGTTAAGTCATTTTAGTCACACCTGACTCTTTGTGATACCATTTGGAGCTTCCTTGGCAAAAATAGTGCAGTGGTTTGCCATTTCCTTCTCCAGCTCATTTTATAGATGAGGGAAAGGAGGCAAAAAGGGTTAAGTGATGCACTCAGGATCACACAGCTAGTGACTGAGACCAGATTTGAACTCAGGAAGATGAGTCTTCCTGACTCCAGGCCCAGCACTCTATCCCCTGTGCCACCTATGAATTAGTATGTAAAGAAGAAAAAATTGCTGTGGAACAATGTAACAATAATATGAAGGATTAAATTAGATTTTCATAGGGTAGAATAGCTAGAAAATAAGTATTTTGTTGACTTAGCGACCAAGAGCAAAACAGTTTGACTTTTATTTTGTTGGGGAAAGTAAGAGTGAAAGAAATTTAGTAAGTCCTTTGTAGTGACCATACAAACCAATTTCTCAGAATTTACCAGAACAAAGTATTCCAGTAAATCTTCAGTTACCCAGAAAACTCTTTGTGTTGTTCAAAATCTTTCTAAAATGCAATTCAACATTCACCCACAAAAACGAGGGCTTGTTTTGATTTCTTACCTGAAAGGTGAGGGGGTCACTTCTATTTGACCCTAAAAACAATAACCTTTGTGGAGAGAGTAAGCATACACAATGAATAGAGCGCTTAAGCCTTGAACCCTGGTGTGGTTTTGATATATGGTCCCACAGGTAAGGCACAAGGGCTAATGTCAGCCCTAGGGACCCTTTTGCTGCTTTGAAGATACAGAAGTGCATTCCAGGAGATTCCCTAAAGCAAGGTGATTCCATTTAGTATATTCACAGGCTGCACAGCCTTCCATATCTCATCACAGCCAATGTTTATGTCCTCCCCTTGGAATGACATTTTGATATTTTTCTACCAAAGTTACTCTTTTTTTGCAAAGATAAGAAAATTTGTTCAGAGAACATAACTACAGCCAGAGAATAGTGATATTTCCTGAGTAGTCAGAGTAGAGTAAATATAGAAAAATATTTTATTAATAAGAAATGACACACTCTGACTACCCCATGCCATACTTTATTCCCAGAGCAAAGTATGAACAAAAGCATACATTTATTCAATTTTTCGATGTTTAAGGTTTTCATCAAGTTATGGTCTCTCTAGCTTAGTAGGCTTTTAATTTTCTAGACCATTAGCTTGCTAATTATAGGAGCTTCCCTTTGCTACCTATAAGATGATCACTTCAAATCTTTTTTTTTTTTTAACAGTGTTTGATTTTATAACACCTACCTGCTTTCTTGCTGTTTGGCATGCCCAATATGAACATTATATATATATATATATATATATATATATATATATATATCAATAAGTCACAAACATATAGTTTTCAAAATATTTATGAAATAAACCCAATTATTTTTTTAATTTCTATATTTCTTGAAATAGTGGAAGATTCTCTAAGATATTTGGAAATCTGGAGTAGTGAATAGTTGATATCCAGCCTAATCTACCGGAAACAACTTTTGAAAATATGTAGCCTGAGAAATAGAATTCTTTTCTTTTATAATCTAATCTTCAAATACATACCCTATCCCTAACATATAAACAGACACCTCACTCAGAGGACAGAAGAAGAATTACCTGAGAGACAGGGAAGTTTTTGTTTTGGACTTATGTTACTTGTCTGAAAAATATAGCAGACATATGTTAGGATTTAGGTACCTCTTTTGAAATCTATTGTAATTAATTATGTAAATGCCTAGATTAGGGGCAAACACTACCATAAAATCTTCATAAAGTTTAATGAGATTTATAAGTAAGGCAGAAAACACTTACAACTGATTTAATTTCTGTCTCTTTATTCTGTTCCATACCCTTTTCTACTCCATTAATCTCGAAGATATGGATATGTTGTTATTGTTTGTTCAGTTGTGTCCAATTCTTTGTGACCCCATTTGAGATTTTCTTGTCAAAGATACAGGAGGGGTTTTGCTATTTCCTTCCCCAGCTTATTTTACAGATAAGCAAACTGAGGTAAACAGGGTTAAGTAATTTGCCCAAGGTCACACAGCTAGAAAGTATCTGAGGTAGGATTTGAACTCAAGTCTTCCTGACTCCAGGCCCAGTGCTCTACCTTTCCAATATTTCATATTATAACCCAGCCATGCTTGCCCATCCTGTGTAACTGTTGTGCATGCATTCCCAGAAATTTGCTACAGGGGGTCCACCAACCATCCTAGCAGCCATCCTTATTTTTCTTGACATCAGAATGTTCAGGCTCTCCACCTGTTATTCCTCACTCTTGCCATGTGATCAGACCATCTTCTTTTCTTTCCCCTTGTTTCTTGGATGACAGCCTTTATTCCCACTTCTCCTTTGAAATCCCTCATTTGTAATGTATTGTAACTTAGTTGCTGAAGCTTGTCATTCCCATCATGACCCTCCCTGTTTCCCCTTAGGTGAATTTAAATTTTCAATGCTGTGTTATAAAACTTTTTATTAAGGCCTTATTTTACGGAAGCATTACTCTGTTGTTGCTGAAAAACAACTATCTTTGAGAGCAAGAAAGTAAATTATTGGCTTCTGAATGAAAATTTGTTACCTGTTCTAATCAGGTACTTGCTTTATAAGTGGACTTATACATGTGCCAGATCCTGCATTAGTGGCCCAGCTTTCTGGCAAATACTGAAATTAGCTTCAGGAACTGGGGAGGTGGGGAGCATCTCTAATGCGTTATCATTAATGGCCTAGAAGATTTCACATTATGGTATCTTGGGCTCAAAATTAAATGTCAAATACAATTTGCCTGTGAAAACTTGAAATGTGGAACTGCCCTTCAAGACTCTGACAGTCCAGTTTTATAATTGGCGGCTACCAAATGCTGAGTTAAAACAGTTCAAAATGATTATTTGGTGAATTGTCACAACAGGCTGGGAGCATTGTTTTTTTCTTTTTTTTTTCTTAAACTGGCACAATTTGTGTACACAATCTCTTCATTGTTATTTGAAATGTGCAGTGTTTGATTATTAAATACAATGTAGCAGAGAGAACTTTCTCAATGGGATCAGGCCACCAGTTTATAGTTCTATCACTAGGCCATTTAGCCTGCAATATCATGAGATTTGTGAAAGGAGCTGAAGAGGTACTTGTTAGAGGACTTTTATTTATTTATTTCTTCCTCCACTGAGACAAGTACCTGTTTTAATAATAGAACTAATAATGGGACTTCTAATTCACTTCTTTGATGTTCTACCATTATATCTTAGTGAACTATCTGTGTATTAGCAATAATTATGAGGTATGCTTAAGTATAAAAATGCACACTTAAACACAAAGACATCATTTTTAGTGCCGGTTTTAATTAGAAATTTAAAGAAACACGTGCAATTAAATATGGTCATAAAAATAATAGATATATTCTCATAAGATGAGTCAATTTGTTTTACCATTAATATCATTCAGTATAGCGGCTTTAAAAATGTATTGGAGTAATTCAAGTGGAAAATAGCTAAGAGCAGAATTATTAGCATTTAAGACACTATAACCGTTTTTAGAACGGCCATCGACCATTTTAAAGATCTTCTTTCACTAGAGTTTTGCCTTTGCAGCCTCATTTTGAAGTTCTACATTTCCAGGATCAGATCTATTGGCTGGGTCACTCATTTCTAAAAACAATTTAGCCTGGTACTCAAAGTAAGCAAGAAGGTGTGTTTCATTTTAGCAACACTATGGAATTTAACAGACTAATTCATCTAAAGAAACTTGTATAGCAATTGCAAAAATCAGTAAAGAACAAATTAATGATGATGTTTCTAATTCTCCCTTAATGAAAAATCTGATACCCTATCTTTAAGCCTTGAAAATTAGCAAGTTTTCAGCACGGAAGTGGTGCTTCACCAAGAAATACTTTCTATTAGTTCCTAGAATATAAGTTAAAGCTTAAAAAAAAAAAGCCTTGGGCTATCTTTTTTTTCTCTTTTCTCTTTCATGGCTTCTGTGTATCTTTGCCTTAAAGTTAAAAAATATTATTATTAAAGAGAGAGAAAAGAGCAAAATGAAGTTCGGAGGGAAACAAAGAAGGGGTAGGACAGTTTGTGGCTGCACAGTTAAATTTAAGAAACATCTTAAAAATAAGAAACAAGTATAAAAACAATCCTCTTTTCCATCCTATCCTTTAATTAAATGTTCATGTTTGTTGGTGTTTAAGTTAAAATAGCAAAGTATAAAAGGCAAAGAAAAACAAAGATAATGTGAAAAGAAAGAAAACAGCCTTATTGTCAGGTTAGTTCTTGGTATTCAGTCCAATATTCCAACACCTATATTAAAGTCATGGTAAAAGAGACCAAACAAGGACTGGGATTTGGGACAAAATCAGTCAAATTTGACCAAACCACTCATCTTCCATTCTTCAAACTTGCCTTTGATATATGCCTTAAAGGCAGCTGTCATCCATCAATCAGTCAATCAACATTTATTAAGCACATAGTATGTTCCAGCTAAGTGCTAAGGATCCAAAAAGAGGGAAAAGATTGTATCTGTTCTCAAAGAGCTTAGTCTAATGGGGAGACAATATGAAAACACACACATATTTATCAGATAAATAGGAAATAATTAATAAAGGAATAGAACTGGAATTAGGAAGGATTAGGAAGGGCTTCCTATGGAAGGTAAGATTTTAGTTGGGACTTGAAGCTGTCAAACTGAGATGTCAAGGTGAAGCACAGAGGCAAGCAAGGCTACAAGCAAATATTCATTAAGTACTTCCTTTTTACTATTTATTTTATTTATGTGATAAATACTGAGGATAGAAACAAAAAAAGAAATCAACCCTTGCCCATGATGAGATTTCCTTCTAATAGGGAAAGACAACATATAACAAGATATAAACAAAGAGAAGGGTTTGAGGGATGGTGTCCATACCTATGGCATGGTGTCAGTCTGAAAAATCAGGAGCAAATCTAGGAAAGGAATGAAGGAAGGCTGGCCTGCAGCCCTCCCCAAAATGTAGGCCCTGAGAGATACTCAACAATGGGAGAAGGGGGTCCGTATGGGAGAGGGATGTTCCAGGGTAATATATATCTGAGTCATGATGGCAATAGCTGGTAAGTCCAAAGCAGAGCCAAGAGGGTAATGAATATTGACTAGCCTGGGCCCCTCCCCAAGATGGAAGTTTGGAAGGAACTTACCAATGGGAGGAGGGGCTATAATAGAGAATAGGTCAGCCTCAAAAGCTAGGAGAAGTTATCTACCCTTTGAGCCTAACCCATAGATTCACACCTTTATTTATTGACTTGTTGTAATGGGAATGTAAATTTTTAAGATCTTTCCTGCCCCTAGGCTAAAGTGCACCTGGAGCCTGGGGTGGGAGGCTTGTTTTTCAGTAGATACTTTTTGATTGGCCAATGGATCAATAAGTTTGTTACATTCTCTGAGCCAAGGGAAGGCTATATAAGCCCTGATGTGTAGCTTTGTTTTGGGGCTCACTTTGAGAAGTGTTCTGTGATTTGAGCAGATGAAACTCTGGGAGGCCTTTGTTGAGAGCCCCCCCTCCCCCCTTTGAAAAACCCAGATGTTGATTTGGTATGGATGTAATGGTTGGACAGTTTGGAAACTGTCTACTTGATCTGTTTTTCTGTCTTGATAATTCTATCTATATATTCTGAAGTTCGGGGTGCTGACCTTTTTCCCCTGAACTAGGTAAATGATACATATTTGACTGATTAAAATAAGCTTGTTAACCCATTTTGAGTTGCTTTCCTTTATCAAAGCAGATCCAAGAACCTGTGTTGGCAGACACCCTGGGGACGCTGGGGTTCTTGCTGATACACTTGTAAATGTATACTTTGATGGCCTAAGGATTATTTCTCTCTCTGTCTCTGACTCTGTCTGTCTGTCTGTCTCTCTAGTTGATTCCTTCTACCTGTTCCTCTAGGTATTGATAAGACTTTGCCCCTACACTGCTCTTTAAAGGTCCTCACTGTGTCTCTCCCTTCAACATACTCTGAAACTGACAGTATCCAGAACAATAATAGCTTACATTTATATAACTTTTGAAAATTCCCAAAGTGCTTTCCACATATACACCTGCATGGTAGCTACTATAAGTATCTCCAGACCCATTTGATAGATTGAAGAAACTGAGGTCATGTGATATGAAAGCAATCATAGACATAAAATATCAAAAGCAAACCTTGAATCAGTGTATCTCCCACTTTTTTTTTTTTTAAGGCAATAGGGGTTAAGTAACTTGCTTAAGGTTACACGACCAGTTATTTCTGGGTGTCGTGCTAAGTATCTGAGCCCGGATTTGATCCCCAGGTCATCCCGACACTGGAGCCAGTACTCTTACTCGCTGAGCCACCTGGCTGCTTCTAGTGACTTCTTTTTTTTTTATCTCCCACTTTTCTAAACTGTTATTGTAAAAGTGACCTCTATGTAATATGGGAGGATTCTAGAAACCTTGTCTTAATATTTTAAATAATGGATATTTATCTAACACTAAAGTTTCCCAAGCACTTTTACATTCTCTGCCTCAAAAGTGACCTGCCTTCCTTATGTAGGTATTAGTAGGTATTACATAGGTATTAGAAATCAATCAGTCAATAAACATTAAGTATCTACTATGCTCCAGGCAGTGAGCTATGTGCTAGTGATATAGTTAATTGCTGTCCTTTGTGCTTGAAGAGGGCCAAAATGACAACACTATGTTGGTGTCAAGGTACAGTGTGTCCAAGTGTGACAGATCAGACTGATAGGAGCTCAGAAGTCTCTACCACACGTTGGGTACAAATAGTCCATATGAACATTTGGCATGGAGATGTCTCTAAATCTGTGCATCTCACATTTCTTTTAAGCTACTGTGATTCTGCTTTGCTCAAAGAGCAAAAAGCCTTTGATATGGCATGCCATGCTATGTGTTCCTGTGCCCGTTCTCCCATGTCTCATAATCTATTCCAAAATTCTTCAAGGAGAACTTGAGAGTATCCTGGTATCACTTCTTCTGAGTACTGTGTGAGTATATGCCTTGTATGAGTTCTCCATAAAGTAGTCTTTTAGGCAAGTGAATATTTGGCATTTGAGCAATATAGCCAGTCCATTGGAATGTGCTCTCTACAGGAGACTTTGAATTCTTGGAAGTTCAGCTCAGAAAGGACCTCAGTGTTCAGTTATGTCACCTTATCTTGCCAGGTGACCTTCAGAATCTCCTAAGACAATTAAAATGAAAGTGATTCAGTTTCCTAGAATGGTACTGAAAAGTTTCACAGGCATAGAGCAATGAGGTCAGCACAACAGCTCTTGTAGACCTTCAGTTTGGTAGGTGGCCTAAACCTCTTCTCTACCACACTTTGTGCAAATCATGACCTCATCACCAACACTGTCTTCCATTTACCTAAATGCAATAAAACTTTGTGGATGCACCCTCACAACAAACATTGGTATTTAATAGATTATGTTATTGTCAAGAGAAGAGACAGAAAGTATGTGAAGGCTATGTGTGATGCAGAGTGCTAGACCAATCACAGACTTATACTTTCCAAGGAATACATTTTACAGGTATCTTTCACATTGTTGGGTTTAGGGATGTGGAGCCACCATGATGTAATTCAACAAAAGTGACATGCCTCAAGGTAAGACACTACCAGATTTAATGTCAACAGGTTAGAACACTTTTCCATAAGTGAACAGTTTGTTACTGACTTGGAGGGAAAGATGAGCCAACACACAGATGGCAATAATAGAACAGAAAAGGAGTGGGCAGCTTTTAGAGATTTGGTGTATTATAGTGCATTTACTCATCTGCACCAGAATATTTACAAACATCAGCACTTCTTTGATGAAAATGATGGGGAAATTCAGAAGCTACTAAATGAAAAACTAGAACTCCATAGGGTTTACCAGCAGGATAGTTCATACATCTCTCAGAAGGCAATGTTTGAGTCCCTCAAAAGTAAAGTGCAAAGGAAGCTTAGGGAAGTGTGGGATTCTTGGCTTAGTATGAAGGAAGGCGAAATTAAATTTTACACTGATAGTAACAATCCGAAGTGCTTTTATGATTTTGTGAAAGCTATTTGTGGGCCAAAGACCTATGGTGCATCTCAACTTCTCAGTATTGATAGAACCACATTGATTATTGATAAGAACATGATGCTAGAGAGATGGGCTGAACACTTCCATAATGTTCTCATCATCAAGAAATGCTGAAGTCACTGACCATTTACCACAGGTTGAAGTCAATCCCCCTCTAGCTGAACTTCCAACTGAAGAAGAGGTTTTAAGTGTCATTTTATTCCTCTCATCTGGCAAAGTACCTAGTGCTGATTCTATTCCAGTTGACACTTTACAAGGCAGGGCATCAAGTATTCATGTAAAATCTGAATGTGGGTATAAAGGCAAGGAGATGTAGATCCTATCCTCAACAAATTCCACTTCTATCAGGAGATATAATAGGCTCATAAATAATTAAAAACAAAACAAATATATATATATATATATATAGTCACTAATCAGTAAATACCTCATGTAAATATTGCTAGAACAAGAAGGGGGTTTGAAGAGAGTTTGGAAGGAAACAATACAAAGTGAGATGAGTACATTCTAGACAGAGGAAGCCAGTGCAAAGGTAGAGAAACAGAAGAAGCAGTGTCACATGTGAAGAAGAGCAATAGGGTCAGCTCAGCTAGACCAGAGAGTGTGGATGGGTAAGTGGCATATAATAGAGTTGGAAAAGGAAGGATGCAGCCAGATTGTGAAGGGTTTTAAAAGCAAAACATACAAATCCAGTTTGGAATTTAGAGGCAATGGGCAGCCATTTAAGTTTATAAAGTAGGGTAGTGACCTGGACTGAACTTTTTAAAAAATCACTTAAATATACTTTACCAGACATCATTATTTCACTGTTGAAGATGAGGAAACTGAGGCTCAAAGAAATTGCAACTTGATTATGATCCATAGCTAATAAATGTCACAGACAAAATTTGAACCCAGGTCCTCCTCATTCTGGCTTCAGGAAATTATCCATTTGGGCAGGCTATTTTACAAGTTTTTAGTTTAAGGAACTTTCATGGGTCTACTATATTATTTTTGGCAGTTTAATATAATAATAATAATAATGAAAAAGAAGAAGAAAAGAGGAAGAGGAGGAACTAGATTTGTGTAGCACCTACTATGTGCCAGACCTTGTGCTAAGTGCTTTATGCTTTTTTGATCCTTATAACAACCCTTGGAGTTATGTGCTATTATTATCCCCATTTTACATATGAAAGAACTGAGGCAAAGAGATATTAAAGTGCCTTGCCCAGGGTCATGCAGCTAGTCAATGTCTTAGGTTGGATTTGGACTCAAGTTTTGTGGAGTCATTATATAAAATGCCAAGCAAGTAGCTGTCCACTACATATATCAAATTGAGGTCTTGGGCTTAGGTGGCTTCTAAATTCCCTCCCAGCTTCAACATTTTATATTAGTAGGATTGACATTTTTAACATCCAATAGACTATGTCTAATCATACCTTTTCTCCCCCCATTTCCCCACTAGTTATTACATAAGTAGGATTCAGCTTGTAGCCTAATATATCAGCAGTTACTGCAAAGGAACTAAATTTCTGAACATGTAAGTATAGTATGTATGTTTTGAAAACAAAGACCATAAATCAAACAATTCTGCCTTGGCTATGAAAGGTTAGGAAGCACATTCCAGTCTGGTTCTCCACTTGTGTATCATGCACTTGGGTCACTAGCTAATTCATTGTTTTCCTCTTGTTTTTGTATTCTTATGATGTGTTCTTGGAGAATATCCAGGACATCTGTCAAGCAAGTGTTTCTGATGAATTAAGGTGTTGACTATTACATCCATTAATACTAAACTTATCAATTTTGGTTAGGTCTGTGCATGTCAAAAGAGCATTTAAGAGAAACTGTCAGACTTACTCTAACATTCTAGTAATAATCTACTCATGGATTGAGTACAATTAACCAAATGGAAGTACCAATGAAAACATGCTCTTAAAAATAAAAGCAGTTTTCAACAACCAAGATAAGTGTAAGCATCATTTACCTATTTACCTTTGCTGTTATTATTGGCATAAAAGTACGCTAAATAGATACAAGTCCTCTGTACATGTACATATCTCTCTCTCTTTATATATATATATATATATATGTATGTATAGGCATATGAATATTGTATAAGCATATAATTAAAATATGTATATGCAAACACATACATGTGTAACATAAAGATGTGTATGGCCACATGACATTAAATTATACATTTATATACAAAATTGCAAAATAAGTCAACATATGCATGAATGATATGCACATTTATATGCATATACATATATATGTACACATATGCATTTGTATATATAATGATATGTGCGCATGTTTGTACATGTATACATTTGCTCATGTGTCATTTAGACTGTCAGTTTCATCAGGCAAGGGACCCCTATGCATAGAAACTTCTTGCAGTCAAACCAACTGTAACATCGGTTTAGTTAGTTGCCTAGGGCAAGGAGAAGTTAAATTAATGAAAACATTAATTGGAAATGATATTTCCATTTTTTAAATGGAAGCTTGGCATAATGTAGAAAGGACTAATATTGGAATAGGAAAGACAAGTTCAAGTCCTATGTCTGACAAATACCAACTGGGTACTGGGTAAATCATTTAAGCTTTTGATGCCCCAGGAAATCCTCTAAGATGAGAATATTCATTGCCTTTGTATGTTATGAATGTTCAGAGAATATTGACTGTTTCAAAATTCTGTGCTTGCCCAACTTCAACTCCAGGAAAAATCTTAGTTTTGGAATGAATTTTGGACCACCATGTTAGAAAGCATAAATAAATCTGAATTAATGAAGTGTTCACACATAAGGAGGTACCCATACCAATGAAATCAGGTGCAATACTCCTCTATATCCCCTCTCCTCCCCAAAATAACACAGTATAGAGGCATGGTTACTTTCTGGTACTAAATGGTTAAAAATGTAAAATCCTATGCAATTAGTTTGGTGTGTGTGTGTGTGTGTGTGTGTGTGTGTGTGTGTGTGTTTGGAAAAAGAAGCTTTATTAAGGAAATAACTGACTTATTCAGGAAAACTCTGACTATTTGGGCCATATCTCTATTTTCTTCCAAATTAGTGTCACAAAAAAAAAAAGTTCTTGGCACCACTATTTTGAGAGTAGATAGTACAGTCAGAATGACAATTTCTATAAACTCATTTTTATCTGAATGTTTTGTGTTCAATGCATTTAGAATCATTATACAAAGCATATAGGCATACCTAGTTTAATGTTTTTAAATAGAACAACCTTCCAAGGGGCAATAAGTATCCTAGGATCATTTTTATAAAAGAAAGATATATTTTCGGATGTGGGGAAAGTTTTGAGAGGTGAAGATGCTTGATGGCCCTGGGCGTGGGAAGTCAGGTTGGGGCTAGTATAACCCTGGAGAAAGGAAAAGGAATAGAGCCAAAGAAGGCATGGAGTCAGGTACCCCAAAGTATGGAGTTTGCAATTTATGATCAAGAACATAGCTGCCAGCATGTCCCAAGGTAAAGAGTAACATGATGGAAAGGAAAATGAGGCTGAGTAGAAAGAGTAGGGAGTGCTGAACTTGTACCCTGCCCCCTTCTTTTTTTCCCAGATAATTGGACTCAATTTGGGGAATGCTTGGTTATAATGCCTTAAAGAAAATGTTTTGGAATGTAAATGGTAGATTCAAATTTATATCAGCTCCAAATGCAATTTATTTATAGTCAGTTGATATATCTTTCTTTCAGCCCAGGATTCCAAAGTAAGATGAAAATTATCTCAAATTTCTGATTCCATAAAAACACATG
This sequence comes from Petaurus breviceps papuanus, assembly GCF_028583685.1. Taxonomy (NCBI): domain Eukaryota; kingdom Metazoa; phylum Chordata; class Mammalia; order Diprotodontia; family Petauridae; genus Petaurus; species Petaurus breviceps. The sequence goes on along the minus strand of NW_027187419.1, from coordinate 23,362,470 downwards.
GGAAACTGTAATGATGACATACTCTGTGATCCAGTGACACTGTTGTCCTTGCTATTCCTCATATACAAGAAATTCCATCTCCCAACTTGGAGCATTTTCACTGTTTGTCCTTCACGCCTGGATTCCCCCACCATCCTCATCTTTGACTTGTGCCTTCCCTGCCTTCTTTCAAGTCTCAGCCAAAGTCCCCCCTTCTATAAGAAGCCTTTCTCAAAACTCCTTAATCTTAGCGTCTTATTTCTAAGATTACTCAACTTTATCCTGTATGTATCTTATGTATACATTTATTTTCATGTTATCTTTTTCAACTGTAAAATGAAAACAAAAATAGCACCTACTTACCAGAGTTGTTGTAAGGATCAAATGAGATAGTATTCATCAAGAGCTTAGCACAGTGCTGGCACATAGTAGGTACTATATAAATGCATATTACCTTGCTGCCTTTTTTCCTCTTTCTTTTTCCCTTCCTTCCTTCTCTCCCTCCCTCCCTCTTTCCTTCCTTCTTTACTTCCTTTTCTCACTCCTTCCCTCCTTTCTTCCCTCCCTCTCTCCTTCCTTTCTTCTTTCCTTCATTTATTCATTTCTTCTGTTTTTACATCTTTCCTTCTCATTAGACTGTAAACTCCTTGACTACAGATACTGATTTTTGCCTTGCTTTATATGCTCAAAACTTAGCATGGTGCCTTGTACATAGTAGGCACTTAATAGATGTTAGTTCACTAGCTGACTGTGACTGTTTTGTTTCAAAAACTTTAGAGAAGCTATAAAGGGCTTCCTGACCCTACATAATTTAACTTTATACATGAGAAAAGAATAGATATGTCCATTATCTATATCCTGATCAAAATTACTGAAACACAAACAGAGACAGCCAGGCAGTTAGTTAGCTTTGCTCAGGATCCGAAGTTCTTTGCTTTCTATCCCAGTTCCCTATCTACTCTATCACGTTGCAGCTCAGTAGTTACTGTCTGGAAAAAATCAATAATAGTCATTTTGATTAAAGTTCAAGGCATAAAAGCACTTACATCACACCCTACTATTCCCTCTTGTCTTTCTTTCATTGGGATTTCTTCAGGGTCTCTTTTGCCCACACCCCCCAATGAATGGATAGAATATGTGTAGATTGTGGTTTAGTTAAAATCAATATTCTGTCAGACAATATTCTAATAGTCAGACTTAATAACAAATTTCCATGACTGTAGAAGAGCAGCATCATGATACAATAGGGGGAAGAAAGAAACCCACTACATTTAGAGAAAGAGGCCTGTATTTCTTCTACTTGACACTTGTGACAGAGGGAATATTATTAAACTTCTCTGGTCCTCAGTTTCCTCCTCTGTGAAATTAGGGACTTACATGGTCTCTAATATCCCTTCTGTCTCTAAGTCTGTGGTTCCACAATACTTCCTAGAATTTTCTGAATCAATGTGCCCATCCTAGATATTTCAAAAAGATATCCATTCAAGTAAAATTCAGCCCTATGGGCTAAACTACCAAATGGGAATTTAATCTCAAAATATTAACTTTCCCAGGAGGTATGTGTCTAAGTAAAACATAAAAAGGGATGCATGTATATTCAATTCAGTGGATCACAAGCTATTTGAGTATGCTTCCTTTTGTTTTCCTGGCCTGAAAAAAGGCTGAAAGAAATTTTCTTTTGAAAAAGAATTAGAAGAAAGGGCTAAATATATCAGGATGTTCATCAATCAATCACTCATTCAACAAGCATTTATTAGGCATATGTCAATCATTGCACTAGACTCTTAAGATATAAAGAGAAAAATGAAACAGACTCTGTTCCCAAGAAGCTTGTTCCCTGGTCGATGGGTGGGGGGCAGGGGAGTCAGGAATAATATACCCATATCTAAATAGAAACAAAATATATACAGTCTAGGCAGGCACTACAAGCTGGTGGAGAAAGGGCAGGGTGAGCTTTTTTTGGAGGCAGCCCTTGAGCTCTATCTTTCCAGGACAATAACCCGGGAAATTTATTCCAATCACATTGTTATGCAAAAGAAATATTCAGACTTAATATCCTTTGGGTTTCCTTAGTCTCTTCCTGTATTCCTCTACTAGTCAAGCCATGGAGGCTGCCTCTCTCAGACCAGCTTTAATTTGTCAGAATAGAGATTTATATGCCAACTTCCACTCTTAGTTCTTACTCTGTGAGAATAAGGAGTATATTTACTTGGAGAAAGATTTTAGGACCCTTTTAGAGAGCAATCAGTGAAACAGAATGCCCATGTGAAACCTTAGCAACATGGCCTCCTGCATCTGTTTCACACATGGTAGTAAGCATGATGAGTCTCCTCTTTCATGCTTTATATATTTTTGCCCTTTCATGAGCCCTCAAGCTTCCAGTTAAAAGTCATTTTGCCCATTAGTGGAATAGCTTCCAGTAAACTGAATACATTTTCTTTCTTTCCTATCCTATCACAAATTCATTTAAAGAAATGTGTATAGGGGTGGCTACCTTGCATAGTGAATAGAGCACCCACCGTGGAGTCAGGAGGACCTAAGTCAAATCTGGCCTCAGACACTTAACACTTACTAGCCGTGTGACCGTGGGCAAGTCACTTAACCCCAATTGCCCTACCTTCCCCCCTTGCCAAAAAAACGAAAAAAAAATGTGTAAATGCAGAAATATACACACATGTGTCTATATTTGGTATATATTGTTAATAATATATTATAATAATATATATTATTATATAATATAAATTATTATGGTTCAGTAGTTTCAGTAATGTCCAACTTATTGTGATCACCATTTGGGTTTATCTTAGCAAATATACTGGAGTAATTACCATTTCCATCTCCAGTTCAATTTACAGATGAGGAAACTGTGGTAAGCAGGTTAAGTGATTTTCCCAGTGTCACTAGTAAGTCCCTGAGGCCAGATTTGAACTCATGAAGATGTCTTTCTTCCAAGTCTTCCATGTCTTAATTCCAAGCCTAGTTCTCAATCCATGGCATCACCTAGCAATGTTCTCTGTTGGACATTAGGAATTCAGATACAAAAGCAAGGCAGTCCCTCCACTTAATGAGTTTCCATTCTAATGGAGGGAAATAAAACATGTAGATGAATGGTAGACAGAGGGAATTTTGGGTCATGATATACATAAGGATTGTGAGTGAAGTCATAGCCAATAGATTCTCATGGCTTTTGTAGTAGACATGGTAATATTGCTTTGTTTATTCTTGCCTGAGCAAGAGTTGGAAAGTGTTAAAAAATAGTGAGGACATCAGAGCAGAAATAAAAATATTCATGGTGAGAAAGTCTCCATATCCTGATGAATGACTGGATGGGTTGAAAAGTATGGACTGAAGCTAGCTAAGTAGAATGACTTGAAATGAGTTTTATCACTTCATTATACTTCATACATTATACATTATATATTCCAGTCACTATGACCTATATAATATATTCCCTCAAAAATATAACATTACATCTCCCACCTCAATGTCTTTGCAAAGGCTACCATGGCTAGACTAGTTTCCCTTCTCACTTTTGCCTCTTAGAATCCCTAGGTCCCCTTGAAGCTTAGATAATCAGTAAGTCAATAAATACTTGCTAGGTAACTTCTGTGTACCAGATACTGTGCCAAGTGATGGGGATACAAATAAAAGGCAAAGGAGATCACAATGTAATGGGAATCTAAATGACTCCTTACACAAGTGGTCTTCCTCAATTTTCTCACTTATCTGCCATAATAAAGAACTCTTAAGCCTTCTTAGAGCTCCCCAAAACAGTTCTTTCTTTTAAATTTTGTATTAACTTATCTGTGTCCATATGTTTTTCTCTCTGCCCCCAAGGAAAATGGAAGTTCCTTGAGGCAAGCCAACCTTTTGATTTTGTTTTTAGATGCCTAGTGCCTCTCTGACTCAATGCCCTGTGTATGCTTAATAAGTACTGTTAAATTGAACCCTTCCTTATAATAACCCTTCGTTGTAATGTGACTACATGTACTCTGCCTCTGCCAAAAGAGGGGAATATGTTTTCTTTACTTTATGTCCATTATCAATTACTAGAGTTACTCAGAACTTGTCGTTCTTTAAGAATTCTTTTAATTTGCATTTGTAGGCATTGTGGATATTATTTTTAATAGTTCTGCTTATCCCACTGAATCTGTTAAAAAAAATCTTCCCATGTTTCCCTGAATTCCTTATATTTGCAATTTCTTAATACACAGTGATAAATAATTATATTTACATACTAAAATTTAGCCGGCCCATCCTCCCAACAAATGAGTACCTCTTTTGATTCTAGAATTTTGCTACCATAAAAGCTGTTGCTATGAATATTTTAGTAAGAATTTTACTTTCTGTATAGCATAAGCAAGTCACTCATAGTCTGCCTTTCTCCACCTGTAAAAATGTGGGAAATGTAACTTTTTGCATCTCCTTATCATGAAGACAAATAAAACACAGGGTATCTTCAAGGGAAGGAGCTGTATACATTTTTTTTTTTTGCTTTTTGGAGGGGGGAGGGAAGGGCAGTTGGGGATAAATGACTTGCCTGAAGTCACATGCCTAGTTAGTGTGTCAAGTGTTTGAGGCTGGATTTGAACTCAGGTCTTCCTGACTCCAGGACTGGTTTTCTATTCACTGTGCCATCTAGCTGCCCCATGCATTTAATTTTTAAATTAACATTTCTCTTCTCTTTGTGTTTTATTTTGTGTTCACATTTTCATTTCCTCAGCCATAAATTCCTATCAAATTTCTGTCTTCCCAGTATTTCTTATAAAATAAGAGTATTTGATCTCTTTTACAGCATACAGAATCTTTAGCAAATGTCATCTTTTAAGCAATAGTATAAAAAATTAGAGTAATGATGTGGGAGTCATTTCAGAATCAGCTGTCTGTGTGCACTCAGATCACTGCTGTTTAAAGTAAAGGTCAAAATCAATATCAAACAGAAGCATGAATGAAGATAAGAAGAAAATACCACATGTTATTACAGCAGCTCCAACCCAACCCATCAAAATAAGTTATAGACTGAAAAATAAAATATGCTCAAGACCAAAGACATTGATTTGGTCGTCATTTCTTAGACAAATTTCAAGTGAATAAAACTAATCACTGTTATTTGATTATCTTCTCACTTTCTACTAATCATTTTACTTCTTTTTTGTTACTAGTCCAAATATTCTTCTTCTTCTAAAAAAGAATCACAATAGAGTGATTAATTCAATTTTCTTAGCACATTCATCATTTTCATCCCATATACCTTAAGTAGTTAACCTTTACATGTCCGTCATCTACTTTTTAAAATTCTTTCTATTTTTCTTAGTAACTACATCCATATCCATCTATTTTGCAACTTCCCAGTCTCTTCCTCATTGGAATAATTTCTGATTTATTTTCAGAATTTCATTCTTATATTCCCATTTCTCATGGAGTGACTTATCCTGAAAAATATCAGGCCATAAAATCCTACCTATCCTTCTGGTAAACCTCCTGCAACATTTATTTCCAAAATCCAAATGTGTATCAGACTGTGCCTGAATTTCTTCTCCTTTATCTTGAAATCTATGTTTCTTATTGACCCTTAAAATTTCTGAAATTCCTATCTCAACAATTGCTTCCTCTTTGCTTTTCAGAATCGGTTCAGAACTGAAGTTTCATATTCTTACTTTTTTCTATCTTTGGAAGATGAGATTATCATTAAGAAAATTCATAAATTTTTTAGTGAAAAGGGACAAAAGAATATAATATTATTGTCTTACAAATCAGTGAAAAGCAAGTGAGGGAAAAACAAATAAATTGCAAGCTCAGAGTAAGACCCACACATTCCAGATTATCTTGAGAGCATTTGTAAGAGAAGTAGGAAGGACAACAAATGGGCAGAAGTGGAATGGATTTATTGTGTTTCTATGATGATCTATTCTCATCAACAACAATAGTGAAACTACTTCATGTAGATTCCACCATCTCAGTATCCAGTACACTTTATGGAGAAATGATAGTGGTCCCTCAGAAGGTGAAGTTGGGAGGAGCAGCTGGCCTTCACAAATGATACAAAAGAAATACGCAGTGGAGATGACACAATTTCAAAGTTACTTAGCAGGCTTAATTTTTCAGGTACTATTTGAACTTGATGGTTTCTGAGGTCTCAGAGTTTGTGATTACATAATTTTTGAGATACCATGAAGAAGGAAGGTTATGAAAAAAATGGAAGGATTAAAATATTAGAGTGACCAAGATGCTATCACAAACTACCAGACTATGTATCTATTTTCTGATCTCTATAACCATTTATGTGAGAATTTTAAATGCATATATTGTCAGTATCCTTGATTTTAAAATAGGAGAAGTCAACACAAAGACTTTCATAGATAGTTTTATATAGCAGACTTTGTTTTCACAGTCCTGTAATTGGCATAGGTACAAAATGAGGGAAAGAAAACAAGCATTTATTAAGTGTCTACTATGTGCCAGACTCTCTGCTAAATGATTTATATATGTTATCTTACTTGATACTCACAGCAACTCTGGGAGATATATGCTATTATTATTCCCACTTTACAGTTGAGGAAATTGAGTTAATAAGAGGATAAGTGACTTGCCCAGGGTCGCACAAATAGTAAGTGTTTAAGGCTGAATTTGGATTCTGGTCTTCCTGATTCCAGCTTAGTCCTCTATCTATTTTTCTACCTAGTTGCTTCAAAATACAAAATAAAATATGCCACAGTGTCCCATTTTATTATTATCATTTATTATTTCAAAGGAGTGTTTAAATCACTAGAACAAAAATCCCCTTTAAAGTATTCCCACAAAATAGTATATCCCATGGCTTCCCTTCCACCATTTTCTCAGGTAAAAACCCTACCTCATATTTTGCTGAAAAAATGTAGGCCTTATACTAAGAACTATCTCTATTCACCTCCTCCTTATCTCACATATCTCAGAAACTTCCTACCACTCTCTTTCTTCACTTCTGTCTTATATAAATATGTAGATAGCACTCTCCTTGCCAAAGCCAACCCCTCTAAATGAGCAAATGATCCTGTTCCATCCTGTCTTCTCTAATAAAGATTATCTCTTCTCTAAGTTATTGATCTCTCTTAAACTACTGGCTGCTGCGCCCCCCCCCCCCACTTATCAAGATTCCCATATCGCACTCATTCAAAACACAAATCTTATTTAGTCAATTCATCCCTACTAGCTATCATTCAATATCTCTTCTAACTTTTGTGACTAAGCTCTGACAAAACTATCTATAATTGGTTCCTCCACTTCCTTTTGTCTGCTTTTCTTCTCAACTCTGAAGTTTAGCTTCCAAACTAATGATTCTACTGAAACAGCTCTCTACAAATTTTTACTAGTGATTTCTTAATTGCTAAATCTAATGGCCTTTCCTCAGTCTTCATCTGTCTTGACCTCTCTGCATACTTTGACACAGTTGATCTCTATCTTCTCTTTGATATTCTCTTTTCTCTAGGTTTTTGTGATATGGTTCTCTCGATTCGCCTTCTACCAATCTGACCATTCTTTCTCAGTATACCTTGCTGAATCTTCATTCAGTTTGAACCTTCCAACTATAAGTGCCTTCCAAGTTCTATCTCATGCCCTCTTTTATTTTCCCTTCATATCTTTTTGCTTGGTGATTTCCCCAACGCTCATTTGATTTGATTCTATGCTGATGATACTAAAATTTGTTTATCCAGCCCAAACTTCTTTTTCCTGACCTTCAGTCTCACATTTCCATCTGCCTACTGGACAAGTCAAATTTAATATCTCTTAGATGTCTTAAATTCAACATGTCTCAAATGGAGCTCATCTTTTCCCCCTAAATATTTGCCTCTTCCTAACTTCTCATACCACTATCTTCCTAGTCACATAGCCTTGAAAACTAGATATAATCATGGACTCTTCTGTCAAGGCCTATCAATAGTACTTTTCATCTTTTCTCTTATGTGCCCCTCCTTAATTCCTCTGATACTGCTACAACTCTGGTGTAGTCCGCTATTATAGCATACATGGACAACAGCCTGCTGATTGATAGGTCTCAATGCTGCAAGCCTTTCCCCACTCCAATTCATACTCATTTCATATGTCAAACTGACCTTCTTAAAGTTCAGGTCTGATCAGATCATCATCTATTCAATAAACTCCAGTGTTTCCCTATTTCTTCTAGGATCAAATGCAAAATCTCTGGCGTTTAAAGCCCTTCATAAACTGCTGCCTTCCTTCCTTTCCAGTCTACTTACTCTTTCGTCTCCACATACTCCATAATACAGTGACACTGTCCTTCTTGCTTTTCCTTAAGTGTGTCAATTTGAACATGCCTAACTTCAGACATTTTCCTTTGCTCTCTCCTATTTCTGGAAGTCATTTCATCTCATATACATCTCCTGGATTCTCTGGATTTGTTTAAATCACAGCTAAAATCCTACACTCTAAAAGAAGCCTTTCCCTATCCACCATGCTAGTACTTGCCCCCTCATATTAACTCCAGCTTATCCTGTATATATCTTGTTTATACCTAAGCTATTTGCAGTTGTCTTCTCCATTGGACTGTGAAATATTTGAGAGTAGGGGCTGTCTTTTGCATCTTTTTTTTTTTTTGTACACCAAGCACTTAGCACAGACACTTGACATATAATATATACTTAATGAATGCTTGTTGAGTTGACTTGTCCTTCACTGCCTGATGAGGTCTTGTTTAAGTTCTCAAGTGGAGAAGAAAAAGATAATATTGCTCTATTTTACAATCCACTCTATGGCATATGACATTAAGGCAAGCTTCCACATCCCAGAAGGATTGCTTTGTTCACAAGTTTTGGGACACATAAATGTAGCTCAACTCCTGCTTTCTAGGCTTATTAATTTCATAATGGGTCTTATTCCACCTTGACCATCTAGAAAAACAAGGATATGTTCATTTTAGATAAAATTTCAAGCCATATTATCATCCTACTTCAGTTAGAGTTAGTATTCAGATCTAAATATTTTGGACGCATTCTTCCAGAACTGAAACTTTTACTTATTTGTGGGAGAAAAGTGATTTCTTCTTTTTTTATTTCCACATTTCTTCTTCTCTTACCACATAGAGAAGTTAATTTTCTGGTATCCTGGACAACATTCCATAGGTAAGAATGAAGTTGACTTCAATGGACTTTGCTGCAGAGAAGTCTAGGTTTAAGAATTTTGCTTTCTCCTGTTCATTGTCTATCAGGCCTTCTATATTACCATGTGGATGATCAGGAGTATTATTGAAATTTATATCTAGATACATTCTCTGTGTGTATTTTTCTACCTTCATATGTTCCACAGAAAGCTTTATGATTGCCCTTTAAGAGCTAGAAAATTAACCTGCATTCCGCTGGCAATTTATTATGATTCAATGGTATTTAAAGAAGTAACAATTTAGTTTAATAATTCTATTTCAGTTGAGAATATGTAGGGTTTTTTTAAGTTTTATGACTTTAACTTGAAAATTCAATTAATCCTTAAAGATAATGCCAACACTGCAGTACAATAGCTAATCTACTTTTTGCATATGTTGATAAAGATTATGAGGTGCTTAGAATTCCCTGAACAAACTATTAAACTATATGAACTATAGTTGATGATATAATATTTGTTCTTAGCACTAAAATATAGTCCCACCCACCCATGGGTTACATTTGTTCATGTGTGTCACAGATAATTCAGGTTATAGATTGAGAACTAGAAAGGGGCCTTAGAGGCAGGCTAGTAGAGTCAACTAGCCTTTATTATGCTCCTACTCTGTGCCAGGTCTGTTCTAAGCACCCGAGGATACAAAAAAAGAGGAAAAAAAAAGTCTCTATTCTCAAGGAGCTCGTGGTCTAATGAAAATAATTAACAACTTTAGCAAAGTTATGGTATATAAAATAAACCCACATAAATCATCAGCATTTCTATGTGCTACCAACAAAGCCCAGCAGCAGGATAAAGAGAAGTTCCATTTAAAAATAACTGTAAACACTAAAAAAAAAAACCTCATAATTTTAAAGTGCTAAATTTCAGCTAAAAGTTATAGAAATTAAAAATGAATTTTTTCTATCTAAGTTCATGCAACTGATTCCCAGATCCATAGACCCTAGGTTAAGAACTCTCGATTTAGTACAACCCCCTCATTTTATAGAGATGAAGTAATTTACTGAAGATCACCTAGTAGTAAATAGTAATGGTGGAATTTGAACACAGGTCCACTGACTCCAAATCCCATACCATTTCCCTTTTACCACTGTCCACCTTCAGAGTCAAGAAAATATAGTGGATAGAATACTATGCTCAGAATAAGGAAGACACGTCAATTTCTAACATTGGTACTCACTAGCTTGGTATTCCTAGACAAGTCATTTAGCATTTTATTCTAAAACAACTACCTAAGAATTCTCTATTAAGTCATAAGAGGTTGTGATCTGTGTTCATGGAAGGATTTCCCATACTGGGAGATCTGTCTGTAGCGCACATAATAATAAATAGTTCTTGGAGGCTCAACCATTTCTTAATATTTAACTACTGATGACCTCCCCTTCTCCCCCCCCCCCAGTCAAGCCAAGCATGTAGAGCCATTAAAGCACCCCCAAAATACATACATAACTCTCCATTTCTTCCATGTAGTCTACTCTAAAGTTTATGTAGTTCAATTTTAAGTTCTTTGGGATGATTTGTTCAGGGAGATGACAATATTATCTATTGTTTTTGTCATTTAAAAAAGGATATACATTTAACCATCTGAGCTTATTGAAAATAATCATATTTATTCTGGGACTTGAGTAAAAAAAAAAAGAAAGAAGAGAAACTGACTGAAGTCATCATAATGAAAGTAGCACAAATATCCCCTGGAGAAGAGTGAATATTTCACATTGAAAGTGCTTTTCAGGAAAAGTAAAGATACAGCTTTTGTTTTGTTTTGCAAACTCTAAGGGCTCAAGAAGACAAAGCAATACCACACAAATTTGAAAGCTTGAGGAAGTATGTACTCCTTCCTTTGAAGAGAGATGGATATAGAGAACTAGTTTTTAGAAAATCAAAGCTAGTGCCCTGCTCAGGTTTGACATTAGGAATAATACTCTATTTTCCTGAAAACTATAAATGACATCACCCCAGTCCTTAGAGATGCATAGGTCTTCTTTTTAAGTTAACAGCATGAAGAGAACATAAATACTTAGAGCATGCATTTGTTCTAATGTACAAAAAAAAGGATGTAGTCTATTTTTTTTCAATGAGGGAGGGAACTAAGGAAGAAGGGAAGGGAATAAACATTTATAGTATCCACTATGTTTCAAGAAATGTACTAAACATCCTTTGTAAAAACAAAAATTATATCATTGGATCCTTACAACAACCCTTCAAAGTAGGTGCTATTATTGTCCCCTTTTTATGGTTGAGGAAACTGTCCATAGTCACACAAATAGTAAGTATATGAGACAAGATTTGAACTCAGGTGTCCTGACTCCAGGCCCAGTCCTCTACTCACTGTGTGACCATATGTCTCTGTGCCATAACACAGACCTGATGTCACATTGTGGGATTTACTTGCTGGGGTGGTGAACCTGCAGCCTCAAGGCCACACACATGTGGCCATCTAGGTCCTTCACTGCAGCCCTTTGACTGAATCCAAACTTCACAGAACAGATCCCCTTAAAAGAATTTGCTCTGTAAAACTTGGACTCATGGAGTGGGGGTAGAGAAAGACAGAGAAAAAATTGTAACTCAAAATCTTGTGGAAATGGATGTTGAAAACTAAACATAAATTAATTAAAACAAAACTTGGACTCAGTCAAAAGTCTGCAGCAAAGTACCTCTAAGGCCACATGTGACCTCAAGGCCACAGGCTCCCCACCCCTGCTCTAGTGTGATAAATATAATGTTCCCCAGATATCTTATTTACTGATAATTGGAGGGCAGGGGGAAGGTAAAAGGAGGGAGATTAAGGAATGGAGACAGAGGCAGAATATCTTCATTTACTCTGCATCATATTCATTTGCAATTATTCATTATTAAATACTGAATCAGTCAGTCAATAAACATTTATTAAACACCTACGAAGTTCTAGGCATTGTGCTAAATGCTGAAAACTGGGATTACAAAGAAAGGCAAAAGACAGTCCCTCCTCTCAGGGAGCTTTCATTCTATAGAAGGGACAAAGAAGGTTCACAGTGCAGGGGCATACTGAATGAAGTCTGGCAGCTGGATAATGACCTGAGCTCCCTTCTTTATAGGGGAGCTCTAATAGGATTTCTCCAATATCCACTCTACATTCTCTTCAGTCAGAGAAAGGGAGGGGCCCCAAAGGCAGAGTATCATTGAGTTTTTCTTATATTCTTAGTATTATATTAATAGAAGATATAAATCAGTATATGACAGTCTCTACCCTCAAGGTACCTTGTTGGAAAGACAAATACATATATGAAAAGAAGAATGAACATAGCGTTTGTTTGAGAATTAAGGGGCTTACATGTGGATCAGATTTTCTTGTTCATTTTTTATTCACTGTTTAATGGCAAATGCCTTCTAAATCAGCAGTTTTGTGCTTTCACACAGGAAACAGTAAACAAATGTGTTTCATTCGTCATGCATTCATTTTGAGGCAAGTCAGAAGCCATAAAAGAGAACTAAAATACCATGCCAGACTTTATCTGGGAATTACCAAGTTTTATTACAACTGGTGATCCTAGGAAGCACAAAGCATGGAACCATCTCATAAGATCACAGTGGCCAAATGGATTCCCAGAATTCTCCTTTATTACAAGATAAATTTCTATTTATGAACTAGGTGGCTAGGTAGGACAATGGAGAGTGTTAAGAATCAGGAAGATAAGAATTTGAATCACTCTTTAGGTAATTATTTAGCTTTGGAACCCTGGGCAAGTCCCATAACTTCTTTCAGTCTTACTTACATCTACCTTACAGGGTTGTTTTGAGGGTCAAAGAATATAATTTATGCAAAGTGTTTTGGAAACTTTAATGTGATATAAAAATGCTAGCTGTCATCTTGTAGTTTATTACATCTTATGAGTTTTTCCAGTTTCCAAAATCCATACTTCATGAGGCATACTTCATGAATATTAAACTCTTAAGGAATCTAAGCCCACTGAGAATAAAAAGATTATTAGAAAATTTAATAAAAACATGCTATTGAATTATATGATACAAATATTATTCCTGCTTCTTTTTTCCTTAATTTTATTTCAAAGAACTTCTGTTGGTTCTTTGTATTGGTTCTGTAATCTTATTGTTGGGGATATTCCATCCAGAATTACAAATCACAATCTATCCATGCCTCCCCATTCAGTGTTACTCTTATCTGGTCCTTCCCATAATTTCATCACAAGGAGGCTACACAACATGCAGAGTAGACCTCCTCTCTCCACTCTAGCACATGAATAGTCTACTTTGAATGAACTGCAATTTGAAATAATTGGAGATTATAATTTTCCTTCACTTGCAGTCATACAAATTATTCACTGGAAGAATACCAATGTTAAAAAAAGATAGGCCTTTATTTCAGGGAGAAGCATGAGATCCTGAAAGAAATTTTCAGTGTCTCAGAGGCAGTTCATCTGGCCTTCCCCTCCTGGTCAATTCTTGGCATTGCTTGTTGTTGTCCTTTTGCTGTGACTATATATGATATTTATACTAATGTAAAAATTCTATAGGCCATTCATTCAATGTTACTTCACAGTGTAGAGAATAGGAATTTGTTATGGGGATGGGAATTTAATATATTCCCTGCCCCTAAGCCCTTTGATAGGCTTAAGTGTACCTGGAGCCTGTGGCTGGAGGCTTGGATTTCAGGAATGCCCCTACCTTGGTGCTCTGTGATTGGGCAGTGGGTCAGGAGGGTTGTGACTTTCTCTGAGCCAGGAGAAGGCTATATAAATCCTCATGTGAGGCTTTGTTTTGGGGCTCACTTTGAGAAGTGTTGTGTTATTTGACCAGACGAGACTCTGGGCAGCCGTCGAGCCCCCCGGCTTTGACAACCCAGATGTTGGTGCTTCCCTCTCTGGTAACTGTGACTAGGTATGGATCTAATGGTCAAACAGTTGGAGGCCTGTCTGTTTGATCTTTTTCTCTGTCTTCTTGTAACTTCTACTTGTAATTTGTTTGTATTCTCTGAAGTTTGGGGTGCTGACCTTTTTCTCCTGAACTAGGTAAATGACATATGTTTGATTAAAGTGAGATTGTTAATCCATTTTGAGTTGCTTTCCTTTAGAAAAGCAGGTCTAAGAACCTGTGTTGGCAACCACCCTGGGGATGCTGGCATGCTTGCTGCTACAGTATTCTTCATCCATTTAGTTATATCATGTGGCTAGAGTTAGGCTCAATTCTTATGAGCAATCAGGAATCATATTGAAGAGGTAAGGATGTTATAGAACTTTCCAAAATGAGCATCTCATCATTGACCAAAAGTCTCAGATACTGGAGGATAATTATAGCACCTGCCACCCAGGATTATTGCAAAGAAAAAATGAGGTAGAATTTGCAAAGCACTTTACAAACTTTTTGCTATATAAATGCTATTATTATTATTACCATTAATTGCTGTTATTATACCTCACCATCTGTGGACTATTCCTCCTCTACTTGGACTATTCAAGAAATTATTCTCCATGACAGAGCCCAATACCCTTGGTTAGCATACATCACCTTGATTGTGCCTTGCTTTATACTAATAACCAAAAGATTGTCAAACAAATTATCTCTGCTATATCTTCAAGGAGTCTTTTAAGATTTTGACATATTCATGAGAGACACATTTGATATTTATTACAAAGCTGGTCATTGCTGAGAACGGAGAAAAAAATCTTTGAAATTTTATTTCAGAAATGAGGAATAAAAAAGGGCAAAGACTTGTACACCTATATATATATGTATATATATACATAATGAATAATTTCATAAAGCAATTAATTGAATGGCACTAAACATGGCAAGTACCAAAAATAAGAACAAAAAATCAAATGAGTTCTAGTTTACTAGAATACCTTGTTATTTTTGAGGTAGTCTTTCCTAAACAAATGTCTTTGGGGGTAGAGCCAAGATGGTGGAGTAAAAATAGGAACTCCCCTAGGCTCTAGCTCCAACCACCTCCATCCAATACCTATAAAATGTGACTCTAAATAAATTTTAGAGCCACAAAACTCACAAAGTGACAGAGGGAAACAAATCTCCCACTGAATGATGCCTAGCAAGCTGACAGGAAGGGTCTATTGTACCAAGCTGGGAACCCAGTACAGTCCCAAGTGAGCCACAGCAGTTCCGGCCCTGGGACAGCCCCAACCACAGGCACAGAATGGTCAGAACAGACTTTAGGAGAGTGAATCACCAACAACTGGGGCAACTCCCAGACTTATCAACCCATAAACACCAAAGAAAAAATTAGGGTCAGTGGGAAACTCTGTTGGAACCAGGGTAAAGGAAGAGTGCAGTCTGGCCCCTGCCCCAGGGGTGAGAGGTGGCAGAGGCCCAGCAGATATAGCTGCTGCCACATGGCTGCCTCCAGAGCTCCTGGCCTGCAGATTGTAGGGGGACCAAGTAACCAGTCAGAGGGTAATTGCTTTTTCTTTGACCTGGTTGGATCTGGATTGCGGTCTTGGGTGGTGGTCTTGTGGTGTGTGGCAGTGTAACACAGCTTGGGGTGTCTCTAGAGAGGGTGCCCTCCTCAGACCTCTGACAACACTTGCAAAAAACCCCAGTGATTTGGGACGTAGCTTGCTCCTCTCTGAAAGCAGAGTTCTACTGTGGCAAAGAGCTCAAAAGTAAAGTAATTGGCTGGCCAGAGGAGCAAGCAGAGGAAGCAAAATCAGACCATAGAATCCTTTTTGGAGACAAAAAAGGATTAATGCATGGAACCAGAAGAAGTCAATGAAGTCAAAACTCCTGCATCAAAAGCCTCCAATAAAAATATGAAATGATTATAGGCCATGGAGGAACTCAAGAAGAATTTTGAAAATCAAGTAAGAGAAGTGAAGAAAAAATTGGTAAAAGAAATGAGAATGATGCAAGAAAAACATGAAAAATGAGTCAACAGCCTGCTAAAGAAGACCCAAAAAATACTGAAGAAAATAAAACCTTAAAAAATAGACTAACTCACATGTCAAAAGAGGCCCAAAAAGTCAATGAGGAGAAGAATGCCTTAAAAAGTCAAATTGCCCATATGGGAAAGGAATTTAAAAACTCACCAAAGAGAATAATTCCTTCAAAATTAGATTAGAGCAAATGAAGGCAAATGACTTTATTGGAAATCAAGGTACCATAGAATAGATCTAAACAAATGAAAAAATAGAAGGCAATGTGAAATATCTCATTGGAAAAACCACTGACCTGAAAAATAAATCCAGGAGAGATCATTAAAAATTATTGGACTACCTGAAAGCCATGATCAAAAAAAGAACCTAGAAACCATTCTTCAAGAAATTCTGAAGGAAAATTGCCCTGATATTCTAGAACCAGAGGGCAAAATAGAACTTGAAAGAATTAACCAATCACCTCTTGAAAAAAATCCCAAAAAGAAAACTCCTAGGAATATCATTGACAAATTCCAGAGCTCCCAGGTCAAGAAGAAAATATTACAAGCTGCCAAGAAGAAACAATTTGATAACACAAGATCTAGTAGCTTCTACACTAAGGAATTGAAGGTCAAAGGAGCTAGGATTAAAACCAAGAATCACCTACCCAGCAAAACTGAGTATAATGCTTCAGGGGAAAATATGGTTATTCAATGAAATAGAGAACTTTCAAGTATTCTTTTTCTTTTTTTGGTAGGGGCAATTGGGGTCAAGTGACTTGCCCAAGGTCACACAGCTAGTAAGTGTTAAGTGTTTGAGGCTGGATTTGAACTCAGATTCTCCTAACTCCATGGACAATACTCTATTCACTGCATCACCTAGCCTCACCACTTTCAAGTATTCTTGAAGAAAAAACTAGAGCTGAAAAGAAAATTTGACTTTCAAATACAAGAAGCAAGAGAAGCATGAGGAGATAAACAGGAAAAAACAAATCATAAAGAACTTATTAAAGTTGAACTATTTATGTTTCTACATGGAAAAACAATAATTGTAACTCATGAGTCTTTTCTCAGTATGAGGATAGTTGAAGGGAATATATATGTATATATATATATATGTATAGGAGTGTGCATGTGTGTATAAATGCACATGTGAGTGTGTGTATATGTGTGTACATGTATACATAGACAGAAGGCACAGGATCAGTTGAACAGGAAGGGATGATATCTAAAAAATAAAATTAAGAGCTGAGAGAAGAATTTAATGAGAGGAGAAAAGGAGAGATAGCATAGGATAAATTATTTCATATAAAAGAGGCAAGAGAAAACTTTTGCAATGGAGGGGAAGAGCTCATTAAATTTGGCTTAAGGAGGGAATAACATACACATTAATTTGGGTATCTTGGCCTGCAGGAAAGTGGGAGGGAAGGGGATAAGAGGAGGGATAGAGGGGAGGGCAGCTTGGGAGAGAGGGTTGTTAGAAGCACATACATTTGAAAAGTGGCAGGGTCAAGGTAGAGAATGGAATGGGTGGGGGTAGGATAGGATGGATAGAAATATGGTTAGTCTTTCACAATATAACTGCTATGGAAACATTTTGTGTAACTACACATATATCACCTATATTGAATTGCTTATCTTCCCAGTGGGGGTGGATGAGGAGGCAAGAAGGGAAAGAATCTGGAATATAAAAGTTTTAAAAGCATATTTAAAAAAAAATGTTTTTTTGCATACAACTGGGAAATAAGATATGTAGGCACTGGGGTATAGAAATCCATCTTTCCCTACTAGAACGTTAGAGGGAGTATGGGGGAGGATATAGGAGAGAGCAGATTGGGGGAAGGGGTACTCAGTAGGCTCACTATCTTGGGGGTGGGAGGGTAGGGGAGAGAAAGGGAGAAAATTTGCAATGCAAAATCTTGTGGAAATGCATGTTGAAAACTAAAAATAAATTTAAAAAATTAAATAAAACTAAAAACAGACAAACAAAACAAATGTCTTTGTACTGTCAAACCCTCTATTTAGGGCAAAATTGACATAAATATCAAACCAGAGGAATTAAAATGAGATAAAACATGGTCTAAAATAAAAATAATCCCACCCTAACCCCTGAAAATAAGATATGGTGCCAAAATATGAAAATTTGTTTGAGAAAGGACTTTGATACCAATTTGTAAAAATCTCATACAGAATTTTAACTGATATAAATTGCACAGATGAGATTATTTAAATGCCTAAAAAATTACTCAGTTTAAAATAGAAAGAAATTTCTAAAATTGATAGAGGAAAATGGAGGAAGATTGCAAGGCATGTTGTCCCATAAAAAAGTAGAAGGTAGTAGAGGGTAAAACAAAGCAAATAATTTTGGCAAGATATGTCAAAGCAATATCATGACAAGGGCATTTAAGAATTAAACTGGGAAGAAGACAATTAGAAAAGGAAAGGTGATGTGGTAATATCTACTACAGATCTAATTGGAAATCATAGAAGTAAGTTCCTTTGCACAGGCACAAAAACACACATATGGATTAAGAAAACTGGAAATTCCCTGCCACATATTAATTAGAATTAGAAATAATTAGAAATAAAACCATTGCCATTAGTTGGTCCTAAGGCTTCCCAGTGGCCTAAGCCCTAAAAACCCAGCTTGTTGAGATGATGTCCTCATGTTTGACAGACTTCCTGCCACAGTATGAATCAACAAACCCTTTTGACCAGGGATGCCTTTATGTCAAATACTACCTCAAACAGAGTTGTACCTAACTAAATCAATGCTACAACTTTGCTGAATATCCTTTCCATGCTGCTGAGTAAAAATTCTTTTATTTAATATTAATATATCTGTGGGTGTTTCATTTTGTTTTAGTCCCAAGCTTCAACTAACAGACTGTGTAGTCTGACCTAGAACAGATAGAAAATGATTCCATGTCTGAAAATAAAGAATTTTGTTGATACGATATCTATGCAAAAAAAATTCTATTTTAGCAATTCCATAGTGATTAGGCTTTGGTCAGAAACTATGCTCTTTCCATGTTCCTCACATTCAAATGCTTTCCTCATAAGATCAGCTCTTTAGTAAGATGTTGGATATTTTAACAGGATTAAGGAAACATCATTATTTTTTGCATAAAGTTGTTAAAATATACATATGCATGTAAATATGTAACATATAAAATGTATATATAAATACATGTATTTCCATTTACTATCTGATATATGTGTATCTATTTTACTATGACAAGTGAAAGGAAAATCATATAAAATTCTGCTCCTTTCTCTTTTGGAGAGGGATCTTCAGAAGATAGGGAAGGCAGTGGTTTTGAAATATTCCTTTGTTAATATATCCGTGTTTATAATAAGCTACTAAAAAAAGCAAAATAACTCACAATTTTACTCAGAATAGTATATAGTAAAAGTAATATTTTGGGAGGGGAACTTATTTATGAGAAGTCACAGCTGCAGAAACATACTTCTTGAAAGCAGGACAAGGACCACAAAATTGAGCAAGCAATAGAATTCATGCTATTTTTATACATTTTAATGTTGTGCTTTGGTTTTACATTACAAACATCTCCAATTTACCACCATTCCATGAGAGTTCTTATATAGTAGCAAAACAATTAAGCAAAACAACAAATATAGTAACCTCTTGGTTATGGAAGTTCATGCAGTATTCCATGCCTGCATGTACCATCAAAGAATCCTCCATTTTTAAAGTATTTTAAGTGACCAGAAATCTATTTCTAATTCTCTGACCTCTACGCCATTAAAAAGAAGACAAAAACAAATTCCTTGCAGTTAACAGGTATAGTCAAGCAAAAGAAATTTCCCTGTTTTCTTTATGAGTGTGCTTATGGGTATATATGTGTATAGTCATTGTGTGCATATAAACACACATATGTCTATGTGCTTCTGTGTGTGTGTGTGTGTGTGTGTGTATATATATATACATATATATATGTACATGTGCATGTTTGTGCATATTGTATATATCTTATTTTCTACCCCTGAGTCATCACTTCTTTTCACAAAGTTGAGTTTATGTCTTGTCATTAGTCCTCTGGAATCGTAAGTGGTCATTTCATTGATGGGGTTCTTAAAGTTCCCCCCCCCCCAGGAACCAGTTTTCCTTCTTATCCCATTTGTATCCAGGTTTATTATTTTATTTATGCAAAAGCTTTTCAGTTTCATGTAATCAAAGTGATCTAGCATATCTTTCATCCCCTGTTTGGTTATAAAAATATTCTCTTAGCTATATTCATGAAAAATACCTCATGTGGTTCTCTTTTTATTTTTATTTTTTTAAATAGACTACCCTTTGATATTTAGTTCACATATATGGTTGTATCTTTATTTCACTGACGTTCTAGCTGTTCTTCCTTGCCCTTATACCTCCCAAATTGCAACCTGTCCTAAATATTCCTCTCACATTAATCTTTCTCAAATAAAACAGTGCAGTGTCATTTTATTATTATTATTTTTTAAAACCTGGATTTGGAATCAAATTTTGAAAATTTGAAATCCAAAGCTATCATCCTAGCTCTGATCCTGCTTATTGTGACTGTGGGAAAGTTACTAGACTTTTTTGAGATAGCCTTAGTTTTCTTACTGTAAAATTAAGGTTTAGTATTAAATGACCTCTAGTGTCCCTTCCAGCTCTAAATTCTAAGATTCTATTGCCTCCTTTTTGCATTTCATATTGCTGCTCAAAAACTTTCAATTGATCCTCATTGCCTATAAGATAAAGTCATGCAAGACCCTTCATGGCTTGTACACAAATTATCTATTAGGGCATTTGCTGGTATAATGGATAGAGTTCTGGACCTGAAGACAAAAAGAACTGAGTCCAAATATGCCCGCAAACAATGTGTGTGACCCTGGGCAAGGCAATTAACCTTTGCCCATCTCAGTTTTCTGAAGTGTAAAATGGAGATAATCACAGTGGGGTTGTCATTAGGATGAAAGGAGATAATCTTTGTAAAATAATGTAATACAGTTCCTGGCACATACTAGATGATAGACAAATGCTTATTCCCTTCTTCTATTAAACAAAATTTCTTCCCCAACAATCTCTCTGCTTTTTGATCACAAGTACTCCTTGAATTTGAACAAGTGATGTAAATTGTTTCTATTTTTTGTTTCTTTTTGCTTTTGTACAAGTCCTAAAATATCTTTAAGTAATAGCTTGTTTCCCCTTCTTTGTCTCATGCATTTTAAGTCCTAAGTCTTGACTGCCTCTTTCAACTCCTAGAGCAATTAAGATTTATACCACTAATTTTGTAGACAGTCTATGCTCAATACTAGGCTATCTTGTCTTCTTCGCTAAAATATAATGTGCTAAAAGATGGGAACTCAAAGATGCCACTTGGTATCTTAAATGCCAGTCTCATAGCCAACAACTGGTAATGACAAGAAGAAGAAGAAGAAATAAGAGTAATGGCCTTTCTTGTTTGGAAGGATACAATCACCAAGTTTAAGATTATGGACTTGCAACTTTGTCATATGATGCTAAATTCTGGGATGTTCCTTTACTAGTTATGGGTTGAAGATTTTCATCTGAGATGAAGCTCTACATTATACATCAATTGCATATTTATAGGGAAACAGTAGAATTTGAGTGTTGGTCTTGGCAGTGATGGTACCTAGATTTCTATGTAACTCCAAGGAGTGTCAGAGTAGAGAAATGTTATCTGCTTCCCAGAATCTTTTATATTTCCTACATTTGAAAATTGAATATGGGTATCCTCTGCTTTTAACTGCCAGAATATAAGCAGTTTGGTGGATTGAGATTTTCATTTCTGTTTTTTTATCCTCAGGATCTAGTACAGTACCTTGAACTTAGTAGGCAGTTAATAAATGCTTCTTGTTGATTTTTTTAAATGCAAGAATCATTACATCATGTGATATTACCACTTATTTCCATGAGCGTTTATGAAGTGCCTACTAAGTGTAAAGTATTATATAGAGCACTGTGATTCATGCATTTATTATTCCCCTGTTACATGTCAAGTACTTCGAGAGACATTAGGGATATAAAGAAAAAAACATTGTGTAATTTCTCCCTTTATAGTGCTTACATTCTATATATGACACATAGATGGATAAGTATCCAAGTATAAGGATAGGGATTGGGCACAGGGAACTCTTAGGTTAAGAGCTCTCTCTACCAATGCATATTGGTACCTTCTCTGTATCTTGTAATAAAGAGTTGCTGAGGGCACAAGAGGGATCACATAACTAGTAATGTTATAGATAGTACTTGAATTCAGGTCTTCCTGGCTCAGAGTCTTTCTACTATATAACACTACTTCTCAAATGTGAGGAATATACAGCATGAATAAAAGCTAATATTAGGAAGGGGAGAACGCTAATGACTGTGAGTATCGTGATACCAATCAAGAAATGTTTATCAAGTGTTTCCTATATGCCAGGCACTGCTAATCTCCTACAGGCACATACATTTAAAGTAGGCCTTGCAGGAACCTAGGGATTCTAAGAGATAAAAGTGTGGAGCTTTATTTATATGCCAGGTTAAAAAAAATCTCAAATCAACATTTTTTGTGAAATAAAACTATTCATTATTTTTAAGCTATTGCCATTGCAAATAATATATCAAGTCCCTGGGGTTATCATACGGAGCCAATGCTACCCAAAAACAAGCCATGGCACAATGGGAATGATTGAAGGAAATCAATTTTCTCTTTACCTGGAGATGGGAAGACTTAGGGGATTATATGATGTCTGTCTTCAAACAAGTAAAAGTCTGTCAGGTGGAATAGAGGATAGATTCAGAAAGTGAGAGTTAAAAGTCTTTAGAAGTGATCTAGTCCTTACTCTTCTTGGCTTCAAGGGTAAGAATTAGAACAATCCGGTGTGTTAGATTGATTTTAACTTAATATAAGAGAGAACTACCTCACAGTTAGAGTTATCTGAAAGTGAAATAGTATGTTCATAACGTTATGAACTCTCCATTAATAGTGGTATCCAACCAGGCCCTGCATAACTAGTTGTCAGCAAGGATTTATTCATTGTCACTGAATTGAGCTAATTTTTTTTCCAGTTCTAAGATTCTCTAATAATAATAATTCACACAATAATGTTTGACCTAAGAGTTTATAATCCGTAAGAAGCAACTTTGATGTAAACCAATATTTCATTGTTTTAAGTATGCAATCCTCATTTAATGCTGAGAACTTTTGTTCAAAGGCTTCTATTTTTATTTACATGGCAGAACATCTAGTGTTTTCTTACGGCAGAGTAATGAAAGGGGTGTGTTTTTAAAAGTGAAATTATAAATCAATGATGACTTAATCTTAATAGCTGCCTTCTCCATTAGAGATTCTTAGCCATGAAATTAAAATGGACTCCTGTGCCTGGAGTCTAAAAGAAATTATAGTGAGCCTAAAATGAAGCAAGTTGTGAATTTTTCTTATGTCATTCTTTAGCAAGTTTCAAGTCACCTACCTTGCCTGCTTTTAAAGGTGTAGCTACACATGGCAGAAGAAAATTTCATCTTTTTTTTTCTTTTCTTTTTTTAATATCTTCAGAGACTAGATAGGAATGAAGGAAGAATTATTGTTTTAACATCCTAGGCACACTATAAATTATTTTATATTGGCCCTAATCTCTTTTGTCTAAGTAAAACATATCTAGATCACACCTGGGCATTCTAAACCTGTTTATCTTCATCATTTTCTTCTATTTTGGGAATTTCCTATATATCTTTCTTATATTTGCAGTCATTTCAGGGTTAGGCTTGTATATCATGTCTGTTTTTAATGTAGCCCTGTTGGGGGAAAAAAGTTATCCGAATGAAATAAATATTATGTTCTGTTTATTGTAAAACATCATGACCATAAGACAAAAAAAGTCAAATATTCATGAAAATTCTTATTTCCCTCAGGTCTGGCCAGTGTAGGATGCTGAGAAAGATAACTCACAAACAAGGGAACTGTATCACAACACAGATTATCACAGAACTTAAAAACAAAGGCAGTTGACATTAATAATTAATTGAGGAAAGCTCCCTGTGGAGGTTGAGATGAGCTACAGGCACAATGTGTAAAAGTGCTTGACTAACTGATCATTAGTTATGTTCTGTATCAGAGAAACAGATATTAATGTATCTAGTTCATCCACCCTAGTTTTTCTAACCCAATCATTTGTCTAATGTATTAAGTGCGGTTCTCCAAATTCCCCATGAGAAAGGATCATTCCAAATTAGAACCTGATGCTTTTTTTACTGTCTTCTAGGGAGTAATCTGATTAAATGAGATATGAAAAAAATGTTTTTCTATTTTCTTTGTAATTTTGGCACTGTATATATAATGCATGGAAATGGAAACCATACTAGTTGCTGCAACATTTAAACTAATGATCAGTCTTTTCTTACCTCAAACACTCTAAGGTTTTATATATTTTTGTAAGGCCTTTGAATATTAGCTGTGGGTTTCTGTTTTGCGGTGCGTGTGTGTGTGTGTGTGAGTTTCTTTTATTTCTGAAACCTGTCTTCTGTCTCAATAGGCTGTACTTTAATGAAGAAACGTCAAAGCTGCTAACAGTTACACAAACTGGGACTCAGGAAGACCCTAGTGACCAAGGATGGGGTCGTCATGGAAACTAATTCTGTTTCTGTCAGTCACTGGGTGTCTTTCAGGTAAAAGTCTTGTCATATTTTGTGACTTTATAAGTACAAAGTTGTAATGAAATATTATATGTCCTACAGAAGATATGTTTCAGTGATCATCTAAATTCAGATCTCTAACCATATATATATGGAAATAATAAAACTCCAGTGTTTGTAGAGCCAACCTTATACAAAATTAAATAATGCAAGGTACTTAGGAAACAATGCTATTACAATGGTAATAAAATGGGTACACACTTCACTGAATTTCATTTACAATCTAAACCATTGTTAGCCTTCACAAGACTCAGCAATATACTTATTTATCATTTGTAATGGCTAATTACAAAATTGTCTCATTACAATGGTAAATTCTACCACTTTGAACCAAGTGCTACTTTGACTTAACTCAAGCTATAGGAGGGCAATCATTTAATTATCTCATTTTTATCTGTATCAAAATGTATTATTCCTGGTTTTCTTAGTTTGTCTTTTCTCTGTTAGACCTGTCTTAATGTTTTAAATTTTGGCTCTGCAATGAGTTACTTTATCCTCTGGAGACATTTTGTAGTAATTTTAAGAGCAATTTTCATAGTCTGACATCATAATAATGAGAATTATTTTCTCAGCTCCTTTTGTCTTTGTTATAAATTTGATATCTAGAAATCAAACCTTGGTGATTATTTTCATTCTTGAAATGTAATATTTATGGTGTAATTAGTTAAAATACAGTGATCCTATTGTGAGTAATATTTAAGATATAAACTTGTTACAATACTTAGGCTTCTAAAATATAGTGGATAGCATTGAATGTTTTTCTAAATGACTGTTTTAAAATTCCCAATAGAATATTTATTGGTTAAAAGTTGTATTAAGATATGCATATTGGCATAATATTTCTATGAAATTCTTAAGCATACATACATATATGTATGTATGTAAAACATACATGACATGCACAGTCTCTTTTCCCCTCTTTTTTCCTCCCTTTTCTATTCTCCTCCTCCTCTTTCTCTCTCAATATATAGATATAGCTACATGAGAGATAGAGTGATAGGTATGTAAAACTACAACATATCTGTGAATATTTGTATGTATGTATACATACATATATATGCATAGGGAGAGAAGATATGGTATGTTTTTCTATTCAATGTTTTCTTCCATCTGATTTTTCTAGCATGCTCATTTCATAGTACAGTAAAGACAGCACCAACAAAGAGCTCTAATTTAGATACAAATCATCTTTATTACAAAGAAATAAAAGTGCTTTTCAAAGGCTTAATTTTAAAGCCAAAACAACTTTCTATGGGTACATATGATATAAACAGCAGGTGATCTTTATAATAAAACAAAACTCTATTCTGAAAAAAGAATCTAATAATAAATTTAAATAGTTTACAACACAAATTAGGAGTATACTTTTCTTGTTTATGAGTGACTTTGACTTACATAGATATGACTATTTAAAAGTAGTATTTAGTCAAATATTGTTATATAAGACAGTCACATCCCAATGGATACATTCCTGTTTAAAGTTGTACAGGCAATCCCCAACGTGTACTACAAAGGTGTCTAAGTCAATTAGACACTTTGGAATTAGAAACATATTTCCCTGTGTAATTGTTCTTAGTTCCCTAAGATACCCTACAAAAGACTTCGTAGTACACAATATAGCTAGAATGCTATTCAGATAATATAACTTAGAAAAAAAGAGAGAAAATATTTGTTACCTGTTTCCTTTGAACATAATGCTATATTTATATTCTACTTTAAACCTATCGAATGTATTATAATTACATTTTTGTAAAAATGTATTTAAGCACATTAATGTATTTTAAGAGACTGATGGTATTATCTAATATATTTAAATGCTATCCATTTTTTACAAATGAAAAAAATGATAATAAATAAAAATGACTTTTTAAAAAATTAATCCTGGCTAGTGGTACCCGGAGAATTTTAAATGGAGAATGATGAGTAGAGAATGGACTCTGTGGAAGGTCTAGTGGGCCTGTTGGCATTCATAAGACCTTTAGAGGTTGATGCATTGGTTCTTATTTCTATTTTATCTAGAATGCTCCCAGACTTTATCTTGACATACTTGTGCTGTTATAAAAGTACTCATTTTGTCTGCCTAGGATTGGAGTTCTCTGGGAGCTTTTGAGGAAAAAGATACAGAGCTTTTCTTCAAAAGAGAAGACAGTTCTTTAGACCTCCAGATCAGATTTGTTATATATATTTTTAGTCTTTCAGGATTCTAACAGTATCTTTTATTTTCTCTCAGGTTCTCCCTCTCTTACTCTCCTATTATCTCTTTCTCTTGGCCTTAGACTATTGTTATTTCTTGTAATAGGGATCATCTTGTCACTTCACATAGATTTTGTTTTCTGCATTTGGAAGGGTGTGGAACCTAACTCAGATTAGTTCAGAGAACACAGCTGACCTAAGATATTAGCATAGATGTTGTGCCTTCAGAAAAGCCCTCAGATGCCATCCAAAGGATCAAAATAGTTCTGAGGACCAATCTGATACATAGCGGAATCTCATCTGTCAACCTTCACCTAGGGCTCTATCTCCTAAACGGTTAGATGTTGTGTGTGGAATGGAGAACTCCCAACTCACTCTTATCCTTACTCTCTTGTTCTAGTGGATTATAACATACTTGTTTAAGAACGTGCACCTGAAATTTAAGTAGCCTACCAGCCAACTAAATTCTTGTATAAGCCAAATATGAGGCACCTATCAAGTGAAAAACAGAATAGTAACTGAACTTGTGATTTCAATGGTGTAGGGAACTCCCAGGTGAGGAAACTTCCTCTATCAAGGTATGCTAACACTTCCTTTACAACTCATAATCTTAATTAATTCCCTAGAGTTTTGAGAAGTTAAATGACTTGCCTGATGCCACATGATAAGTATATACCTTATTATTAAATTAAACTTGTGTCTTGCTGTCTCTGAGATCATGTTTCTCTCTAATACACAAAGCTGCCTGTGGAAGAAAAATGTAAACATATATGTTATGAATCATATGTGGGCTATCCACAAATTTATAATAACCTTAAACTTAAAATAGCTATCTCAATCAGAAATTCACATTACCTAGCCACCACTGCTTATGTTTTTCTCAGGTCATGTGATTTTTTAAAATAAAATTGACCTAATACATCAAAAGATCAACTTATTAAAATTATTTTTAACATTAGAAGGATTTGGTATACCAATTGCATCAACTGATATAACAATATTTTTATAATTTTACTGTAATTTCTTCAATCTATACAAATTGTATTTGAAATACAAATGGTTAAAATAAAGCTTAATGAAAAAATTTGTATCCTACTTTCTCCAGTTTATGCAAATGTACTGTATCAATTGATGCAGTTTGATCTCCCCTTAAATTTTGGTCCTTCATCATATCATCCTACAGTGACAGATATTGGATCGGATTTGTTGCTCTGAGTATTTTGTTCTAGACTATGTTCTACATACAAATGTATCCTACCTAACAATGTTAATCAATTTCATGAAGATATGGAAACAAACTAATCGTTTTCAAATTGGCTGCAATCATTTTTCTGCCATTGTTCTGGGTATTTTTACCCATTATTGGAATTTTTGTTTTATATTTGCATTTTTCTACAAACTACTGCTTTGAGATAATAATGAATATCACTGTGGTTACCTCTAACAGAATTTTGGTTATAAAATAAATGTAATCAGGGCAGCTAGGTGGCTCAGTGAATACAATGCTGGCCCTGGAGTCAGGAGGACCTGAGTTCAAATCTGACCTCAGACACTTAACACAAAACTAGCCATGTGACCTTGTTCAAGTCACTTAACCCCAATCGCCCTACCTTCCCCCCTCAAAAAAAAGCAAAAAATAAAATAAATGCAATCAATTTCATCATAACTGACAAGCATACATCATTTTAGGGTTTATAGAGCAGTATTGGAACATGATTTTTTGGAAGATATTGAGGATAAGAAAGGATAGGCTGTATTCCATATCACATCTAACGCAGTTACTTTACCTGGAATGTATAACATATATAGGAGAGATTAGATGAGATAAGGTGGCAACAGATTATGGAATTTCTTGAATGTCAGCAAAGGCCGTTGGACTTTATTTAACAGGTAATAGGGACTCACTAAAGAGTTTTGAGGAGAGATGTTACATGATCCAATCCATACTTAATGAATATTAGGCAGCATTCTAAAGGACGGAATAAAATTGGTAGAGACTAGAAGTAAAAAGACCTGTTCGTCTTCCATTCTAATCACAATTGTCCATAATGGTTAGGACCTGTGTTTGTATGGTTGTAATAGAAATAAAGAGAAGGGTACAGAGGAAAGTGATGGTATGAAGGTAGAATTAACAGGATTCTGTAACTGATAGTACAAGAGAGATGAGGAAGAAAAAAAGTCCAGGATAACCTTAAAATTTTGAATGTGGGATTTGAGATCTGCCTCTGAAAGAAATACTGAATTCTGCAAGTCATGGCAATGAAGGAGAATACTGAGAGAGAGAGTTAAAGAAAAGAAGATGGCCAAAGACAGAAATTCAAACTGGTAATAGAAATAACGATAGGCTGGGATATTTTCCCAAAGTGACAAGGAAGGCTCCTTTCCAGATCTGCCATGTCCACAGGACTATGGGTTGAACTTCAGGGTTTCCTTTTTTGTTACTATAAGTGTCCAAAGTCTGGTATAGGGAAAGCTGGTCTGTCAGATTTTTGGTGAAATTCCTACTAATCTGAGGGATATCTTTCTGACCCAGAATTGTAGCCCTTGAAAATGAGAAGGTAGAGGGAAGCAACATTTATTTTATTTACTAATTCTATTTTTTAAAATCCTTTTATAATATGTGATTTCTTTAAAATTTTATGTTTCATTAATGCTTCAGGATATTAATTCCCTGAGCCTGAATCAATTGTATAACAAAACTTCCCCCAGAACACTTGGGGAACATTTACCTTAAGGATTTAGAAGAGCATTCCCAATTCTCTAATCCATCCTCTATACAGCTGCCAAAATAATCTTTCTAAGGAACTGGTCTGAACTTTGTTGCTCCTTTGTTTAAAAAAAAGCTTTCTCTGCCTCCCTTTTTCATATAGAACAAAACAAAACTTTCTTTTTAAAAAATATTTTAATTTATTTCATTAAATAGTTCCTAATTAATAAAAATGATATATAAAGTAAATATTATATATAATGTAAAAAATTATAACAATCATTTTAAAAAAAACATTTGAGTTCCAAATTCTCTCTGTACCTCTTGTAATTCCCTCATCCTTGAGAAGGCAGGCAACTTGATATCAATTACACATTGTAAGTCATACAACTTATTTCCATATTAGCCATGTTACAAAAGAAAATACAAAGTAATACAAAAAAATAAAGAAAGTAACAAAAAAAGTATGATTAAATCTGCACTGAAAGTTCATCACTTCTCTCTCTTGAGATGGGTAAGGCTTTTCTATCCTGGGTCTTTTGGAATTGACTCAGATCATTGTCTTGATCAGAATAACTACATCTTTCATAGTTGATAATCCTTACAATATTGCTATTACTGTATACAGTGTTTCCGTGGTTCTGCTCATGTCACTTTGTATGACTTCATATGTCTTCCCAGGTTTTTCTGAAACCATTCTGCTTGTTATTTCATATAATACATAGTATTACATCACAGTTATATACCATAACTTGCTAAACTGTTCCTCAATCAATAAACATCCCCTCAATTTATAATTCTTTGTCACCACAAAAAGAACTACTACAAATATTTTTTTTTCCATACAAGTAAGTCCTTTTCCCTTTTCTTTTACTTTTTTGGGTGTATAGAATAAGTGGTGTTGGTTTTGCTGAGTCAAAGGGTATGCACTCTGAGTGTAATTCTGGATTGTTCACCAGAATGGTTGGACTAGTTCACCAATGGTGAAGTCCACTAACTGTGCATTAGTGTTCCAACTTTTCCACATTCTGTCCAGCACTTGCCATTTTCTCTGTTATGTTAGCCAATCTTACAAGTGTGAGGTGGTACTTTAGAGATGCTTCAATTTGTATCTCTCTAATCAATAGTGGTTTATAGCATTTTTTCATGTTAATATTGATAACTTTGATTTCTTCTTCTGAAAAGTTTTTTTTTCCATATGCTTTTACCACTTATTAATTGATGAATGGCTCTTATTTTTATAAATTTGGCTCAGTACCATATATATACATATAATATAGTATATGCAATATGTATTATGTATATGGTACTTTATCAGAAAACCTTGCTGTATTTTTTTTTCCACTTTCATCTTTTACTTCTGATTTTGGCTGCATTAGTTTTGGGTTTTGTGCAATTTTTTTTTTAATTTCAAATAATCAAAATTATCTGTTTTGCTTCCTCTAATTCTGTCTCTCTTATTTAGTCACAAACTTTTAAGGTGTTCATAGATCTGACAGGTACGTTTTTTCCATACTCCCCTAATAAACTTATTATATCACCCTTTATTTTTAAATCATTTGCTCATTTTGACCATTTCTTGTTATACTCTTTGTGATGCTGGTCAGTGCCTAGTTTTGGCCAAATTGTTTTCCAGGTTTCCTGGCCATTTTTCTCAAATGGTGAGTTCTTACCTCCAAAGCTTGAATCTTCAAGTTTATCAAACACTAGATTACTATCGCCATTTACTATGGTGTATTGTGTACCTAATCTATTTGACTGATCCACCACTCTAATTCTTAACCAGTACCAAATTGTTTTGATGATTACCACTTTGTAATATAGTTTAAAATGTGAAACTTCTAGGTTGCCTTCCTTAACATTTTTTATTGATTCCCTTCATATTTTTGAACTTTAGTTGTTGACATTTCTAGCTCTAAAAATAATTTTTGATAATTTGATTAGTATGGCACTGAATAAATAAATTAACTTGGGTAGAATTGTCATTTTTATTATATCAGCTCAGCCTACACATGACCAGTTAATACTAAAAGTGTTTTGTAAATATTGTAATATAATCCCTGAGTTTGTCTTGGCAGGTAGATTCCCAAGTATTTGATATTTTCTATAGTTATTATAAATAGAATTTCTCTTTCTAGCTCTTGCTGCTGGGTATTTTTGGTAGTATATATAAAGGCTGATGAATCATGTGGGTTTATTTTATATTCTTGCAACTTTGCTGAAGTTATTTGTTTCAACTAGTTTTTTTTAATCAGTATATACAGTTTTCTAAGTTTACCACTAAATTACATGTAAAGAATGATAGTTTTGTTTTTCCATTGCCTATTTTTATTCCTTCAATATTTTTTTCTTATTTCATTGCTATTGCTATCATTTCTAGTACAATATTGAATAATAGTAGTATAATGGATATACTTTCTTCACTCCTGATCTTATTGGGAAAGCTTCAAGTTTATCCCCATTACAAATAATGCTTACTTTTGGTTTTAGATAGCTACTATTTATCATTTTGTTAAAAGGCTCTATTGATTCCTGTTTTTCCAAGAATATTCCTACTATATCTTTCTAGTATTTTTTTTGGAGGGAGTGTTGGTGCATAATTTTTTGTTTGCAGATGATTGTGCATTCAATGTAGCCTCTGAAGCTGAGATGCAACAGAGTATGGATTTATTCCCTGCTGCTTCTGCTAATTTTGGGCTAACAATTACCACGAAGAAAACACAGGTGCTTCGTTGACCAGTTCCACATCATCCATATGTGGAAACATTAATTACAGCAAATGGAGAAGCTTTGAACATTATGGATAAGTTTGCTTACATTGGCAGTATACTTTGCAGAGATACACTCGTTGATAATGAGTATGGATTTCCAGAGCTAGCTCAGTGTGAGAGGCTCTGAAAGAAAGTGGGGGAGAGAAGAGGTATTAGACTTCCTATCATCCTGCAGGTCTACAGAGCCGTTGTGGTGACCTCATTGTTGTATGCCTGTGGAACCTGAACAGTCTACCAGCATCATGCCCCGAAAATGAATCATTTCCATTTGAATTGTCTTTGGAAGATTCTGAAGATCACCTGGCAGGATAAAATGGCAGACACTGAGGTCCTTTCTCAAACTAAATTGCCAATCACTCAAACTCTACTACAGAGAGCACAACTCTGATGGGCTAGCCACATTGTTAGGATGCCAAACATAAACACTTGCCAAAGAGATTAATTTTGAATTCACACAGGGAAAGTACTCACATCATGGTAAGAAAAAGTGATGCAAGGACACACTAAATGTCTCTCTTAAGAACTTCAGAATTGATTGTGTGTGGCAAGGGAGACCCTGGCACAGAACCACTGAGCTTGACATGCCCACGTCAGAGAAAATGCTGTGCTCTGAGAGCAAAACAGAATTAAAGTAGATCAAAAGAAATGTAAGATATGCAAATTTAGAAAATCCAGTCCAAATGTTGACATGGACTATCTGTGCCCAACCTGTGGTAGAGTACTCTAAGCTCATATTGGTCTGATCAGTCACAGTTGGACACACTGTAGCTTAACTCTAACATAGTGATGTCATTTTGGTCTTGTTTGAGAACAAAGGACAACAACCAACCAACCAGTCATAATTTTAATAGGAATGGGAGTTGTATTTTGTCAAAGGCTTTTTTTTGTATCTGTTGAGATAATCAAAGGTTTTTGTTGGTTTTGTTATAGAAAAGGTCAGTTATGCTGATAGTTTTCCTAATACTGAACCAGCCCTGCATTTCTTGTATAAATCCCACCAAATCAAATTGTATAATCTTTGTAATTATTGCTGTAATCTCCTTGCTAGTATATAATTTAAAATTTTATATTGACGTTCATTAAGAAGATTGGTCTGTTATTTTCTTTTTCTGTTTTTGCTGTCCCTGATTTACATATCAAAAATATACTTGTTTCATAAAAGAAATTTGGTAGAACTCCCTCTTTACCTATTTTTTTTCAAATAGTTTATATAGTGTTGGGATTAATTGCTCCTTAAATTTTTGGTGGAATTGTCTGGGGAATCCATTTAGTCCTGGGGAATTTTTTTTTTGTGGGGAGAGATCACATTGATGACTTTTTCAATTTCAGGTTCTAAGACATAGTTATTTAAGTATTCTATTTCCTCTTCTGTTCATCTGTGCAGTTTATAATTTTGTAAATATTCATCATCTGTTTTATTGGCATATAATTGGGCAAAGTAACTCCTAATGATTGTTTTAATTTCATCTTCATTGGTGGTGTATTCAGTCTTTTCATTTTTGAAACTAATTTGCTTTTCTTATTTCTTTTCTTCAATCAAATTAACCAATGTTTTATCTATTTTATTTTCATAAAACCAGGCCCTAGTATTGTTTACTCAATTTAAAAAAAAATTCAATTTCTCCTTTGATTTTCAAGATTTCTATTTTGGTGTTTAATTGGGAGTTTTAAATTTGTTCTTTTTCTAGTTTTTTTTTTAATTGTATGCCAAATTCATTAATCTGGTACTCTTTCTCTCTTTTCTTAATGTGCACATTTAAAGACAAATTTCCTCCTAAGCACTGCATTGGCAGCATAGCATAAATTTTGGAATATTGTATCATTTTTGTCTTTCTCATTAATAAAAAAAAATGGTTGTTCTTATTATTTTTCCTTTGGACCACTCATTTAATATTAAATTATTTTAGTTTCCAATAAACTTTTAATCTATGTTTCCATGGCCAGTTATTAAATATAATTTTTATTGCATTATGATCTGAAAAGGGTACATTACTATGTATGCATTTCTATATTTGGTTGTAAGGTTTTTAACGTACTAATACATGGTCTTTTTCGTGAAAATGTCATTTACAATTGAGGAAAAAGGTATAATCTTTACTATTTCTATTCCTTTTTCCGTCAAGTTCTATCATATCTAACTTTTCTGAGATTCTATTCATCTACTTGACTTTTTTCTTAGCTATTATTAGGTTCAATTCATCTAGCTTTGAGAGAGGAAAGTTGAGGTCCCCTACAAGTATGGTTTTACTGTCTATTTATTTTGGTAATTAATTTAACTTTTGTTTTAAGAATTAAGATTCTAACTTGAAATTGAAAAGTTTCTGTACAAACAAAGCCAATGTAACCAAGATTAAGAGGGAGGTGGGAAATTGGGAAAGAATCTTTACAACCTATGTCTCTGACAAAGGACTCATTTCTAAAATATACAGAGAATTGAGTCAAATTTATAAGAATACAAGTCATTCCCCAATTGATAAATGGTCAAAGGATATGAACAGGCAGTTTTCAGAGAAAGAAATTAAAGCTATCTATAAGCACATAAAGAAATGCTCTAATTCACTACTGATTAGAGAAATGCAAATTAAAACAACTCTGAGGTACCACATCTCACCAGTCAGATTGGCTAAGATGACAAAACAGGAAAATGGCAAATGTTGGAGAGGATGTGGGCAAACTGGAACACTAATGCATTGTTGGTGGAGTTGTGAACTGATCCAGCCTTTCTGGAGAGCAATCTGAAATTATGCCCAAAGGGCTATAAATACTTTCATACCCTTTGATCCAGCAATACCACTCCTAGGGTTATATCCCAAAGAGATCATAGAAATAGGAGAAAGACCCATATGTACAAAAATGTTTATAGCAGCTCTTTTTGTGGTGGCAAAGAATTGGAAATTAAGGGGGTACCCATCAATTGGGGAATGGCTGAACAAGTTGTGGTATATACATGTTATGGAATATTATTTTGCTATAAGAAACGAGGAGCAGGCAGTCTTCATATTTACCTGGAGAGGCTTAAAAGAACTGATGCTGAGTGAGAAGAGTAGAACCAGGAGAAATTTGTACACAATTACAGACACAATGTATGTGTGATGACCAACTTTGATAGACTGGCCTCTTCTTAGCAATGCAGTGATATAAGTCAATCCCAAAAGACTCATGATGGAGAGAAAAATGTGCATCCAGAGAAAGAACTAGAAATAACTAAGTTTATATCCAGGTGGAAGCAAAATACCTGATCTTTTTCGTTCTCTTATTTGATTTTATGTCCTCTTTACCATTTTTCATTCCAGCTGGTGCAATCCATCCTTATAACCTGACCAATGTATAATTTGAAAGTATTTACAGATCCTATACTTGACTATAAGCCACCATGGGGGGGTGGCAGAGGAGGGACGGGGACAAAATGTGAAATTCAAAGAATTGTGGAATTGAATCCTGTAAACTAAAAGGAAACAAACAAATTAATAAAAAAATAAAAATAAAGTGAGATTCTAGGGGCTGCTAGGTGTCCAGTGAGTAGATCACCACCCCATGGAGTCAGGAGGACCTGGGTTCGGATCCAGCCTCAGACACTTGACACATAAACACAAAAACTAGCAGTGTGACCTTGGGCAAGTCACTTAACCCCAATTGCCCTACCCTCCACCCTCCAAAAAGCAAAAAGAAAATAATAATAATTGGGATTCTATGTTATTTTATGCTTATTATTTATTGCATTTCATTGTCTTTGGTTCTTTTTAGCAAGATATAATTTCCTCCTAAATTTGAATTCTGAAGTGGCATAACCAACAAGAGGTCAGATTGAAACCTACTTCTAACTTGAATTGAAGAGTTATTTTAAAGTTATTTAGAAAATAATTTTGGGAGAGCTCAGCTCATTGCTTTTTCTATTCTATCATCTTTGTTCTACCTAGAAGTCTAAAATATAACGTTCTTAATCTTGTTTTTAAGGCCTTCCACAATCTATCCTGTTTACCATTTTAGACTTATTTCATATTTTTCTCCTTCACAAACTCTATTTTCCTGCCATAGTGAACTCAGTCTCCCACATTTGTACTTTCTTGTAAGTAATCTTGAAAATCTGGAATATTCTCCACTGTCTTTATCTTTGCCTTTCAAAATCCTGTTTTCCTTTAAGAATCAAGGCAGGTGCAGGTTCTCAGTGAATCCCTTCTTGTTTTCCCTGAGTTGCTCATGTTTTTCCCTTCATCATTTTCCCTTAAACTATACATATTAGTGTAAATATTGTATCATTCAAGTAAATTATAAACTCTTGGAAGACAGGGACTATTTGATTTTTTTCTTTTTGTCCCCAGCACCTAGCATACTAATATGCATACAGTTGGTTCTTACTAAATGTTTGTGGAATTGTTGAGGAAGAGGCCAATGAGAAAGGCAGAGGAGCAACAGATTGGAGAAGGAGACCAGGGACAACATGACTTCTCCAAAGCTAAGGAGAAGCAGAAAGCCTTCAAAGGAGACACTCATCAACATTCTCAAATATTTCATAAGTCAAGAAAACTGAGAACTACATGCACTCCCTCTTAGATTCCCCCCCCTAATTCTTGATACTTTTCATTCTTGAATACTTTAGAATACATTCATTCATTCAACAAATTGAGCATTGTAGCAGCAAGCACCCTTGCATACCCAGGATTGCTGCTAGCACAGGTTCCTAGATCTGTTTTTTTCTAAAGGAAAGCAACTCAAAATGTGTTAACAATCTTTCTTTAATCAAACATATGTTATTTACCTAGTTCAGGGGTAAAAGGTCAGCACCCCGAAATTCAGAGAATCAAAACAGAGGTTACAAGCAAACCACAAATAGAGAAAGAGAAACATCAGCAGACAGGCTTCCAGCTGTCTGACCATTACATCCATACCTAGTCAGTTACCAGAGAAGAAAGCACCAACATCTGGGTTTTCAAAGCCAAGGGGCTCAATGGCTGCCCAGAGTTTCATCTGGTCATATCATACCCCTCTTCTCAAAGTGAGCCCCAAAGCAAAACCTCACATCAGGGTATATATGGCCTTTTCCTGGATCAGAGTATGTCACAACCCTCTTGACCCACTGCCCAGTCACAAAGTAACAAGGTGTGGGCGTTCCTGAAAAATAAGCCTCCTGCCACAGCCTCCAAGTGACCACATTCAGCCTATTAGGGGGTAGAGTATATTTTCAAATCAGGGAAGGTTCTCAGTCACTTAAGCCTTTCAAAGGGCCAAAGGGCAGGGAAGATCTTCAGATTCCCTTTCCCATAACAAGCACATACTATGTAAAAGACCCTATGCTAAATACTTTGAGAGATATGAAGATGAGGGCAATAAGTTAATCAATAAACATTTGTCAAATGCCTATCGTGTACCAGGATTATACACTCTGAGTGTTTACATTCTCATAGGATTAATGAAAATCATGCAAATTTTAAAAAAATACTTAAAAAGTGAAAGAAAGCACTTCACACAACCATTAGTATATAGTACTATATCAGGGTGCACCTGGATGATCTTTTCAATTAAGAGACAAACCATTAGAACCAGTCTCAGATTTTAATCCTAGACTAAATTGCTAAAGGTCAAATGCCATTCTATGCTTTCCTCATGCCTGCTCTGGGATAGGGCTTTGTAGTTAAAACAAATTTTATTCTGTGACCACTCTTTTACCACCAGAGTATTCCTTTCATATGGTGTACTATATTGTGGTTTTGCTTGGTCCTTGAACACTCACCTTGGAAGATACCACCTCCTCTGGTGCTTACACCTATTATTTGTTAGTTTTTCCCAGAGCCTCCATTTTAAGGAAGGGCCTAAGTCAGCCATTGTCATTCCTTCATTCTTTTCTGGGCTCCATTCCTGACTCTCCAGACTTCTTGATTGACTATGCCCCCATGCAAATGCTCCTCCCCCATTCAGCTTTTATGAGTTCTCTTTCCCTATTAAAATATAAACTTCTTGAGAGCAGTATATTTTGCTTGTATTTGTATTTCTAGTACTTAGCATAGGCCTGGCATGTAAGTGCTTAATAAATGCTTGTTGACTTTAACTGATGACTTTGTTGTGATTTATCCCACAAAATTTTTTTAAAATTTTACATAAAATTTTCTTGTGGTCCTATAATTCTGCTTCTGGAGTGGAAAGTTTATTTCTCAGTTCTGGAAAATCAGAGAAAGATAAGAGAAACTGACTATAAAGGAAAGGTTTATTATAGTTAAGAAAAAAATGTTAAACACCCTACATGTATTCATGTAGTTCAGAGCTTAGCACCATTTGAGTGGAGAATGAGAGTGCTAATGAAGAATTAGAAGAAAAAAAAGGTCACTGGATTTGGTAATTAGGAATAATAGATGATCTTTGAGAGAGCAGTTTCAATAAAGTGATGCAGTTGGAAGACAGATTTCAAGCATTTGAAACAAGAATGGATGGTGAGGAAGTAAAAGAATATAGAAAATCCACATCCTCCCTTCCACTATGGGCATACCTTTAGAAACAATAAAATTGTTGACAATTTCATATTGTAATTGTTGAATACTTCGAGAAATTATCTATAGTCATTTTTGTAGTGTTTCAATTTTTTTTAATTATTGTTTATTTCCTGGAAGATAGCT
This sequence comes from Petaurus breviceps papuanus, assembly GCF_028583685.1. Lineage (NCBI taxonomy): Eukaryota > Metazoa > Chordata > Mammalia > Diprotodontia > Petauridae > Petaurus > Petaurus breviceps. The sequence continues at coordinate 23,323,523 of NW_027187419.1, read as the reverse complement.
CCTTATATTGTACTTTTCAAAATGAGCAACTTTGAGAAATATAACACATAGTATGCTACTTTTAGCTTACATATAAAGCATGATACAATGGAAAAATCACCAGTTCCAGAGTCAGACCACCTGGGTTTAATCTCTCTGTGTCTCAGGTCCCACATCTGTACAATGAAAGGGTTGGGTGAAATGGCTGCTGGGGTTCCTTCCGCTTCTAAATCTATGATCTCATAATTGCTTAACTTATAGTTTGCCCACTTTGTTTTCAAGTGCAGTGTGTAACCCAACTATACATTTCATCTGTGTCTTGAGCCTATGCTGATGACAATGACAGTGACAGATCATTCCAGCAGAAAGATTATATAGGTGCCAAGTCAATTTTTATTTTCCTTTGCTAACCAGATCATAATAAATCATGGCTATGCTATATTTACTCTCAGTTTTGTGAGGAAAAAAAATATGTTTTGACTCCACCTCATAGGATCATATATTTATATCTAGAGGAGATCTTAGAATCCAATCTAGTTCAACTCCTTCATTTTAAATATGAGGAAACTGAGGCTTAGGGAAGTTAAGGATTAAGGCCCAAAGTCACACAGGTATTAAGTGGCAGAGGTAGGATATGAACCCAGTGCTCTTTGCATTGTACCATTCTGTTTCCCCTACTGTATATGTGCTGTCTTTGCCTCTGTGGATTCTTCCCCAAAATTGTCTCTCCAAGCCTGCATATTCTTCCCATAAGAATCCCCTTGAAGCTCTTTCCTTACCCTTTCACAAGTGCCTAATTATTCTTTTTACTCCTAACACTCTTTCCTTCCTGCCTCCTACAACTACCATGAATTCCTTTCTCTTCTACATGAACAAATCATCCATCTTCATTACTCTCCTTCTATCCTTGAGCTTTAATTCTAAAAATTTTTGACCTTTTATTATTTTCTTAGGAGAAGAATTTTGTCTATTCTTAGGTACAATATCTTACCCTAAGAACCTCATAATCCTCATGCAGGCCCTTAGAATGTTCTGCCAATTTTAAGACATTATCCTCAATAGACAATAGAGGGACTCCTATATGCTTTCTAAGCATTGTAGTTGAACTAGGGTGAAATCAGACTGCTAGTGCTCTTTCCCCAGGCAATGAAGATAAATTCAAAAATGGAGCATCAATAGTTTGAGTCAACAAGTTAAGAGAAAAAACTGCAAAGTATTTCGGGTTTTATTCATCTCTGTCATCTATGTATTCCTTTCTTGCCACCAATCTTCAATTTTTTTTTCCAATCTCCTACTACAAAATTTAAAACCATATTCAAATACTACAACCTAAAATGAAATTAAATAGGACTATCAATTTGTTACTCCTCAATCCTACAACTACATTATGTAACCTAAGATACCATTGTGTTTTTAACTGACATACTACTTACCCATAATGTGCACTAATATGCATTAACACCCACAGATAATTTTTTCAGAAGAACTGTTCTCTGGTCAAGTTTCTCCTTTATTCTACTTATAAAGTGTTTTATCCTTTTTACTTCTTTTACAGTATTGAAATACCCAAAAATCTTTTAATGAAGTCTTACTTTAAAAAATAATTCATATATCCTAGAATTTGTAGGAAATGCTACCGCGTAGAGTTTGTTTGTATAATGATTCATGAAGAATAATAAATTATGTATTTCTGAATTCCAGGGAAAATATTTAAGATTATATATAAATAGACATCTGTTAGTCACCATATATGATTTTTCTTTAATTTAATCAATTTGAGATACAATGGCAATGGTCCTTGAAAATAAAGGAAGACTATAACTAAACTCTGGAAAGAATTTATTCTGTATCACATTGCCACTAGCTAATTAGAAAAATAGGGGAAAACATTAAAATGAAATGATACTCATCAGTATGAGGTGAATAACTTCACTGAAGCCTAAGGTTTTGTTAGTACATACAATAGAATGTGTGGGCCCCTTGAAAAAACTGATTACTAAGACGTGTGTAAATAGATAAGACAGAAAAAGAATCTATGAATTCAGCTGATCATGGGAGATGATCCATTCTATTTATTATTTTAAATTTATTTCTTTTAACCCTTTCCTCCCTACCATGTTTTTGTTAATGCATGAGATTATCCTCAGCTAGAGATTCAGATGATTGTTCAGTATCTTTATATTCTTATGCCTTTACAATTTTACAATTGTTTGTTATTTCTTTGTAATTTAAAATTTTTACTCCTTTACTCTTTTTCTACTTTTTTATTACAATGCAAATCTTAAATTGACTAAAGACCATCAATGAAGTAGTAGTAGTTGTAGTAGTGATAGTAGTAGTAATAGGGGAAAGAAGAGGAGGAGGAGGAGGAAGAGTAATAGTAAAAGTAGACTGTGAGCCCCTTCAGAGCATGTACTATGTTTTGCTTGCATAGTACCCAGCAAATTATAGGCTTTTAATAAATTATTGTTGACTGACTGACTATTGTTAGTAGTAGTAACAAAATAAACTGACATTTACATTAAAATTATATGTGTGTATGTATGTGTGTATTACCATGTATACAAAAGCATAAGAATCAAGATTTTATTTGTTTCCACCTGTGACACATACTAAGTAAGTGTGGTTCTCGAAAAGTTAGCTAATCTCTCAGTACCCCTGGCAACATTATGATGCTATAAATTGAAGAGAAGGTACCAATCTGCTTTGGTAGAGATACATTCCTTACCTAGAATTCCACATGAAATTAGTGAAATGAGAGGTCTGATGCAAATTTTTTTTAAAAAGCCCAAGCTGACCCAAACATAGTAGCTTCCTTAATGCTGTTTAGATTGGATTAGAGGATTTTCCCATCTGAGAAAAATCAGAACAATGAAAGGAGAGTACAAGTATTGTCCTCTCATTTTGAACCTGAGGAAATTGATGCTTAGAACAATTGAATCAGTTGCTTAATGGCATCCATTGTCAAAGGTGGGACTCAAACCCAGGTCTTCTTGAGTCTAAATCTAGTATCTAAATCTCTTTTCTTCTTCTCTTCTATAGGGAAAATAGGAAGTGACAATGTCAAAAAGGGAGTTTTTGTGTTTTAAAAAAAGTGAGTACTGTTGCTTTACTGAAGTTGTCTTTGTGGTGCTTCACTATGATACAGATATCCATCCAGATTCTTGGAGGCAAAGCCACCAGAAGGAAAGTTATGGACCTTAACAATATGGAAACAATTATTATTTTAGAAAAATCCAGCATCCTGAGTCTTTCCCTGCCCCCACTCCCACCCCGCAGTGATGAGTCTTTCTAAATTTAGACTAATCTTTGGATTATAACCAAATTATAGTCCACTCCTGGAGGACTCAATTTATAACATCACAGATCCTTGAAATGGTGAATGTCGATTACAGTACATCACTCTACAAAGAGCTATCAAACTTTTGGTTTGCTATTTCTCCATATCTCAAATACCCTGAAATATTTCAATCTGTAGTTAAAAACAATAAAAAAATAGTAGTTCTAAATATGTCTTATCACTTGAACATACTTAGAATAAACTAGGTTCATGTTGCAGCAATTATATGTATGGAAGGAGTTTGGAATGCTCCTTACCAGTCAAGGACATAGTTCTACAGAAAAAAAAAATCATAAATTTTAGAAAGGGAACACACTGAGGTCATTTGGTTCACACTCTTGCCCTCGGGTACATTAGATAATGGTATTCCCACTTTATAAGCAGGGCAACTGAGATCCAGAGTAATTAAGTTTCTTGTCCAATGATCCATTGTTGCTAAATGGGTAAAACTGAGGAAAGAACTTTAATGCCTTTCCTGATTGGGGAGGTGCCCTTTTCATTATTAGTGTGCTTTGTATCTCTCTGTCTCTTTTTGTCTTTGTCTCTGTCTCTCTGTCTCTGTCTGTCTCTCTCTGTTTCTCTCTCTCTGTCTCTGTCTGTCTCTCTCCTGGACTTATATTGTTATTAATTTTTGTATAGTTTGTCATTACTTATTTATGTACATATCATCCTCGACAACCCCCCCCCCAAATTGAATATAAGTTCCTTGAAGGAAGAAACTTCTGTTTTTGGTTTTGTAGCACAGTTAAAGAATTGTTGGCAAGTTCAAATCAATAAGCATTTATTGAACATCTACTGTGTGCCAGGCATTGCACAAAATGTTGGAGTACAGAGGTAAATATGAAGCTGTCTTTACTCCTCAAGAAACTTTTATTCTTCTGGGAGGACGCAACTATGTACACAGAAAGTTTTATATAAAATACATATAGAATAAGTACAAGATAATTTTTACTGCAAAGGGATGAATATGAATAACTAGGAAGGGAGTAATTCAAGAAATGCCTCTGGTAAGAGGCATATGGATGGACTATTCTTTGAAGGAAAAGAGTTCTGTGAAGGTGGAGCTAGTGAGTAGAAAAAGATTCTAGGCCTGGGCTGACAGAAGATAAAATGTTCCAGAGGCCAGTTTGGCTGGCACATAGAACATTTAGATAGGTAGTTAATAAATGTTTATTGATTGAATCTAATGAACGAATTCATTCTTTTTATAGTTCTTTTTTCTACATTAAGATACTTGAAAGTGATCCAACAGTGGAAAGATAATTTATCTCCCACTGTATACAAATATTACCTTCCTCTCTCCAGCCCTTGGCCTGGAGTTGTCCACGTCCAACTAGTTGCTTTCCTTAAGATTTCTTTGAAATTCTGCACATTTAAGCTGAATAGCCCAAACAAACAAATGGACAAATGGATTTTCCCTTTTGTAACTGCTCCCCCTCCACTGCCTTAAATACATTCCATTGGAAAGCGATTGTTCCCTTTGTCAAGAGGATGATACACTATTGAACAGAGAATGTCTGTCATTGATAAGCCTGTACAAATAGAATCCTTTTTCTTGATGACAGTGTGGTAAATGGCATAGAACTTTGTCACTGCTGGTGACTGCTGCCTAAAAAACTAGGGGAGGAAAGGACATGAAAACTGAAATATTTTACAAATAGGTGCCAGAGAAGATTAACTCCAACTAGCCCACTGGCGCTGAGAATTATAAATGGATTATGGCCGTTTGGCAAGCATTTTTGAAATTGTACATTTGCACATTGTATCAGACTTCTAGGCAGGCATGATAACGGAGTCTATCTCAATGTGGGAGCCCAGGGCGACTCTTATCAGCTGGTGCACTGGTGGGATTCGATGTGCAATTAATCAGAAAACAATTTAATTTCCCCTTGTCTGCAGGGGCGGGGGAGGAGGTCACCTGAATTTAGTAACTTTTATTTGTTGTTTTTATCTTAAAGGGAAAGAAAATGTCAAAAGGTATCTATAATTGTCAGAGATTCCTGGTGTGATTTAAAATTAAACCATCAACCAGAAGAAGAGAGTTCAGTGTCTTAAGGGACTGGGGGTAAAAACATGCACTTTCAGTATATTAGTGATTATAGCAGGTGCAGTGGAGAAATCTCCCAGTGAACTAATTCACTGGGCAAGATAGCTGCTCTTCTGGGCTACTCCATTAACGAAGCAGGCACTGAGAAATATGCATGTTTTCACTGAAATAATGACAAAAATAAAACAGTAATTTGTAATGTCTAAACACACAGCCTTATTAATGGCACTACTGCATTTCCACAGAAAACAGGGTCTTTTCTGACACTGGGTCATAATAGACCGCTAATAGACTGCTATTAGATGGAAAATGTATTTTGTTTTATTGTGGAACAGGGCTAAAGGGGACTTTCTGGGATTAGATGAAATTAGAATAAAAAATTATTCCTCATGTATACACTGCTTATTGGTTTGTTTTTAAAAAGGAGGAGCCAAATTTTCTGGATACTTTGGCTTGACTAAACTCATGTATCCCAGATTCATTATTAGAGTCCAATTTTCATATCTACCTTGGCTACCTGGGGGTAGCTCAGTAACAATAATATGTCTTAATCTATACAGATGGGCTTGGGGCCCTACTGGGTGATACATGAAGAAAACTCAGGAGATTTTTTCCCCATGTTCCCATACATCATTGCCCCTCAGGAACAAGGCTTCAAAGCTAGAAAATATTTTAGAGGCCATCCAGTCCAACCCCTCCCCCGATATTTTAGAGATGAGGAAAGTTGGAGCCAAGGAAGTTAAATGATTTATTCAATTTTTAATTTAAAAATTAAACAGTTACTGAAGAGTTATGGTGGGATTTGATTCCAGGTCCCTTCCTGACAAATTTCATGTTCTTTTCACTGAATCTGAGTCAGAGATTATCAGAAGGAAGTCAGGGTCTCTGTAATGCTTCCCTTAGGGTGTGGTATTCTAAATGGAAAGAGAGTGAATCTCAGCAAAAAGAAGTTGATGAAATATTGAATTATGGCATTATACAATGTTGGTCCAGCCTCCTTACTTCTCCAGGACTTATTTTTCTGATTCCTAAAATGAGTAAATCTGCCTTGAGGATCCTTCCATTTCTAAAACTATGAACCTATGAAACTTAGAAGGCTTTCTTTGATAGTAGTTGAATTAGCATGGTTGTTGTTGTTTAGTTGTGTCTGACTCAGTTATACTTCATGACCCCATTTGGGATTTTCTTGGCAAAGATCCTGAAGTGATTTGCCATGTCCTTCTTCTGTTCATTTTACAGAAGAGGAACTGAGGCAAAGATGGTTAAGTGACTTGCCTAGGGTCACATAGTGTCTGAGGTCAGATTGCCACTCAGGAAGATGAATCTTAACTAATGAAAAGTCTGGCACTCTATTCACTGTGCTGCCTAATTGCCCAAATTAGCATGGGAGAGTTAAAAAAACACTGGCTCTGAAGTCAGAAGATTTGAATTCAAATCCAGTCTCTCATGCTTACAAACTGTTTGAACCTGGATCTTTTTGGGACTCAGTTTCCTCATACGTAAAATAAGGATTTTGGACTGGATAGCCTCTGAGTTTGTTTCCACCTATAATTCTTTTCTCTTTGAACCTTCAACAGATCACACAGTTAATCTGTTTTGGAGGCAGGGGTGGCAGAGGGTAGTGGAGGGAATTTAAACCCAGGTATCCTGATCACTAAGTCAGTGTGCTTTTCTTATAGGTATGCTTGTATAATGGGATCAGGAAGACCTAGAAGCTAAAAGTTGAATTCAAGCCTGAGTGACTTGAGGAATGATGGTACCATTGACACTGATAAGGAAAATTGAGAAAGGAGTTATTCTGACATGGTTTGGGACAGAAGGGAAGAACAAAGATAGCTGGCATATGTAGAAGAATTAAAACAAGAAAAGTTTATATTGCATAATGGAGTATGATTGGGTGGGAAACAGATTGGGCTGAGAATTCATAGCAAGAGAGTTTAGCTCTTGAAATTTTCAAAATCACTTTGTTAGGGAGAAGCTTCATCTATAATACGCAGGGACTCTGGATAAAGTGTTGTAGACTTCAGTAGGTCTTAAAATTATAAGACTTATAACACACTGCTGTTTTTAACTCTGTGGTCTTTATATTGTACTGAAATTAATGGTGCCTTGAAGAAGGCAAGATGGCAAATTTCAGGTGCTGCAAATCCTTTGGGAGTGTGACAATCCCTTTTTAATATGAAAAAAAATTTGAAGGATTACCACACGATAGTATTGTCCCATTAGTAGTATCTGTTCTTAGTGATGTATGTGTATGTGTATGTGTGAACAATAGTGCTTTATGTGCGTATGGATTTGTGTATCACAAAGGTTGGAAACCAGTGGCATCATGGTAAAGATATTAGAGTGTGCTGGAATTATAATAATATTTATAGAGTGCCTTACAGTTTATGAAGCATATTCTTTATAATATTTATGTGAGATAGGGTGTATGAACAGTATTATTTCCATTTTTCAGATGAGGAAACTGAGACTTGGTAAGTTCAAATGATTTTCTGGGGATTATAGGCACAGATCTACCATTAATCAGTTGCAAGAGTTTTTGTTTGTTTTGTTTAGTCTCGTATATAAAATTTCCTTTGGTCCACTGAGTTCTCTAAATTCTCCACATTCCATTGCCAGATACTCAGTTAGCTTCATTTTTTGGCAAATAAATGGATATATCTGACTTGTGAATGTTTAAACAAAGCATAATATTCAGGGTAAATAAATGTTTTACAATATTGAGCTACAAAAGCCCTTTAGTTATGCCTTATATCAATGCTATGGTTTGTTATCATTTGCTTTTAATTAAAAACGTAAATGGTATAGGGTTATTGTTGTTTTGGGTGTTCTTTTGGGATTTAGCATAGAGAAATTCATTTTCAGAAAGTGATAAGTAAAATAGCAGAAAATAGCACTGTTTAGTTTGTTCTACTGGGATATCACAAGGAAAATTACTACAGATAAATCTTCAAAATAATAAGACGTGTAAGCATTCAGTCTCATTTCTGAAATACATTTGAAAGCAATAGTTTTGTATTCCCCTGGCTCTTCACAACTGTGAATGAATCTCCAAAGCATTCCACTGAAGATACTCAATAGTTGTTATTAATCATAATCATAACCTTTAGATTCATCTTATGAAACAGGTTCAATTAAGTCAGTCATGGGTCAAAGTAGAAGGATTTATTTTCTTAGTAAATAGCCCAGGCTGGTTTTATGTATTTATGTAAAAAAAAAATCAAGCTATACTGCTCCTTGATCCTTAAAATTAAAAAAAAAATGTTAGATTCTTTCAGTTTGATTCACTCTTGCCTATAAAGTGGTGACCCTCAACACTGTATCCTTATCTACAATGGATGTCTTTTTGTGTTCTCTCACTACTTCCAATGTATCTCAGCATAAAAAAGAATAATGAGACTTGTGGGATTGTAACTCATCAAAATTACAAGTAGCTTGATGACCAAATCTATGTGAATTTATTATCGTATTATTTTACTTATTGTGTAAGAAAATTATCTTTTTATCCCACACATCTCATTTCAATTCATCAAGCAATTATCAAGCATCTAAGAAATGCCAGGCCTATATGTCCTGGGGATTTATTACAAGGATGAAATAATCCATACCCTTTCATACATAGAATTGCTAGCATATATATGTATAAATACATATATATATAATGCTTTAGAGTTTTCAAAACACTTTATATACTTTATTATCTCATTTAATCTTTACAATAACACTGTGAGGTAGGTATTAGAGATATTCACAGTATTTTACAGGTGAGGAAATTGAGACTCAAACTGATTAAGTAACTTAACTAAGATCACACAATGAGCAGGTAGATTTTGAATCAATGTCTCAACCCATGAGACCCATAAATAATAATTATTATTATCAGTAATATACTACATGGATTCTACAATGAATAAGTTGAGGCTTTTACTTCCCCAAATGATCTATTTATTATGAGGTATTTACTATCTAAAAGCAAAGAATTAACTAGTAAAAATTAATAGAATCACAAAGATGAGACTGCAGAGGTCATTTAAGATGACCTAAACTTGAAGAAGGAACTCCTCTCTGTGGGGAGCCGAGCTCAGGGGAACCCTGCTGTTCCATGGCAGAGTTGAGATAGTGTGAGAGGAACCCTGCTGACCAGCAGCAGAACTGAGAAGGAAAAGTTAGGTGAAAAGATAGACTTGAAAGGAGTTACTTACCCAGAGGTTGACAATCATAAATGAGACAGGACTCCAGTCTGGTGAAAAACAGAGTCAACTTTATTCAGGTAAGAGTCTAGTATATATAGTGTAAAACTGCATAGTCATCATAAGCCAAAATCTTTGGGATTACACCATTGCCCTAGTTCCCATTCGCCTCATATGTGTACTCTATCCTTGTTATCAGGGTGAAAGTACCGGGCAGGATGTTCCAAACCTCCCTAAACCTCCCTAGAACAGAATGGAGTTGTTCCAAGGCTTCTAGTTAATACTACATTGCAACAGTATGCTAATTTCCCCTGAGAACACTGTGAGTGTCCTTGTTCCCAAGCCAGGAGTGCATACCACACTTCTCACAAGGATGTGATTCCCATGCCTGTGAGCCTTCCTGGGGGATGGGGAACTGATCCGGGCCTGGTTAGCAGGGTCTTATGCTGAGAATGCTTATTCAGCCATCAGTGTTAGAGCCCCACTGGCTGTGGTCCTCTACACCTCTATATAATACTTAACAAGTGGTCACTCATCTTTCAGTTAAAGGTTTGGTCAGGAGGAATCTTAATGTTTTGTTAAATTTTATTAATGTGATTTTTTAACGTTATAAACATGTATATATTGCCCCTAATTTGTTGTCTCACAACAAAATAAAATAATATAGTAAATAAATATGTAGTAATAAACATATTTAAAGAAAACAACATAGTAAGTGAAACTAACAATAACTAACCTCATCTGAAAACACATTCAATATTCTAACTCTAGCATCATCCCTGCCATATTTTTAAAGAATCCTTTCAATTAACAGTATTCTCCTTCCTTCCTTGTTTCCTTCCCTCCTTCTTTCCCTTCCTATTTCTTTTTTCCTTTCTAGCCTCCTCTCTTCCTTTCTACCTTCCTTTCTTTCTCCCTTCCACTTCCATTCTTTTTCTTTCTATATACATATGTGTGTGTTCTCTCTCTCTCTCTCTCTCTCTCTCTCTCTCTCTCTCTCTCTCTCTCTCTCTCTCTCTCTCTCTCTCTGTCTCTCATCCCACATACAAACATATGTTTCACTCACACTAAAAATGCAGTGATCACTCATGGGTCTGATCCTGCTACTGATCCACATGGGAACATTGAACTTCTTTGTTTCTTTTTTTTATCCCTCCTTAGGTAGCCTAACAGTCCGTTGCTCTCAGAATCTTACCATCTTGGTGCCATTCTCTTTTAGCAGCTACCATTTATATAAGTTTATAAAGTATTTTACATGGCATTAGGTTGTACAGTGAATAATCACTAGCTTTGTGAGGCAGGACAAGTCATTCAGCACACCAATGTTTCCTTATGTATAAAATGGGGGTAACAATAGCACCTATTTTCCAGGGTTAATGTGAGAATAAAATTAATTGTAAATCGATTTGCATCTAACACATATAAATGCTGTTTATTATGATGACAGTGATGATGATTTTTTTTGTTTTTATTGATATTTTCTGTTCCTTATATCCTCATAGTTATCCCCTTTCCTCTTCCCAGAATTTGTTAGAGATGTTGTTCAGTCATTTTCTGTCATGTCTGACTCTCCATGGCCCCATTTAGTGTTTTCCTTGCAAAGATACTAGAGTGGTTCACCATTTCCTTCATCAACTCATTTTACAGATGAAGAAACAGAAGCAAACAAGGCGAAGGTACTTGCCCAGGGTCACACAGCTCTTTTGATTTACACAACAAACATGTGAAGTGGGTTCTATCATTATCAACATATGAGGAAACTGAGACTGAAAGGGGGAAAAGTTGCTTGCCCTTTGTCACATAGCTAATAAGTGTCTAAGTCAGGGAATCAAAGTCCCATCTTCCAAACTGAAAATCCAATACTGTATCCACTATACCAATTAGCGAACCTTTTGTTTCCATCCTCTGTAAAGATCTTTTAAAGATCCATGGTTTGCTGAATCCCATATATATCCACCCTGGTCTCTTAGATAAAGCTTTCCTTTTTCCCCCTTTTCATTGAATTATTTCCCTTTATGTCTTCAGAATTCCATTCTTGAGAGTTTCCCATCCTTCTTGGGCTGAATTGCTGTGTTGATTCTTAATACCTGAGATATTACCTTTCCTTTCTCTGAACATATGACATCTACTCTATCCAAATCAAGGGTGTATGTTATATTATGTCTGACTTTTCCCTCCTTCTAGATGACAAATTTCATGACAGAGTAATTATTTTCCATGTCCTTCCCACTCCCATGTTCCCATCATTTCTACCCCAACACCTACACTATCTCAGTCGATATTAGATAAGATTTAAGTGGCTAGTGAACAAAAGCACATCTTAGTCAGAAGCTCTGAGTTTGAATCTTACCTTTCCAGCATAATAGCTGTTTTATTTTGGGCAACTTGATTAGAGTCTATGAGCCTCAGTTTCCAAAATAGGAATAATCTATCCCCTGTAGGGTTATTGTGAGATATAAATAAAATAAATTATGTAAAGTTCTATATAATAGCAAAGTGCCATGTAAATAAATGTAAGCTAGTATTATTTTGTATTTTACTAAGATCATTATTATTCCTTAGTTATTGCATATAACTTCATCAGCTATGCAGTGTTGTGCTAAAAATAGTATTCCTTTTTTCCCCCTTTCATAAAACCTCTTTTTCCTCAGTGACTGTAGGAAAAAAAATAACCAGTTTTGACATGCTGACGCAGACCTCGGTAGAGGACACAACACAGCAGAGCTCTATCTAGCTGTATTGGAAGCTAAGTTCCTGAAACAAGTTTCTATAATGTGATTAGAGTTGCTTAGAATGAGTAATTGTCACAGTTGCTGTTGTGGAAAAGTAATTAATTATGTGAAGTGATTATAGTTTTCCCCAAAGCGTAGGTAGGCTTGATTTTTTTCAAGGAATGGAAAGAGCAAAAGCAACATTGTTTGTGTCTTGCTAGGGGACAGGCCAGGGTTGTGTGGGAGAAAGCAGACTTGTCACACCATACAGAACAAATATGAGGGACTTATGAAGTGTTGGGGCAAAATGTTAACATCTGTACTGTGAGTGTTCAAGAGAAAGCACTTGAGTGAATAGCTTTTAAAAAATACATCTTTTTTGCTGGAGAGAAATATTTTCTCCAAAGTAGGGTATATATAACGTTTGCCTGAGGAACAAGATTAAAACAAACAAAACAAACTTATGCAGACCACCTGTGATCTTCCATTTTCAGGGGAAAGAAATCACCATTAAGAAAATGCAAGAAATGTGTCAATTTGATGGTGTGAAACAGACACTTCTTTAAAATCCTTGATCAGTTTCCACTTAGAATTCAGGAAAAGCAGTCCTGACTGTTCAGTATTCATGAATTCAACATTCTACATCCCCCAAACCTAAGAAAATATTGCTTCAGATGAATGGACAGAAGTACATGTATATTTAGGATGCAAAAGCATCTGCTTTTCCTTGTAGAGACTGGAGTAGAAGCAAGAGAATCAGAGCTCTTAGATGGGTAGTTGCTTCTAAATTCCCAAGTAATGGTTGTGACTACCTATGCTCCCTTTCTCTACACATCTATAAAGTGCATTTCAGTTCATCAGTCATTCCATTTAGACTTTTAAAAGAACTGAACTGAAACTTGCTTAAGGAGAAAAGAAATGCTCCAAAAAATCACATCATATGAAATCCCTGCCTAATTTAAAAGCCTAATCTTGATGGATATATTTTTTTTAAATCAACTACTCAATATTTTTGAGACTTTGTTATGGTGGCCCACTTGCTACATTCTAGGGGATGGATAAAAGTACAAGACACAGCTCCTTATTAAAGGAACAAGCACGAGAGGGGCTTGTGTTCAGTAGTTATGATGACTCACGTGGAAGGCTGGGAGAGGTTTTTGCAAAATGTTTGAAGAATAGAAATAAAGGTAGCATTTGGGGTGGAAAAATTGAGGCAGATGTTTGAAGAAGAAGAGAGCGACAAGAGATAGGGGAATGATGTCTCTTATCAAACATTAAAGTGAGGACAAGCTAGGTACCCTACAGATAAAGGATAATATACAAATACAAGGATAGTGAGACAGATAAATCTACACATTATCAGGCTGCTCTTCAACATCTAAAATAAAATATTTCTCTGGAGATATACAGAATGACCCAGAAGGTCTTCTTTTATCTTCTATTTCACATTTTCAACTTTCTAAATAAAAGTAGAAGGTATGGTTTAAAGCATACCAGGGTGTCAATTTAAGCAGGCTATATCAATTCAGGTTTGGTGTTGAACCTCTGAGCTGGTTTTGCCTATAAAAATTCTCCCTTGGCAAAGTTCTGGGTGAAATTCCTAAGAGCGCCTGGCACATAATAGGTGTGTAATGAGTGCTTGCCTTTTGTTGTATTCCCAGTGCTTAGTTCAATGCCTCACATATAGTAGTTGATTAATAAATGCTCAGTGACTGGTTAATTTAAATTGTTTGTGGGAAGAGTCTGAATTTCTCAAATAAAGTTTATCATAGATTAGGTCATAGATATAGAGGGCGAAGGAATCTTAGAAGCCATAAGGTCTAACTTCTTCCTTTTGTAGATAAGAAAACAAAGTCATAGAGATCTTAAAGTGAATTGCCTAAAGTCACATTCAGAGTAAATCGATAAAGTGGGATTTTAACCTAAGTTTTCCTTACTTCAAGTCTACCATGCCATGTACTATATCAGTAATGTGAGTGACTTTTAAAATGTGCACATTAGCCCCTTAGGAGTCTCTGAGACACTTTCAGGGTGTCCTGGAGCTCAAAACTATTTTCATAATATTGCAAAGGCGTTACTTATCTTTTTTTGTTCTCATTCTCTCATGAGTGTACAGTGGAGTTTCCCAGAGGCAACATGACCTATGAATTAAAGATTTACCTGCAAACATGAACACTGAATTATTATCTCTTCTGCAGAACTGTATTTTTGCCCCCAAAAGAGATGAGTTTACAGATAAAGCTGGATTTGTTATTTTGATTATATCTGTCTGATATCAACACCAACTAACCATCCGAAAAAAAACTTCTTTGACATAAAAGCTTGGCAACATGCACAAGTGGTTCTAAAATACTCAAAGTATTGAACAGCATCTTGAGAATCTGATATTTTATCCTAGAGCATCTTTGTTTATATTTGCGATAATAATGCAAAACCAATTGTTGGCAAAAATGGTGCCTTAGCACAAATCAAGGGGGGACACTCAAAAGTGCTATTAGTAGTCGTATTCTTTACTGCCATGCATTTGCAGTTTTCTGAATGTGAATTTTTTTTTAATTTTTCAAATGCTTTTTTAACTTCAGATTTACATCATTCATTTCAGCCTGATTTTGATTTACAAATTTTCTCCCCATTTTTCCGCTACCCACCGCCCCAAAATAGCAGTCCCAGAGGATATCCCCTACTCCAATCTGCTCTCTCCCATATTTTCTGCCATGCCCCTTTTGACTTTTCCAGTAGGGCATGGTGGAACTCTATGCCCCAGTGCCTGTGTATCTTATTTCCCAATTACATGTAAAATAGTATTAATAAAAGTATATACATATATATACACACATATACATATACATATGCATATATATGTGTATGTATGTGTATATATATATATATATATATATAAACATTTGATCTTAAAACTTTGAATTCCAGATTCATTCCCTTCCTCCCTTGTTACCCACCCTTACTGAGAAGATAAGCAGTTCAGTATAGGTTGTATATGTGTGGCTAATGCAAAACAATAACATAGTAGATATATTGTAAAAGACTGATTATATTTCCCTTCCTCCTATCCCACCTCCCACTTGTTCTATTCTCTACTTTGATCCTGTCCCTTTTCAAAAGTGGGTGCTTCCAACTTCCCTCCCCCCCAACCTGCCATCCCTCCCATCATCCCCCCTCTCATCCCCTTCCCCTCTACTCTCCTGTAGGGTGAGATCCCCTATTCAGTGTGTATTTCATTCCCTCCCCAAACCAAATTCAATGAGAATAAGGTTGACCCATTCCCTTTTGCCTTCCTATTCTTCCCCTCCATTGTAACCATTTCCCCTTGCCTCTTCTATATGAGATAGTTTAGTCCATTCTGTCTCTCCCCATCTCCTCTCATTATATTCCTCTCTCACCTCTTAATTTCACCTTTTAAGTATCATCCCTTCCTGTTAAATTGGTCCTGTGCCCTCTATCTGTGTATATCTGTAAACATATACACACATTCACATATGTATTCATATGCCCATATACCCTCATATATATTTCTATTCCCTTCAACTATTTTCATACTAAGAAAAGTTTCATAAGTTACAATTATTGTTTTTCCATGTAGGAATGTTAATATTTCTTTTTTTGGTAGGTTCTTTTTTACTTATTTCTTTATTTTTTTTTGTTTCCACGAGATTTTGAGTTACAAATTTTCTCCCCACTTTTCCCCCACCCACTGCCCCAAAATAGCAGTCCCACAGGATATCCCCTCCTCCAATCTGCTCTCTCCCATATTTTCTCCCATACCCCTTTCGACTTTTCCAGTGGATCTCTATGCCTCAATGCCTGTATATCTTATTTCCCAATTACATGTAAGATGGGATTAATAATAGTATATATATATATATATGCACTCATATATATATATATACATATATATATATTTGAATATTTGATTTTAAAACTTTCAATTCCAGATTCATTCCCTTCCTTCCCCATCACCCACCCCCAATGGGAAGACAAGCAGTTCAGTATAGATTGTACATGTGTGGCTAATGCAAAACAACAATATAGTAGATATATTGTAAAAGACTGACTACACTTCCCTCCCTCCCATCCCACCTCCCACCAGCTCCACTCTCCACCCTGATCCCGTCCCTTTTGAAAAGTGGGTGCTTCCAACTTCCCTCCCCCCCCAGCCTGCCCTCTCTTCCATCATCCCTCCTCTCATCGCCTTCCCCCCCTATTCAACTGGAGGGTGAGATACCCTATTTAGTGTGTCTTTTACTCCCTCCTCAAGCCAGATACAATGGGAATAAGGTTGACCCATTCCCTTTTGCCTTCCTATTCTTCCCCTCCATTGCAACCATTTTCCCTTGCCTCTTCTGTATGAGATAGTTTAACCCAATCTGTCTCTCCCCATCTCCTCTTATTATTTTCCTCTCACCTCTTAATTTCACATTTTAAGTATCATCCCTTCCTGTTAAATTGGTCCTGTGCCCTCTATCTATGTATACATGTAAAGATATATACACACATTCACATGTGTATTCATATGCCCATATACCCTTATATATATATCTTTTTCTAATCCCTTCAACTACTGAGAAAAGTTTCATAAGTTTCAATTATTGTTTTTCCATGTAGGAATGTTAATAGTTCAACTATGATAAATTCCTTATGATTTCTTTTCCCTGTTTACCTTCTCATGCTTCTTGTATCTGAATGTCAAATTTTCTGTTCAACTCTGGCTTTTTCAGCAAGAATGCTTGAAAGTCCTCTATTCTACTGAATGACCGTATTTTGCCCTGAAACATGATACAAAGTTTTGCTGGGTAGGTGACTCTTGTTTTTAATCCCAGCTCCCTTGACCTCCAGAATATCACATTCCAAGACCTTCGATCCCTCAGTGTAGAAGCTGCCAGATCCTGGGTTATCCTGATTGTGTTTCCACAATATTCAAATTGTTCCTTCCTGGCTGCTTGTAATATTCTCTCCTTGATATTGGAATTCCAGAAACTGGCTATAATATTCCTCGGAGTTTTCTTTTTGGGATCTTTTTCAGGAGGTGATTGGTAGATTCTTTCAACCTCTTTTGCTGTCTGATTCTAAAACATCAGGGTAGTTTTATTTGAGAACTTCCTGGAAGATGCTTTCTAGGTTCTTACTTTGGTCATGGCTTTCAGGTAGTCCAAAAATTTTTTAATTATCTCTCCTGGATTGATTTTCCCGGTCAGTGGTTTTTCCCATGAGATATTTCACATTGCCTTCTATTCTTTGATTTGTTTGGATCTGTTTAACAGCATCTTGATTTCTCATAAAGTTATTAGCTTCCATTTGCTCCGATCTAATTCTGAAGCAATGATTCTCCTCATTGAGCTTTTGAGATTCTTTTTCCATCTGGCAAATTCAGCTTTTTAATGCATTTTTCCCCTCATTGCCTTTTTGAGCCTCCTTTGCCATTTGAGTCAGTCTGTTTTTTAAGGTATTATTTTCCTCAGTCAGGCTGTTGACTCTCATTTCATAATTTTCTTGCATTGTTCTCATTTCTCTTCCCAATTTTTCCTCCACTTCTTTTACCTGCTTCTTAAGATCCTCTATGGCCGGTAACTAGCTCATATTTTCCTTTGAAGCTTTTGGTGCAGGAGTTCTGACTTAACTGTCTTTCCCCTGTTCCATGCCTTGCTCCTTCTTTTCCCCAAAATAGGAGTGTAATGTTGGAATCTTCTGTCTGCTTTGTTTCTTTTGCCTGATCATTTTTGCCACTCAATTACTTGACTTTTGGGCTTTTTGCCACAGTAGGACTCTGCCACCAGACAGGGGAGCTTTCATCCCAAAAGCTGGGGTTTTCTCAGCTGCCGGAGATATTAGATGGGTGCCCTCTCTGAGGTCTCCACACGCTCTGGCAAGCTGGTCACACACCCCAGCACCTCCACCCTAGACTGCAATCCAGATCCAAGCAGGTTAAAGCAAGAGCAATTACCCCTCAGACTGGTGCTTGGTCCCCTTACACTCTGCAGGCCAGGAGCTGAAGCTGTCACTTGGCGCTGGCAGGCTGTGCAGGCATCTCAGTGGCTTCTCACCCCAGGGGTAAAAGCCACGCACTCCCACTTACTGGTCCCAAAGTCCAGACTGTGCTGGCCTCTCACCTTGTCTTTCGCATGTATGTGTTGATAAATCTGCAAACTGCCACTGCTGCTGCTGTTCTAGAGTCTCTCCAGCTGCGCCCACCCTGGGGCTAAAGCCTGGGATCTGGGCTGGGCTTGGCTCCCAGAGAGCTGTGCTGGATTCCTGCTGGCCTGTCCTCAGAGGGAGGTTAGCTTCTCTGTGTCATTTTGTGGTTTCTGCAGCTCCAAATTTTGTTTAGAGTCCCCTTTTTACATGGATTGGGGAAGATCAAAGCTGGAGTCGCGGAAAGGTCGTGCTTCTACTCCTCCATCTTGGCTCCGCCCCTGAATATGAATTTAATTTAATAGTGTCCTGTATAAAGCAATAAAAAATATTAATTTGATTAAATTTTGACCCTTGAGTACATGTCTCTTTAATATTCTGTGTGATGAATTGGGAAGTTTGCATAAAACATTTCTACTGAAAACCAAAATACAATGGTTGTTCTAGGAAAAAGTATTTGAACTATTGATTGAGTTGTGAATTGAATTAGGGACACCATTTTTTTTTCCTTGAACACCATTTTTACTTGAAAGAACAACTGACAGACAAACTAAAGTTATTCAGACTTGGGGATCTGGCAGACATTTTCTCAAAAATGAATGATGTGTGCCTGTCAGCTCAAGGGAAACTACTGATGGCATTTGTTGCCAGTGGAGGAAAAAATTGAACTTTCAAGAGAAAATTAGAATTTTGGAAAACTTTTTATCACCACCTGAGCTTGAGATCTTCTCAGTACTTAATGACTTTTCTGAAGAGGTCAGTAACAATATGACAAATGTGATTTTTTTCTAAGGAATCATGTCAAAATTGTTTAAATCTGCATAATTAAATGAACTAATGTTTTCCAAATGACCAATGCATTGTTATAAAATGATGTGTACGTAAAAAGAACCATGAAAACTGAAAGATAGGCTAATAGATGTTAAAGGGCATGAAATGTTTATTGATATAGTTTTAAATTTCATATTGCAACTAACCATTAAGAAACTACCCTTTGTTAAACTTTGGTGTAGTATCAAAGAAGAATATCTACAATTATCTGAAAAGGCTATGGAAAATATTCCATTAACCAACCACATATCTGTATGAGGCTACATTTTCTTCATATACTTCAGTCAAAGCAACATATCATAACATATTCAATGCAGAAACAGAAGAAACTGTATATTTAGAAATTAAAGAGATTTCCAAAAAATGTAAAACAATGTCACTCTTCTCACTAATTTTCTTTTGTTTTGGAAAATATAGTTATTTTGCATTAAAATATCATTAATGTTAATGTGTGATGGGCTTATTATTTTAAATCAATTAATGAGTAATTTTAAATTTTAATAGTTTTAATTTCTAGTATAGCATATATTACTAGATATATTACCAATATAAATAAAATATTCAACATTCAGTTCAAAATAAACAATAATTCTTCAGGTCCTCAGTAATTGTTTAAGAGTGCAAAGGGGGGGGGCACAATTAGGTGGCACAGTGAATAGAGCATCAGCCCTGGAGTCAGGAGGACCTGAGTTCAAATGTGGCCTCAGACCCTTAACATTTATTAGCCGTGTGACCTTGGGCAAGTCATTTAACCCCAATTGCCCTGCCCTCCCTCTTCTAGAAAGCAAAAATATAAAAGGACAAAGAGGTTCTAAGACTAAGAAGTTTGAGAACCAACATACTATACCATGCTACTTGTCAAAACACAATTCTGCATCTTCTGTAATCTCCTTCATTAAGGTGTTGCATACATTTCACTTCTCTGACTTTCCCTCTCCCAAGAAAGAGTGTCTGTCCAACACACCTTGCGTATTCTATGGCCTTCCATATACCTTGAATCCTCTCCCTCTCTATCCAACTCTTTCTATCTATCCTTCACAGCCCAACTTCTCATCTTCTTCCTAACACCTTCACTATCTACTCCAAATCAAAGTAAACTTTTTCTTATGAACTTGTCTTTACAACTCAATGGCAATTAATGACATACAGCTTTCTTTATTTTTTTTGTCTTCTGTTATCATTTTACTAGGTTGTTGTTTAGCTTTTCACTTGTGTGACTTGTCTTCTTAAATATATTATAGACTTCGTGAGAGTGGGAGCGATGCATTATATGTCTTTTTAGCACCCATTAATACCTAGCTAGCACACTGCTGTGTATGTACTCAGTGGTCCAGATTATGACAACATCCTAGAATGGAAAAAAAGAAATGAATTTTGAGTTAGGGGACCTGGTTTTGAATCCTGGCTCTATTGCTAATTATCTGTTTTCTATGGTCAAATTATCTGAACTTACTGGGCCTTCATATCTTCACAACTAAAGTGAAGTTATTGAACCTAATAATGATAAATTATAATGATAGTTCACATTTATATAACGCTTCAAACTTTTCAAAGCATGATTTATTTTGATCCTCATAACAATCCTGTGAGTTGGGTGCTATTATTATCCCCCATTTTGCTGAGAAAAGTGAAATCCAGGGAGATTAAGTAATTTGTGCCTGGTCACAATTAACTGAGTAAATGTGCAAAGCAGAGTTCCAGCCCAAGTCTCCATGACTCAAAGTTTAATCCTCTACCCATTGTATTTCTCCATGGACTTCTTCTCCATCTCTTTTTTTAAAATCCTGTGTTTCTATGAAGTCATTATTTCCCCCCCAGACTTCCCCTATAATAGCCTTTGGATATTCCTCTGGTTTGCCATCTCACCTTCATGTGTTTCATATATGATAAGGGTAATAACTTATCTGCTGTGATGGCTTGTGTTAGAGGTATCAAACAAAAGGTGTATGTGGCCCATATGTGGCCACAACACTAGCAAGAGTGACAAAACAAGGTTACAATGTAATTAAAATATACCAACATAAATATAAATACAATGAAACCTAAATAATATTAATATGTAGTTTTCTAACTCAATAAGAAACCCATAGGCATCTTTATGTAAGGTTTAGTGACCCCTGTCTCTATTTGAGTTTGATGCCTTCAGTATAAATAACTCTTTTTATTTACTATACATATATAGATATATGTGTGCATGTACACATGTACATATGTATATATGTATGTATATATACATATATGCTATATTCCTATCCCTTTAAAAATAAACTTGATGTGATACCACTATGAAAAGAGCTGTCTGTCTTCTTTGGATTCTTTGAGATCTTTTGCTATCCCTTTGGGACATAAAGATCTTGGAAACTTATAGATATAATACAAACTCTCTTTGTTAAAAATGTAAATCATCATAAACCTAGCATACTCCCTGTAACATGATGGTATTTTTCTTTAATAATAATAATGGTTTGTATTTATATAATCAAAGAATTTGCCACCAAACAGTGAGTGTACTAACAAAAAGCCTCTTTATACAGTTTTCTCCTCAGAAAGAAGAAACAGTCTGCCATACTTTAGTACAATAGAATCTGCCAGAGTTTATGGTCCACTGGAATTCTCTCTGAAAACCCCTTAAGGATCAGTTATGGTTCATGATGTCCCACAGAGATGCCTGGAATGTCACCTCCCTAACACCCACAGTGACAGCAAGAGGAACCTTTTTTAATTTATTCTTACAAGTTCTTCAGGCCCCAGCTTGAGGCTAAGCAATTCTAATGATTGGATGAGTTTCTGGGAAAAGGATTTCTTCTCTCCTATCTCTATCTCTGGATATATTATGTGGCATGGACAAGATGAATTGAGGAATCTTACTGACTACTGAAAAGGAAGAAAAAATATCTTTAAGTACTACCTCTATTCCCTGTTGGTGACTGAGCCTCACATCCCTGCCCAGTATTCCCAAAATCATGCTAAAGCTTTAGCCAGGCAGTCACTGCCTTTTGGTAATCCTCACCAACTTCTATGCAATGAGTCAAGAATCCAGGACTTTAAGACCCTTCCTTAGTCCCTACCAGCACTCTCCCTCATTTACAATCTAAGACATGTAACACTTACATAACGCTTTTTAATTCATTAAGTATTTTCCTCACAATAATCCTGTGAAGAAGGAACTGCAAACATCATTATTGCCATTTCCTGATGAAACCAAGGCTCAGAGATGTTAACTAACTTATTATTTCTATTTCTATTAAGTGATAAAGGTGGAATATGAATCTAGGGTTTCAGAATCCCAATTCCCTTCTTCTTCCAGTTACATTGCTTCACTATCTTGTCTCTTATTTCCAAATCATCCCTTCCTCTCAGAGGGAAAAAAAAGGTAATTAATGTTTTGTCTCTATGGTCACCATGAAAAACAGTTTCTACACCAAACACATTTAAAATTAATGACAGAGAACTTCTCCAGTGTTAGCAAAACAAGACCTGTCCTTTAACATGTTACTACCAGGCAGCAATGTTTTCCCCCTCATTAAAAATCAGACCATTTAAAAATATTCATTATTTATTTTCAACCACATTTGTTCTACACCAAAAATTTGTGGTAAGCACAGTCCCATGAATTAACTTTTATTCCTCCTTGGGTTTGAATAGTTTCTAGGCTCATCATCCTCATTCCTGTACACTGCCAGTTTGAGGTCAGTCTTAGTCTTGTGCTGCCACTTCATCTATCTTAATCTGTATGAGCTTTCTGTTACATACCCTGAAATGCTTTTTCTGTGAAAAATGCTGGTGGCGGTCTCCT
Source organism: Petaurus breviceps papuanus (assembly GCF_028583685.1). NCBI lineage: Eukaryota > Metazoa > Chordata > Mammalia > Diprotodontia > Petauridae > Petaurus > Petaurus breviceps. Next base: position 23,300,482 of record NW_027187419.1, on the reverse strand, counting down.
TTATATGGCAATATTATGAAGTGCTTTAGAAGATTCCTCTTTACTTATTTTTCAAATTTAATTTTTATATGTATGAAAACATATACCACTCTAATATAGATTCCCTGTGTGTATCTCATGGTTTCAATAAAAGGACAGAGAGCAAAGGAAATGAAGTGATAAGTTGATTTGGATAGGAAGAAACCAATAGACTACCACCATTTCTAGAGGCAAAATCACTTTTCTCTTCACTTTAACTCCTTTTCTTCATTAAAGAGAGGAAAGCCAGGCCTTCCAGGATGCATCGGACCTGCTCTTTAACCAAGAACAAAAAAGGACTGACAAGAAAGTATCAATACTCAGTATATTGATTGTTCTACCAACCAGCACCACAAGCTCTCAGCAATCTTTCTAGTGTTCCACAACTCTAAGAGCTCTGTCATGCAGCAATGACTCACCAGAGTCTCAGAGGGAGGGGGCAGCTAGATACAGCTGTCTATAATGGATGCCCTGCTCAACCTTGCCTGTTACTACCTCCTGTTTCAAAATGGTAAATTCAGTAACATAAGTTTCACAGAGGATCACTTGTGAATTGGGACTAAGAGGTGGCAGCTGCTAAATCATTGGTACTCTGAGACATGTAGCCTGAGGCTCAGATTGTGAGGCTGGGGTGATGGAAGGAGGAAAGTCCAGAGTCCCTGAGTCGTAGGATCTGGGGTCTCAGGAGAATGGTGCTGAGAGTCTCCAGAATATGGAATTGGTCCCCCTTCCCAGTTCCTTGTTGGGCATCTCTTCACACACTCTCTCACCAGCATGTTCCCACCACTTGTATCTCATCCAAAGAGACCTACTCAAACTCATCATTAAAATTTAAAATCCTCTCATGGGAGGAAAAAATAGAATTTGAATGTTGGAGGAGACCTCAGTAGCCATCATCTCCAACTCATAATTGTAAGGAATCCCTACTGTAATGTACCTTACAAGTATTTTCATCCAACTTCTTTGCAAAGACCTCACGAACAGGGTGTCCCTCATTTACCGCGGTAACTCATTCAACTTTCGGATAGCTCTAGTTGTTAGAAAGTTTTCTCTGATGTCTAGTATAAATTTACCTAAGCAGTTTCCACTCATCACTCTTTTTCTGCTCTTTGATGTCCCCAGAACAAATTTAATCCCTCTTCCTCATGATGGTCCTTCAAATACTTGAACACCATCATTTTCCTTCCGCTCCCTTCCATCTCCACCTTTTACCCCAAGAGTGTTTTCTTCTTCAAGCTACCAGGATAACCATGCCTGGATCATCCAGTTGATCCCCATTTACCATGGACTCAAGGCTCTTCCTCATCCTGGTTGCTTTTTTTTTGGGGGGGGGCAGGAGGATATTTTCTACCTCAACAGTTTCTCACATAGAGGAACAAACACAGTATTTCTGAAGAGGGTTAATGAGGGCCCAGTATATGAATGTATTTTTAAATTAAGTTTTGTAATCACTTTTGTTTTAGTGTGAAGAAGTTTTCAATCAAAGAGTAGATGGCCATAAATTGGGACTGTCATAGAGGAGATTCATTCAGCTCTGGGTTAGACTACAGGCACATAGAGGTCCCTTCTCATTCAGAGTCTATGATACAGTGAAGCTCTTTGGCCTGAAAGTAACATGACCTAGCATAATTCTAGAGCCATGAAAGAAATGTTGATTTAACTTGCCAGAAGTATCTGCTTGGTAACTATTTTACTGAGTGGAGTGCTTTGGTGGGTAGCTTTTTCATTAAGTGTGGTCAGGTGAAAAGCTTGAGCTAATGCTGAGATGCAGAGTTAGTGCAACTGACGTTCTGCGGAATGTGGCTGGTGCTTCACCAGAGCCCTCACTCAGAAGGCAGCTTGGGTCTGTTCCTTTGTGTTCAGACCTTCCTACATGCTCAGTTTATCACATATGGTTGTTCTTCCCCTGAGTACTATTAAAAGATAGATTGAATTAAAAAAAAAACAGAGCAAGGTTAACTGTTTCAGGTATGCCCACCATCCAGTGGGAAATGGCATGTTGGTAGCACTCTGGCCTGCTCTAGCTGTATGAGCTCTTAACTCAGATTACCACTGTGAAAAGAAGTGCTTTAGTTACAGCACGGTAGGCAGCATCAATTTTGCTCAGCACCAGCCCGTGGGTGGTTAACGATGGCTCACCACACTGCTGTTAATGGCAGCACTTTCATACACTACAACACCATAAGTGGCAGCATTTAAACCCACTACAACAATGTAAAAAGTAATGCTTTAATCTCGCTCAAAAGAGATTCTGGTTTATACCTACTGACTTTCCATGTGATTTTTATAGATGTCAGAACAAAGAGAATGTGCACTGTAAGCAGTTCCCTCATCATCCTCATCATGCTATAGAGAGATTGAAATATAATTTAACATATTGCCATTTCCTAAGAACCAAGAATATCTTGGTCCCTAATGTTCATGTTCTATTTGATATTGCCAACATATGAAAAAAGAATGGAAATATATGCAATGCATTTTTTTAAAAAATGATAGCTTGTACTGAAGCCCTTAATGGGGAGAAGAGGGAAATTAAGTTAATGTGTAATATATTGGTGGTTGAAGACAATTGATAAAATAACAAAGTAAAAGAGAAAGATAGTCAAAGAGTCATGTGCATGATGACCTTTCCAATTGTATTGTCTAATGTCTCCTCCTGGTTTATGATGAAGTATCTCATATCCAGTCCTTATCCTGGTAAGGCTATGTTTATTATGCTATGAAGCTAAGGCTCCATAATAATCACTTACCATCAAGGAACGTACAATTCCAAAACAGACTTCAATCTGTGTATAGTGGGTAGTATAACACAGATTGTACTTGATGGCATGATCATTTGATAAATATTTTTGTCCCCCATCTCCACTACCTTTCTGGTATATAGATTTGTAAAAAGACGTACCCAGGGCAAAAATTCTGGTCTCCTTGTATAGAGTATAAAGGAAGCTTTATCGAGAGCTTCTGTGATCATCACTCTACCAAATCCCAGAGTTCAGCAGCCAAACTTATTGGAAAGATCATCTGAAAAATGATGGGAATTGGGTACTAGATATGGCATTTGAGGTTCCTTATATATTAAACTTACTCTATTATCCTTTAAATCAGGGAATCCTGTGAATCTTTCAAAAATTTTCCCAAATACATGTAATAATGCCCTGGAAGTTTTATGAAATTTAGCCATAATTTTTATTCCTTTACTTTAAACTGTCAGTGACTGAGTTTTAGGATTAGCCAAATATGATCAGCTCCCCAGGGAAGGGGAAGGAGAGGACACAAAGTTATGGAACTTCCTTTTTCCAGGGGTGTACTACAAGGTAATAACACACTGCAAGGAACTAAGAATCATTTCTTGCTCTGTGTATGTTTACAAAGGCTTAGGCAAAGCTCATGAACTCCGAAAAGCTTCTTCCCAATGGCATTTGAAACAAAGGATTTCTAGATAAAGGAGTACTGTTGTATGATAGTCTTTCCCTATTAACAACTTAGTGCCAATATAGCGTGCTTGCTGAAATATTTTGACTATAGTATCAAATATTTATATGTCTGATATGTATATGGGAAAAGGGTATATTGTTAAGATAAGAAAATGTTAATGTTAATGGAAAACAAATTTAGTCATCCGAATTCCCTCACAGGGATCCAAAAGTAAACTGATTAATTTTATAAACCAGACTGTTTTTCTTCATAGCACTTAAATTGTCAAAAGTATAATTTGTGTTATACAGTTTATCTACAAATTTCCATCAAGCCTAAAGATGTGGAGTTTCATGAATGTATAAAATTATATTCATTGCAATTCATATTGGGCTTAAAAATTATATACATATATCATGTGTTTTTAAATTACTGCATATACTACCATTGCAATGATACTATTTCCCTTTAATTTTCCCCAGGAATTAAAAGATAGAAAACTATGATGGCTTGTGAAACTATTTTTAACTCTTTTTTTTAAGCAATTGAGGTTAAGTAACTTGCTCAAGGTTACATGGCCAGTTATTTCTGGGTACGGTGCTAAGTGTCTGAGCCTGGATTCGATCCCCAGGTCTACCAGACACTGGGGCCGGTGCTCTTCTCGCTGTGCTACCTGGCCACACCTATTTTTAACTCTTGAAGAACTTTCAACCACATTTTAAATATGTATTATCAAAAAATGATTTCCTTTTGTTTTAGACCTACTTATTCCCATGCTCCAATCCAGAAAGCGCCTACCTTCAGCTTTTATGGAATAATCCTTTTAATAGCCTATGTACAAGCTATTATATCTGCACATTCTATCTCCAGTAACAAATACTTTAATAAATGTGAAATTGATAAATTTCACTGACCATGACATTTTTCATCTTAGTGCATTTATATATTAAGGAAAATAAAAAATATCAAAAAGAATTAAATCTGTCTTCTATTAAAGGAAAGATGATAAAGATACAAACAGACATACACACATATAATTATAATATTTTGAATATGGAGAAAGAGCAAAATTATGGAGAATAGCTAGCAAGTATTTATATGATGCTTTATGGTTTATAAGCATATTATACATATTATCCTCACATCAATCCTAGGAGGTAGGTGTTATTATTCTTATTTTACATATGAGAAGTTAAGTAACTGTCTAGGATAATGTGTGAGGGTGGATTTGAACTCACATATTCCTGACTCCAGATTCAGTGCTCTGCCCACTTTGCCACATAGCTGCTTTTCTCTATCTATAGATATGGTAGGTCATTTCTGCAGTGATTTGCAATCAATATTAATGAGTTCAAAAACATAAAAAAACATATAGTATTTTTTGGGTGTTTTTTTGTTTTGTTTTGCCTTTTGGAGGGCAATTGGGGTTAAGTAACTTGCCCAAGGTTACAAGGCTAGTTTTTTTTTTTTTTTCCTGTGGTTGTTAAGTGTCTGAGGCTGGAACCAAACTCTGGTCCTCCTGACTCTGGGGCCGGAGCTTTACTCAATGTGCCACCTAGCCGCCCCCAATATAGTATGTTTAAATGGAAAGAAAACCATCCCTATATTTGAGGAATATGTCTGCTTTTGACAAATACTAGCTGTGTGACTATGTGCATAGTATCTATCCTCTTTGTGTCCGAAGTAACTCGCTAAGAATTCAGGGGTGGGAAACCTGTGACCTTGAGGCCACATGTGGGTGGCCTTTTGACTGAGTCCAAGTTTTATAGAACAAATCCTTTTATCAAGGGGACTTGTTCTGTGAAGCTTGGATTCATTCAAAGAGCAGTACTTGAGAACCTCGAGGGCTACATGTGGCCTTGAGCCCACAAGACCCCATACCTGGCAGGTTATTGATCTATATCAACAGAAATCTCTAAGCCAGTTTTCTTTACCTTCTACATCACAGGTTTCTACCACCACCACAATAGCAATAATATAAGTACAAAGTAACATAATATTGTTGCTACATATTATGGGAAATATCTATTCCATCCAGACATCTAGATAAAGATGGCAGTCCCTTAGTGCTTTTGTTTCAGGGAGATGGCCACCCTCATTCTACGGGGGATTCCTACCGCTCATTTAGACAAAGAGGGACTTGATATGTCATTGACCCCAATGCTTGACCTAATGGATGAACCTCTGTAACTGCCTTTACAATTACTCATCTTGGCCTTTGACAACCTAGATAATATTACAGCACATGTATAACATTTTATTTGAAAAGTCACAGAAAATAAATCTCAAATTGCAATATTAGTGAACAGTAGACATCTTTAAGGTAATTTAATATATAAATATTTAAAATGATAAATGCATGAATACGTAAGCTTTACAGAGCTATTACTGAGAGTAGTTGCTTTGTGTAAATAGCCATGCATCAGTAGGTAGGCTTTCTCTTTTGATACAAAGGATCCTGGTAAACCTTGGGAACTCTTCTGACTCATCTCTTCCCCCCACTCCACCCCATAAATGAACTACAAACCAGTCAATCAATTAACCAAGAGACAGCACTCATTAAGTGCCTAAAAGGTGCTGAGCACAATGTTTGGCCTTCTGTATACAAACCCAAAAGTGAAATAATTCTTGTTCTCCAGGAAATTACAATTTAGCTAGAGGCAGTGTGTATATTTGCATGTAGTTGTATACAAGATTGATACAAAATGATTGGAGATAAAATCATTAGTAGGGTGGAGGGTGGAGAATCAGGAAAGGCTTCCTATAGAAATTGGTATTTGAGCTTAACCTTGAAGGAAATGAGATTATCAGAGGTAACTTTTAAGGGCCCCCCAAATATTGGGCACAGACAATTCAAAGGCTTATAGATGGGCAATGGAGCATTCTTGGAGAGGAACAGTAAGAAGGATGAAGGCCATTTTGGCTGAATCATGGACTGTGTGAATGGTAATGTTGTAAAATGAAACAAGAGAAGTATATTGGGGCCCAGCTGTGAAGAGCCTAAAATATCAAAAAAAAAGAAGGGTTTATATTTGATCCTAGAAGTATTATATTGTTACTGGAGTTTTCTGAGTAAGGGATTGCTGTTACCTGACCCATTCTTTAACAAAGTCATTTCGGCAGCTGTGAAGAAGATGGTTTAGAGTGGGGAGAGTCTGTAAGCAGAGAGTCCATTTAGGATACTATCACAGTAGTCTAGAAGACTCAGTATCTGGCGCTTCCCCATCACCAAGGGTAGTCAATAATTCCCCTGACAAGCACATAGGTTCACAGAACTAAAAACATGGACAACTAATTTAGAAGTTAACAAAAACAATAAGCTCGAAAAGACCATCTTGTGAATCATCTTTCTATGCAAAAATAAAACTCTAAAACTTCAGTGACTTGCTATTCAGGAAGTCTAAAGTCCATAGCAAGACCCTCTACAGTCACATTCTAAATGTTCCCATCTTATCTCCCGTTATTCAAATACATGAACTAATCATTTCAATGAAACTTCTCTCTTCAATGTCCTCCAAAATTGTTTTTCAAAGTCCTGTTTTAACAGCTTGACTCATAACATTATTAAACTTCTCTAACCTTCTCTTTGCTTATGTACTAATAATTGCTCACATTTTCATAGAATTTAAGGTTTACCAAACATTTACCTCATAAGAACCCTGTTACAGAGATAATGTAAATAACATAAATCGCATTTTGTTGTTTTTCCTCAGTTGTATCCAACTCTTCATGACCCCATTTAGGATTTTCGTGGCAAAGATAAGAGTAGTTGCCATTTCCTTCTCCCACTCATTTTGCAGATGAAACTGAGGCAAACAGGGTTAATTGACTTGCCTAGGGTCATACATCTAGTAAGTGTCTGAGGCCAGATTTGAACTCAGATCTTGCTGACTCCAGGCCCCAGCATTCTAATCACTGCACCACCTAGCTATCCCCTAAATTTCATTTTACAAGTGAGGAAAGTGAAGTTCTGAGCAATTAAGTGATTTTCTAAAATTCAATTAAACTCTAGTCTAAGTCTCCTAATTTCAAGTCCTATATTTTTGGTGCTCTCCTTCAATGTACAAATAAAACCACAATCTTTCAAGAAGTCTTTCCTATTCCATTTTAATCTTTGATGATAATTCTCTTCTCTTAATACAAAATTATAGGGGCAGCTAGATGGCACAGAGAATAGAGTACCAGCCCTGGACTCAGGAAGATCTGAGTTCAAATCTGGCCTCAAGATACTTGATACTTACTAGCTGTGTGACTTTGGGCAAGTCACTTTACCCCAATTGCCTTGCCTCTCCCTTCCTCCCCCAAATAATAATACATTATATGTTGCATATACCATTTACTTCGCAATTAGCTTACACATTCCCATATTATTGCTTAGCTTATAATGTAAGCATGTATGTGTGTATATGAATGTCTATATGTACATGTGTACATGTGCATGTATATATGTGCATGTGTACATATATGTATATACATTATATATAAATATGTGTGTGGATAGATAGATAGTTAGATAGATAGATAGATAGATAGATAGATAGATAGATAGATAGATAGATAGATAGATAGATAGATAAAATTTCCTCTACCTGTTGGGTAAATACTTGCTGATTTATTTATTGGTAAATTCTCTTTAATGGTTATGGTTTAATTTTAGATTCTGTAAAATTCATGAGTACAGTTCAGGATCTGGTTTTATACAAGATTTTCCATGACCATACAGATTTACCACACAATAATATATTTTTTTTCCTAATGTATGTGAGTTTATTTAACAACTATGTTAGAAAGTTTCATTTTTTTCTGATGTCCATGGATTAGCTAGAGTTGTAAAAGTCATGAATATTAGATGGAAAGTAGTCCATCAGTGGCCTTGTATTTATATACTGAGTGGAATTCTAGTTGGAATGCACATTTTTCTTTTTCAGAATTAAATATGCAGTGGTCACTTCTCTATCCTGTCCTTCACCTCCCCATGTCAGTTAAATATGGTTATTCCCAAATGTCTACCTTCTTTCCTTGAGTTGACATTGATGTGATAGACCATGCAAATAACTTGGAATGAATCTTCTGAATCAATGTATAAAAATCTTGCTAGAATTCAAATTTTTGTCCTCTTGCCCTTTACTTATACATACTTATGCTTACGGAAACTGACTTTGCTTTGGCGTATGGATGTCAGTCTGCAGGGCATTTATTTCAGTGACTTTGAAGTCCCTATTTTTTATCCCTAATGTGCTCCTGCTGTCCAGAAGAAAATAGACATGTCAACAATTTGTAGAAAAGCATGCAGCGACCTCTAAGGGCAGACAAAGCAGCTGTTTTTTCATCAGTAATGATATAGCATCATTTAAGACAAAAGTAAGTCTTAACACTGAACCAAAGCTTCGACAGGAATGAGCGAGTCTGGGGCAAGGATGTTCACAAAGCCATTCTTTTGCCAACACAGTGCTTCAAACTTACTAGGTGCTTAATAAACATGCTGAATAAATGAATGTCAGTTTCAATGATATATCAAAGACAAATCCCCTTCATATTACGGGGAGTGAGTGGAGTACGTAACTAACTGCAGAAATGGGACTAAATTACAAGAATTTACGTCAATATAACACTGTATCTTTTATAAAGATTTGGCCCTGTAACAATCATGTGAAGTAAGTAGTATACAAATTATCATTCCCCTTTTTTTTGTAGATAAATCTAGGTAATTAAATAATGGCGATTAAATGCTCAAGGTCCAATTCAATGGGTTGCTCAATTGACTCCTGGGGGTAGATAACTGCATCAGAACTCGTAGAACATCACATCATAATAAAAATACTTGAATTGGAAATCAACCTGGGATTCTAGTATCAGATCTCAGATGGTAAATGCCTGACTGCTTCTAATTCCAGTGCTTTTTCTCTTATGCTATGCCAGCCTTTACAGTCTGCCTTTCCAGGCTTAACTTATATTAGTTCCTTCCATTTATTCTATTCCAACCATGCAGGAACATTTTTTGCCTCCCAGTCATGCACTGAACTGACATACTTCCATATTTCTGCTCAGCTTTCCCTCCTTTTCCTGTAATGCCCATCTGTTGTATCTTTGCCCGTACTTTTAAGTCTGACTCATATTATACCTCCTATAGGAAAACTGCCAAGATCCCTTTATTGTTAATTCTCTGATGAATATAAGGAGGAAAAAGGACACTTACACAATTGCATAGCAGCTCAAAGAAAAGATTTTTGCTATTTGTTGTTGTTACTGTTGGGCTGTCTATGTATATGTGTGTATTTGTGTGTGTCTGTGTGTGTGAGAGAGAGATATGGTGTTGTAGTGAGAGTGCTGAACTTGAAGGCAAGAAGATCCAAGTTCAAATACAATCTCAAACATTTACTATCTGTGTGACTCCAGGCATCACACATAACCTCTCAGTGTCACTTATTAATCTATAAAATGATTTTAAAAAGATTTGAACTAGATATATTTTAAATAACTTCTAGCTCTAGATTTACAATCCTATGATGAGACTATACTCAGTGATTATCTGCTGAACTGAGTCTTGAAGATGAAAAATGATACTCAATGGTAGAGATGCGAAAGAAGTATACTCTAGGCATGAGTTATGACATATGAAAGAAACATGTCAAGTTTGGGGAACTGCTTGTACAGTTGTCTATAATGGAAAATGTGTAAAAGGGAGGAAAGAAAAATAAATCTGAAATATTAGGTTAAACCTGCTTTGAAGTACCTTTCATACCAAGCTAAGGAGTTTGTATCTTATACTAGAAGCAATAAAGGTTTTGAACAGTAAAGTAATATGATATATATGAAATGTGACTTAGGAAGATTATTTAGAAAATTATATGAAGAATCAATTGGATACAATGGGAAGAACAATTACGAAGTTGTTATAAAACACTCAATAACATATTAGGGGTTTAACTAGGGTAGAGACAGTATATATGGAGAGAAAAGATGATATATGAAAGAAATGTGCAGATTTTATCAACGGGACTTAATAACTACTTTAAGGCAAAGAATGATGCAGAAGATTCACATACGATGAGTAAATTTTTTCTTTAAGCAATTGGGGTTAAGTAACTTGCTCAAGGTTACATGGCCAGGTGTTTTTGAGTGGGTGATAAGTGTCTGAGCCCAGATTTGATCCCCAGGTCATCCCAACACTGGGGCCAGTGCTCTTACTCTCTGTGCTACCTGGAACCTGAATGACTAAGAAGAGAGTAGAAACTTTAACTGAAATAGTGAGGTTAGGAGGAATAGTGAGGTTAGGTTGTCTGTATTGGAAGGAAAGATGATAGACAGGCTCTGTTTTAGGTCCATTACACTTGAGGTGCTGATGGGATACACAGATAAATATGTCTGGTAGATAGTTGGAGATACAAGATTTGAGTTTATTAAGGCTAGATATACAGTTCTGGAATTCATCAAAATAGAAATGAACTCACAAGTAGATGGGATTAGCAAGGAAAAGAGTGAAGAGAAGATAACAGGAACCAATATGGACTTAAAATGGAGTTCCACAGTTTGGTACTGACCTTTTGAGAGAAGTATGGAGCTTTTTTTCAAGTATATAGTGGAACATTATGAGGATAGTCATGAGAAACTGGAGTCCATTTCCACCAAAAGTAGAAAAAAAAAGTTCATATTAAAATAAGAGAGAATTACATGAGGTAGGAGAAAAGTGGCGGCGGGGGGAGAATTTTGAAACTAGGATAGTCTATATATACTTTATTCCCTTTCATGCACTTGAAGATCTGGTCATACTGCCTCATTTGCTTCTCCCTGTGTATGATATGCTTTTTCTTTTCTTCATGTCTTTTCACTAGCTATCCTTTTGTACCCAGAATGCTCTCCTACTTCACCCCTTCCTCTTAAAATGCTTGTCTTCCTTCAAAACTCAGTTAAAATGTAACCTTCTTCAGAAGACCTTACAGAAGTCTCCAGCTGCTACTACCTTCTCCCTTAAGGTTAACTTCTACCTATTCTGTATATGTCTTATATGTATCCATTTATTTATATGTGGTCTACCCTAGTTGAATATAAGGCATTGGTGTGGAACCTATGGTGGTCCTCAAATGCATCCTCTGGCTGAATCCAAACTTCACAGAACAAATCCCTTTAATAAAAGTATTTGTTCTATAAAACTTGGACTTGGCCAAAAGACCACACCAAGGACCTAGAAGGTCACACGTGGCCTCAAGGCTGCAGGTTCCCCACCTTTGATATAAGCACATTGAAGTCCTGAAGGCATGCACTGCTTTTTCCTTTCTTTGTAGCTACAGGGCTTAGTACAGTACTAATCCCTATATTCACTAAATAAATGCTTGTTGATTGATTGGGTCCATACAAATCACTCCCAGGAGCTTGTTTTACCAAACCTGGTAAAATAACCCCGAAGTGGTAGGTGGAACAGACCAATTTTTATCTAGACCTCCACATTAAACCTAATGGCTTATCTCTCTTACACTAAGGTAATTCAAAGAGTTTCTGAACTTTTTAAAAACTAATATTCAAAAAGCTATCTTGAATATTTTAGGTAAAGGAATTCCTGGAGGATAGCAATAAATGTCTTATAATCTTCTTTAACCTACTGTATCAAATATAGTCACATTCATTTTTCCCTATAAAGGCAGTTCTTTATGACCTTCCTTCACCACTATTTTTATTTAAGCAATCTCCTCACAATAACTTATATGTACCAAAAATATATAGCTCTGTTATTTCTTATCATTTACATTCTTTGCCCCCTAATAATTGTGTTAAAAGAAATCTGTGCTGCCACATATTTCATTTCAGAAAACTGTCAGTAACTGATACTTTCCAAGAGCTGTTCAATCCCCTAGTATTTAGAGATACCAAATAGTGATATTACTCATCAGAGTAAAACATATAAAGCTGTAATTTATCAGGTTGTCTCAAGGGAGATAAATCTTACTAAAGGCTCTGAATTAATCATAGCATTCTCTGTGTTTGCCTGGTGTCTTAGCAAAGATAAACTGTGAAATCAAAAGCCAGTTAAAATTTTCCAAGCACACTATTAGTAGAAATCCTGTGAATAAAATTAAGAATAAGAAGAAAAATGATTCTTTTTTAGGAAAAGAAGTTTTTGGTCAACTACCCTATTCAAAGTCCATTTAATAAAGAGTGTACCCATACTAAATTGTTACTAGAGGCAATTAATATATGTGTATTAAAGTTTAAAGTTAGTAATATTTGGCCAATTGAAAATAGACTATACATAGTTTGTTTAGCTCCTATTACAAGACATTTTTCCTTTTATTATAAGAATTTGTCATCATTGCTACATTCTCTGAAGCAGGAGCAAGAATTCCTATGAGCAAAAGAAATCTATGTATTCTATTATACAGTCTTAGAAGTCTTGCTTATTTTTTAATGTTTATTTATTATAGGGTACTAGTGAATTGGGCCCTCAAAAGAAAAAAAAAAGAAAAATGTTTCTTCAACCTTACATTAACAGGAGACTACAGACTTTTATGAAGTTGAAAGTACCTTGATAAAATTAGTCAACTAACAGACATTTATTAAGTATTTACTATTTTCCAGGCACTGTACTAAAAACTAGGTATACAAAGACAAAAGTGAAACTGTGTTGGCCCTCTAGGAACCGACACTCCAACCGGGGAGACAATATGTACATAGAAGTATATAAAATGAATGCAATGTTGTTTCAGGAGGGAGGACATTATGGGGGATGGGGGAGAGGAACAATAATAGGAAAAATGTTTTGCTTAGCAGGTGTTACTTTAGTTCAGTGTTGAAAGAAACCAAAAGATGGAGTTAAGGAGAAAGTATATTTAAGAAATAGGAGACAGTCAATACAAAGATATAGAGAGGAGACAAGGAAAGTCATGTGTGCAGAAGTACAAGTAGACTAGTATGACTGAATTTTGGAGTTGGAGGAAGGAAGTAATGTGGAAGAAGACTGGAAAAAAGGAGACAAAGATTAGAAATAGTTTTAAATATTGAGAAGTTTATATTTGATCCCAAGTTAATATGGAGCCTCTGGAGTTTATTGTGGTAACAGAAACAGGGTGTGAGGGTAATGAGGAGGAAGAAGAGTGTTACATGATCAATCTTAGACTATGGAAAAATTGTTTTGAGGCTGAGGGGAGGTTTAATTTGAAGGGGAATAGGCTTGATACAGGGAGATGAAATAGGCCATTGTAATAATCCAGACAAGAGGTGCTGGAGACCTGGATTGGGATGATGTCTTTATGAGTGGAGAGGAGGGAATGTATGGGAGATATTTGATGGAGATAAAAATGCAAAATTTGGCAAATGATTGGATATGTGGAATGAGTCAGAATGAGAGTGACAGTGAGGTTGGAAATCTTGATGAATGGAAAGATGGTGATATTTTTGGCTAAGGAGAAAGTTCAGAAGAGGGGTGGTTTGAGGTAAAGATAATGAGTTCTGTTTTGGACATGTGGGATTTAAGGTTTACTCCAAGTGTCTAGTTAGAAATGTCCAAAAGTTACTTAGTGCTATGGGACTAGAGCTCAGGTCTTATTATTAAGGAGACAGAATGGAAAAACAAATTTCTTAAAACAAAAACTTGATACCTAGGATGATCAGCCCTAAGTCGTCAGCATATGTACATACATACATAAATAAATACCTACATAGTACATACATACATTATAAACACACACACATATATATACATTTATATATACATATATACACACATACATGTATAGAGAAAGAGAGAGAGAGAGCAAAAGAGGTATGCTTAGTATATAGTATCTAATTAAGGTACAATTTAGGGAAATGGGCATAGGAAAATGAAGAAAATAATTTAAAAAAAACAAAGACAACATTAAGAACTTATAAAAAGCAATAATAGAAATGACCTCTATTTCTCAGGACCACTGTAAAATAATGATGTACCAAGCTCTCTCTTCTGTTCTGGCAAAAAAAAAATGGTCAATATATGTGTACCTTATCCCTGCATACAGTGGTCTTAGTAGTTATCAGATATTTAATAATTAAGAATCTATAAACATTTTTGTATTCAGCAGAGTGATTTTTTTCTTGTTTTTTTCTTAATTCTTTTAAATTAGGCCCAAAATCTAGGAGACAATACTATATTTCAGTTTTAGTATCAGTACGCAACAATATATTTCAATATGAAATTCTGTGGTCAGAAAAAAACAAGATGAACCTATTATGTTCAAAGAAAGGCAGGTTAACTCACAATTTGTATTACTAACCATTATCAAGAAAATAGGTAAAAATGTCTCTGAATTAGTTCTTACTACATTATCTTATTTCTCAGTGAGATATTGATAGAATCAATAAATTAATCACTGAATAGAGTTGTCCTATCCACAAAATTGCAAAAAAGATATATTTTAGAATCAATATTGCTATATCTACATTAAATGTTGATTTTAGTACTTTGAATATGGTGAATTGACAATGTTTCCTGATGACTGTGAGTGTAAATGATGGGTTATGACTTTTCATGTCAGCATTAGTAGTTATGCATTCTGGTTCCACTATCCTCCTAGTAAACAGGTTCACAACTTCAGAGCCATCCTAGATTCTACATTCACCTTCACACTCCCTATTTCAATCTTACCAGTTGCCAAGTCTTCCCAATTTTATCTCCTCAACATGCTTCACATTTGTCCTTTTACACAGTCACCATTTTAGTTCAGACCCTCATTAAATCTCACTTGGACAATAATAGTAGTCTGCTGTTTTGTCTCTCTGCTTTAAATCTCCACCTTCTCCACATTGCAGCCAAATTGATAAGCTGAAAGCACATACCACTTCCCTGACTAAGAAGCCCCAGGGTCTCCCTTTTGTTTCTAGAATAAAATGAAAGCATTTTAAAGCCTTACAAAAATTGACTCCAACAAATCTTTTAGGTTTTATTGCATATTAATCCTGTTCATGCACTCTGTATTCCAGACCAAATGAACTATTTGCTTTTTATTTTACATGCCATGCCATGTTTTGCTTCTGTGCCTCTGAAGATAGTACCATGTGACTAGAATACACCTTTCTTCCTCCTTTCTTTAGAGTGCAAGCTCCCTGAGGTCACAGACTCGTTTTTGTTTTTGTCCCTATAGCTACAAAATTCCAGAAACATGAAGCCAAATTGGTGCTTAATAAATATTTGCTGAATGTAAAAAAGTATGAAAATGGTTATATTGGGAAATATTTTAGATATATTGTTATTTGTATTATATTGGCCTTTATGTTTTATAAACCTTTATACTATTTAAAAGAAAGCTTTAGAGGAGCTACTTCTGGGAACCAAGATGGCAGAGTTATCAGTAAACCACTGCATCTATCCCATAGTAGCCTCCAAACAACCATAAAATAGAGGGCCCAAACAGATCCTGGAACAGCAGAACCAACAAAAATATGAAGTGAAACAATCCTTTAATCCAAGAAACTTGGAGGCTCACCAAGAAAGGTCCACCTCACTTGGGTGAAAGGGGAGCACAGCTCAGGGTAGGAAGCTTCCCAGCAAGCCAATAGCAAGCCCTCACCTCAGAATGCCAACGGGAGATGCTGAGCCCCTGTGTGCTGAAACAGGCAAGCACCAATACTAGGACCCCCATGTGCCTTAGCATAGCCAGGAAACCAGCAGAATCCAGCTCTAAGAACCACATGCTTTATTGTAGCCCTGGGCAAGGAGGCAGTCTCAGAGGCCTGACCATACATGCTTCAGTATAGCTACTGGGGAACAGAAATACCCTACCAGGTCTCAACACATGCCAGACACCACTGCCACTAGGACCCCAGCTCAGCACCATGTAAGCAGCCAGACCCCTACACCTTCTAGCAGTGCCAGCCAACCCTCACCCCACCATACTTTAGTGCAACATCAAAGATGAGGGTTCCCCATGGGCCTTCAGGGCATCATCCATGCAGCACCAGGTGAGCAGTTAGCCACTAGTAAAATAAGCCCCAGACAGTACCCCTTCCACCTCATTAGAAAAGCTCAAATTTAAAAGAAAGGTAAAAGGTCAAGAAAAGGGGAGGCAGGGAATGAGCAGAAAATAGCAAATAAATAAATAATGAAGAAGATGACCATAGAAAGTTATTATGGTAATAAGGAATATCAAGAAACAAACTCAGAAGAAGACAGAAGTGCCAGAACACCTATGGGAAAAACCATAAAAAAATGGGAAGTGATCTCAAGACCAGAAAATCTCATAGAAGAGCTCAAAAAGGAGCTTAATAATCATATCAGAGAGATAGAAGAAAATTTGGGAAATGAGAGTGATGAAAGAGAATTATGAAGTCAATAGAAAGGAAAATTGCTTAAAAAGTAGAATTGACCAAATAGAAAAGGAGATTAAAAATCCACAGAAGAAAACAAATCTTTAAAGAGTACAATGGGTGAAATGGAAAAAGAAAGTAGAAAAGTTAATAGAGGAAAACAATACCTTAAAAGTTATAACTGAACAAGTGGAAGCTAATGACTCTATGAGATATGAATCAAACAATCAAATTCAAAAGAATGAAAAAAAATGGAAGAAAGTATAAAATACTACATGGGAAAAAAACTGACCTGGAAAATAGATTCAGGAGAGACAATATCATAATCATTGGACTCCTTGATAGCCATAATCAAAAGGAGGGCCTGTACAGTATCTTTCAAAAAATTATCAAGGAAAATGGTCCTAATATCCTGCACAGAGGGCAAAATAGACATTGAAAGAATTCACTGATTTCCTCAGGAAAGAGATCCCTGAATAAAACCCCAAGAAACATTATAGCCAAATTTCAGAACTGTCACTTCAAGGAAAAAGATACTGCAAGTAGCTAGAAAGAAACATTTCAAACATTGGGAAGTCATAATTAGGATCATACAGGACCTGGCAGCTGTAAAGTTAAAGTATCAGAGGTCATGGAACGTATACTCCAGGATGCAAAGGACCTAGAACTAAACTACAATAAAGAATCACTTACCTGGAAAAATTAAGCCTAATACATCAGGGGACAATATAGTAATTCAGCAGAATAGAAGGATTTCAAACCTTCATGAGGAGAACACCAGAACCGCACAAAAAATTTGACTTTCAATATCAAAACCCAAAAGGAGCATAAACAGATAAAAATGGAAAAGAAAGCATAAGGGATTCAGTAGAGTTAAACCATTTACATCCCTCCATGTGAAAATGATACTTATAACTCTTAAAAATTGTATGACTAACTATATACAGAAGGAATATATATTAATGGTATGGGTATAAGATGAATTTGAGGGAGTGACATAAAAAATTAAGGGATGAGAAAAAGGAGTCTAAAGGGTACAGAAGAAAGGGAAACATAGAATGGGGTAAATTATTTCACATGAAGAGATGTGATAGGCCTATTTCAGTGGAGGGGAAGATGGGAAGGTGAGTGATGGGTATTGCTTGAACCTTACTCTCATCAGTATTGGTTCAAAGAGGGAATAATATGCACAATCAGTTGAATATAGAAATTTATTTTACCTGACAGGGAAGTAGGAGAGGAGTAAAGGGCAGGGGGGACTCATGTAAGGGAGGGCAGATCAGGGCAGGTGGTAGACAGAAGCAAAACACTGGTGAGGTAGGAAAGGGTAAAAGTAGAGAGAGGAAAAACAAGAAGAAGAATGGATGGAAGGAGATAAGTAGTAATCATAACTGAATTTGAATGGGATGAATTCTCCCATAAAAAGAAAGTGGATAGCAGAGTAGATTAAAAAAAATTCCTACGATATGTTGTTTACAAGAAACACACTTGAAGCAGAGACATACACACACAGAGTAAAGGTAAGGGGCTAGAGCAGAATCTATTATGCTTCAGCTGAAGTAAAAAGAAAAAAAAGTAGGAGTAGCAATCCTGATCTTTGACAAAGTAAAAGAAAAATTATATTTAAGTAAAAGAGATAAAGAAGGAAAATACATTTTGCTAAAAGGTACCACAGACAATAAAGCAATCAAATTAGAAGTGCAAGGAATATTCTACCTGTCAGGTCTATGGGGAGGGGAAGAATTCATGGCAAAAAGAGATAGAGAACATTACAAAATGCAGAATAAATAATTTTGATGAAATTAATTTGAAAAGCTTTTGTTAAAAAAAACAGAAAGCTAGGAAACAATTTTTTACAAGAAGTATCTCTTATGAAGGCCTTATTTCTCAAATATAAAGGGAACTGAGTCAAATTTATAAGAATATGAGCCATTTCCCAATTGACAAATTATCAAAGGATATGAACAGGCAGTTTTCAAATGAAGAAATCAAAGATATATATAGGCATATGAACAAGAGATCTAAATCACTTTTGATTAGGAGAGAAATTCAAATGAAAACAACACTGAAATATCACTTCACACATATGAGATTGTTTAATATGACAAAAAAAGGAAAGTGATAAATGTTGGAGAGGGTGTGGAAAAATTGGTAAACTAATGCAATGTTAGTGGAGTTGTGAACTGATTCAAACACTCTGGAGAGCAACTCAGAACTATGCCCTAAGGATGACCAAACTGTGCATACCATTTGATCCAGCAATACTGCTGCTAGTTCTGTATCTCAAAGAGATCACACACAAAAAAAGGGAAAAGGACCCACATATGCAAAAATTATAGCAGCCATTTTTGTGATCATAAAATAATGGAAATTGACACGATGCTCATCAGATGGGGAATGGCTGAACAAGCTGTGGTATATGAAGGTAATAGAATTCTATTGTGTAATAGGAAATGATGAACAGGCATTTTTCAGAAAAAAAAAAACATTGAAAGACTTGTGCAAACTTATGTGAACTGAAATGAGCAGAACCAGGAAAACATTGTGTACAATATCAGCAACATCATGCCATGACCAACTATGAATGCCTCAGCTCTTATTAGCAACACAATGGTCCAAGACAAGTACAAAGGCCACATGACGGAAAATACTATCCATGTTCAGATAAAGAACTGATGCATTCAGAAAGCAGATTGGAGTATAATTTTTTTCATTTACTTTTTTCTTTTTCGTGGTTTTATTTCCTTTTCATCTGTTTCTTCTATCACAACTGTAATAAATATGAAATTTGTTTTAATTGATAGCACATGTATAAACTATATGCAATTGCCTATCATTTTCAGAAGAGAGGAGGGGATGGAGGGAGGGGGAAAAATGAGCTCAAAACCTTGTAAAAATAAATGGTAAAAAATTTTCTAAAGCTATAATTGGAAAAATTAAATACTATTTAAATAAAAAGAGAAAAAGGAAATCTTTGAAAATGTATCTTTGAAACATTAATTTTGTTCCAATTAGTCAAAATACATTTTGCTAGCAAAATGAAAAATAATGAAGGCAAATACCTTAACATAACTATTTCTTATGTTATGAACTAACATTATATAATTTTGGATAGATATAAATGTAATAAAAATTAAATGTATTAGCCCCTAAATGTGTATATTGTAATCTAACTATAGTTAAGTTTCAGTTTTCTGTATTAATGAAGAAAAACAGTAGATTGAAAAATTCATAATATTTCAAGTATTTTATGGAGGAGAATAGTGGGGCACAATTTACAAAAGCATTAATGAT
The DNA here is from genome assembly GCF_028583685.1 of Petaurus breviceps papuanus. Taxonomy (NCBI): domain Eukaryota; kingdom Metazoa; phylum Chordata; class Mammalia; order Diprotodontia; family Petauridae; genus Petaurus; species Petaurus breviceps. The sequence goes on along the minus strand of NW_027187419.1, from coordinate 23,280,487 downwards.
ACAAAAATAATTTATATTTTTCTCTAGCATATATTTGTGTATTTAGCATTTTAACATATAGTAATACTTCAGTGGAAAGAGCATTGCATTGTCAGTGAGGAGACACAGAACTTTTTCTTGCTTTATCATTCATTGGGTTGATTGGCCATTTAACATCTCTAGTTTTAAATGCTGTTCACTTATTTCTTAGTTATGTACAATTCTTCATGACTCCATTTTGAGTTTTCTTGGTAAAGATACCAGAGTTATTTGCCATTTCCTTCTCCAGCTCATTTTACAGAGCAAGAAACTGAGGCAAACAGGGTTAAGGGACTTTCCCAGTCACACAGCTATAAAATATCTGAGACCAAATTTGAACTTAGAAAGATGTGTCTTCCTGAGTCCAGATCTGGCACTGTCTGCTGCACCACCTAGCTGCCCCTATGTTTTAATATCTTCATTTAAAAATAAAGCAAATGCACTACATAATTTCTAAAGTAGGTTCCACTTCAAAAATTATCAAATTATACTGTGAAGGCCTGACTAAGGAAAAACCAGAAAATACCCTCACTTTTTCATCCTAGTTACCCAATAAATTCTTCTGAAAATCCTCACTGCATACTAGGGATAAAACACCTCATTTCTTAGATTGGGCAAGCCTACAAACCTAAAGAAAGGCATCTTCTCTCACTTAGCTTATTATTTTTCTGATTTAGAGCTTTTCTGGGACAAGAAGGTATATAAACATTTTGCTTATCTGCCTAAGCTACATTTAAAATGTTTTCCCTCTAAACTCCTACAGAGGATTGAACTAAATACAAAACAGTATATGGCTATGGTGGCTGCCATCATGAATGAATAAAGCAAATAAAGTAGATGATAAAGATAAAAAGCAGTAAAAAAAAATAAAGCAGAATTTGCTAAAGTTGAGCAACAGATATTATTGTAAACTATGAATTTTGGGGATTTGGGAGTTAAGTGAAGACAGAGGATCAAAGCAGAAGTCCCCAACTCACTCTCTCCACTTTTAGAATCATGTGGTTGTATAGATAGGTAGTGATGGTTTTTCTTCTATAAGGCCCTATTCCCTAATAGGAATATGGTTCCCACAGATTTGGTTCTATTCCTAAATTATTCTTTATAGTAAAGTCTTTCCTTCCTTCTCTTCCTTTTCCTTTTTTTCCCTTCCCTTTCTTTTCCTTCACTTCCCTCTTCCATTCATCTCTTCTTTCCTTCTTTCTTTCTCCCTTCACCCTTCTCTCATTCCTTCCTTCTTTCTTACCTCCCTCTTTCTTTCCTTTTGTTCCTTTCTTATTTTCCTTCCTTCTTTTCTTTCTCTTTTTCTTCTTGTGATTTAATCACTATAGATAACTCCACAAGGAAAATGTTTCTGTAAGTGCAAAGCTGTAACTGTTTCATTATATACTGTCTTAGACACTTGAAATGAGAGATTAACTGACTTGCCCAGTGCAGGGTCCTAACATACCACATTTGTGTCAGAGGTGAGACTTGATCTTTATCTAATTCACCACTCTTTCTTCTCTAAACTTAAATAGGTAGTCCCCTGATGACTTCATCAGGGCCAGTGTTTGAAGTACTAATCATACCTGGGTCTCCACACTACTACAGGATGCACAATAATCTCCAAGCCAGACATTTGCTTGTCCTTTGGCAAGGAAGAGCCCTGGTGATCACCGGTATCCTACTTTCTGTTGTGGTTCCTTCTGTCCTTCTGTTGTCCCCTTCTTGAGTAACTCTTGCTGTTTGGTGCCGTGTAAGGATCACTTAGATATTTTCTAATTTTTACTCGTGTGTTTTTCACAAACAAGAAAGAATCCTGAGAAAATTCACTTCCTACTTATACCACCAAACCACAATCTCAATAAAAAAGTGCCATACAACTTATTTTTGCCAAGTTTTAAAATCTAATGCCATATTTAGCTCAACAAAATTACTAGAACACAATGTCCCACAATTTAGATCTGAAAGGGACTGTGAAGGAAAGCGAGGGCCTTGAGTAATGTTAGTAATTCCAACCAATATTTTTTTTATCATCTTATCTAGGATGCTACTCTGGTTTTAAACATTATCTGAGCTATTAAAAGAATCAGAGGAAGATCCCAGTCTATTGCTTGTGACTCCACTATGAAGGGTTTATGTTATATTGTGCACAAGATAAGAATATGTGGTCTGTAATGAGTCAAGGAAGTACCCACACTTATGAAAACCTGTATGTATCAGCGTTTCACATTGTATCTGGAATATGAAAGTCTACCATTGACAGTGACCTTTTGGTCTGGAGGAATGGAAAAGAAAATAAGCATTTCTTAATAAAACCTACTATGTGCAAGGCACTATGCTTAGCACTTTATAAATAATGTTTTTCATTTTATGCTCACAGCAACCCTGAAAGATAAAGTTATTATCCCCATTTACAATTGAGGAAATTGAGGCAAACAGAAGTCAAATAACTTGGCAAGTGTCAAATGGTTAGTAAATGTCTGAGATTAGATGTGAAATCGTGTCTTCCTGACTAAGCCCAAAGCTCTATCCTCTGTGCCACCTAACTGCCTACATGGGATCATAGACATAAGGTTGGGTATGACCTCAAAGACCTAAAGTCTAATTCAACTCCATTATTTTACAGATGGGGAAATTGAGGCTCAGAACTTAAATGACTTGCCCAAGGAATATAAGTAGAAAGTAACAGAATTAAGACTTGACTCAGGTTCTCTGACTCCAAATCAAGTGGGCATAAACATCTTATTGGGTATATGTTACAAGGCCAGGTACAGTATTGAGGACAATCAGAATCTATGAGACAGACATGGCTTTCTAAGGTGATTCTAAGTATGGATGATATTAGAATAAGTTTGTTTTACATTATTGTGGCAGGTCTTACAAGATCTAATACTAAATAAGGTTTTGGGTAGGAGATACATTGTAGTAGTTAAAGATTCCAATGGAAAGAAAGACCAGTTTGTAGGGGGGAAATGGAATATACATATTTTAAAACTATTTTTGGTAATCAAAAGTATCCAGGAAAAATAAAATATTGCGGTCATAATTTCATATATATACACACACATACATATATATTTATACATGCGTGTGTCTATATGCATATATTCTTCAAATGCATACACATTATATAAATTAATTAATATAACATGATATGTTATGCTATAACAATATAGCATAAAATTATAATATAATTAACATAACTATACTTAGATGACATAAGGATTCCAAGATTCTGTGAATTTTGTCAAGTATACCACATCATTTAATAGTCACTACATCTACCAAAATAGAATCAAAACCTAATTCTAGAATCACATAGTATTCTATAGAAAGCAAAGATCAAAAATATCAGCAAAATCTCAACAATGCTTTTGTAGACCTTGGTGAATTACTATGGAGATATCATTAAATCATCTCTTACATTTATTCAAATTAATAACATAAATAGATAAAAAGGTTTTAATTCCAGAAAATAAATAGCCTACCAAAATATCTATTTTACTGGGTGACAAAAGCTTCAGATCAAGTTGTTGTTTTTGTTTGTTTGTTTTTTAATGTGGGAGTTCAGAAAATCTTATGAATTTTATAAAGCCTGATAATATTAATTAACTGATTCATTAAATTTAGTTTTGAATATGGAAAAATTGTTCCTCAAAATATTATAAATGTTTAACAAATGAAAGAATAGTAGATAAAGTATTAGATCGGTTTAGTACCCTCAGACATTTTCATCAAAGATGCTTTTATATTACATGAAGATTTTCATTTTTTTTCTTTGTAAATGCTTAAAGTAAATCCACAGGATACATATTGGTAACAGCTGAGAAAAATAATTTAGCTGGGGAGCCACTACCGCTCTTAAGTACTAAGTCTTCCCTCAAGGCTCAGATTTAATAGCTTCCATTTCTTGAGGTCATTTTTTATTTTCTAAATAATAGGTTCTAGATTGTCCTTTAAAATATTTCTTAACCTTGGGTTAAACTTATTCATAACATAGGGCACATTTTTAAATATTTTCAATTCTTTAAAAAGAATTGAGGACAACATCATTAGTTTTCTTTATGGAATATTAAAAGAAATATAATTCATTCCTGTGGTCTCAACATTTTTTTTAAAAAAAAGTTTTATTGGTGACTTTTTTCTTAGTAATTTCCCCATAATCCAACTCCTCCAGGTCTCACATAGAATTTTTTTTAGTTAAAAAATTGGCAAAATCAGCTGACACATTTTGCTCTCTTTCCTCTGAGCTCTCAATTTTGTTATTATTTTTCTTTATTGCCTCATCTATTTCAGTTAAGGTTTAGAATATGATCACTGTTTCATAAACCACTTTTGTATGTCATATCCTTATTACAATGCATAAGGAAGGATTAACGTTCCAAACTACCACCTTGTAGTATTTAAAGCTGGCAAAAGTTCTGTGAAGACCATGTTAAGGACTCCATACTTAGATGTGTTTGTCAAGTAAATAATAGCTTACCTTTTCACACTAATTCAGGTTTGTCGATGCATTGTAGAGTTATAGCTACTGAACCAGTTACTAATAAATCAATATCCCTAGAAGACAGTCATATAGCAAAAAGTTAGGGTCAGTAGATTTACTTAGAGTTCAGAGTCATGGAATCTACATCATGAAAGGAGTCAGATTACATGATCACCAATCCTGATATTCCATGAAACTTTGAAATTTGTATCTCATCTCCTGTATCCTTTCTATAGAATATAGTACTCATTTTCATACTATTTAATAGAACATTAAAAGTGTAATCAAAAGTGAAAAATTGAGAATTTCTATTGTTCAAGCTTATTAAGAGACCTGACTTTTTCTTAGTTAGTGGAAAGATGGGCACCATCAAATGATGGCTATGTACAACTACAGGCATAATGCCTAGTATATCTGAATAAGGTTCTGAATGACAGGTCAGCAAGCACAACATATGTCATTAACACTAAAGGTGCAACCTCAGGTTATTTAGTAGTATGCTACATATGAGGTCAGCTAGGTGGCATAGTGGATATGGTGCAATGCCTGGAGTCAGGAACACGATCTTCCTGAGTTCAAATCTGGCCTCAGACACTTACTGTGTGACCCTGGGCAAGTCACTTAACCCTGTTTGTTTCAATTTCTTCATCTGTAAAATGAGCTGGAGAAGGAAAGGGCAAACCACTCCAGTATCTTTGCCAAGAAAACACCAAATGTGGTCACAAAGAGTCACACATGACTGAAAAATGGCTCAACAACAACAGATATGAACTGGGCACTTGCTAACTGTTTAATATGTGGTAGCATAATGCTTTTCTGTTACTGTGACTATAACATCTTAAATAGGCTTATAATTTACGTGTAAAATATCAAAATACAGTTTCTGTAGTTCCAAATGTGAATATCTCTTCTCTTCAGAAACATTCTCTTCCATGAGAAAGTGGGTCTGAAAACTGGAGCTCTGTGCCAAAATCAGCTTTCTAATAGATCCATCATTGCCAAGTATATCGAATTGGAAAGATTCTGAGACATCAGTTAGTCAACGTCAAATTGCAAGGTGCAGGGCTATGGCATGAGTGAAAACAATGACTATATTTTCTCCACTAAATACTATTATCTACTCAGCATCTGAGATTGATTACTCTTTGCTGTTTCCCTAATTGATGACTGATTTACTCAATGTGATGGCTAGAACAGTCTCATTCTATCTGGAAAACTGCAGAACACCATCATTTTGGTGGTTTAAACCTCCTTCAGGAGAGCCTCTGTTAAACAGTGTACCTTTCAAAGCATGTTGTATTATCCCTATCCTCCTATCCAGATATGTATCGAACAAATCTCACTTTAGTTGCCTGGTTCCAGGTCCTGTGGAAATTCTGTTTTATTTGCATTTTTTTATTGGCAAGGGGAATTCAGCTAGGTTAAGTTAATGATGGTACATTGGAAACAACAGGAGGCTCCCCCACCAATTTTGTTGGATAATATATTCCAACCAGTAAAGATAAAATTTACAACACCTTGTTGTCTTAAATGTAAACTAGCTTGCAATCAATTTGGTTTAATGAAATTAGAACCATACAGGATGACTGGAAAGGAGAAGTCCTTTGATGCTCAAGCTGAATTCATAATGGAGACAACTGTTCTGGTCGAAATAGATCATGGTCAAACATTGTTGTTTCAAAACATTAAAGAAAGATTTAAGACACTTTGTTCTCAATTAATCAACATAGTACAAAATTCTAATTATCTTATCTGGGGAGATTTAGAGATTTCATTTCCAAATGATGTTTTGTAGATACTTTATAATACTTCCTGTACATTTAAATGTGCTACTGACTAGTCTCAATCATCCCTTAAGATAAAGGATGACTCATGACCTAACTTCCATGGGCTTTGTTTTTAGTAGGATGCTAATTAAGAATGGAAATAATGGTCTTCATTTCATTGTGATTTTAAATTAGAAAAAGGTGTTCTAGCATTGATTGGTTCATGAAAAGCCTAATGTATAAGAAAAGTCGTGAACATGACTTTAGCGAACTTACTTATTTTTTATCCCTAGATTGCTTTGTTTTGTCCTTTCACTGAAGGACATTAAAAAGTGGGCCCGCCTATAAAAACAAACTGACAAACTTATAATTTTAAAAATTATTTAAAAAATCTGTAATTCCTTCCTATTGTCAACTAACAAAGTACAGATTCCCCAAACTGGCGTCCAAACATCCCATGTGTTCTGGCCTCAACCTATCCTGGCAGTCCTATTCCCCACTCCTCTTTTTCCCCACTTTCCTGACATCTTATTTTTGCTCATGTCATTTCCTTGACCTAGAATTCCCTCTTTACTTTTCCCTTCTTTCCACAATTCCTGATTGTTGAAATATCACACCTCTCAGGATCCATACAAATATTTTTTTTCCTCTAACATGATAATAGCTTTCTGTCCTCTGAATTACAATGTGGCTTTGCACCTCTCTCATAACCATTATCATATTCAACTTCATATTATAGTTGTTTGTGTACAAGCCTCATCTTATACTGTTTGTCATCTTTACCTTCCTTAATCCCTTTACTAGAAAATTGCTACTAGAGAAGATTGAACAGACTATCAGAAGTCAAGTACAGTATGGGGATTCCTAATCTGGGACCCATGGAAATTCAAGGAGCCTGTGGATAGATTTCAAGGGTCATGAGAATTTGCATTTAAAAAGTTATACTTTCATTAACACTAATCTATAAAATGAGGCATAGTGAGCTGTATGAAAATAGGCATGAAGTCAAAAGAGTACATGAGAGAGGTTAAATTCTCTCTTGAATGAGAGAGAATAGTCCAGTTTGCCCAGAGTACCGACTGTATGGGGGGTCTCATTAGATAAGGACAAAAGGGTCACTGAATGTCAAACAAAAAAGAGTGTAAGCTTTACATGGAGGGCAATAGGGAACCAGAGAAAATTTTAGATCAGGGGAATGGCATAACTAAATCTATGCATAAAATTATTCTGGTAAATATTATAACAAATGATTGAGATGGCAAAAAAGAGTAGTGATGGGGTAAATGTTTAGGAACTTTTGCGATGACCTAAGTCAATGACAATATGAATCTATATTAATGTGATAGACACTAGAAAAGAATAAATGAATGTCAAAGATGTTTTAAAGTCAGTATCTATGGGACTTGATAAGTGATTAGACACGTGAAATAAGAGAAAGAAGAGAGAAGATGCCAATATTTAAAACATGAGAAAAGGGTGAGTGGTGATACCCATGAAAGAAATGGTCAGAAGAAAGTAAGGAAAAAGTTTAGGAGGAAAGATAATAAGCTTGGATTGGGTCACATTAAATTTGAAATGCCTCTGCTTACCTTTCTTGATTTATTCTCCATTCTATCCCTACAAAAACCTTGCTTGCTCTTCAGCTGAACTGGTGTCTTGTTGCACAATCGTGTATATTTTCAGTCAAATGAGATAAAGTACTTTGCAAACCTGAAAGCATTCTATATCTCAGCCTGCATCATCGTGGTGACCATTTTTGCCTTCATATATGCTTTATTTAGTCTAGTTTGTATACACTCCCAAACTCCAATACACTTGACTAAATCCTACCTTCCTAGAAAGGGCCAGGTTAGATCCCTCTACCAATCTTTCTCCAAAATCATCCATCCTTAGTGATCTCTTCTTCCTTTGAACTACTATCTTCCTTATTGACTAGCTCACTCATTTACCACTTAGTCTGTTACCATATATTCTTGTTAATTTTTATGTGGAGAACATGTCTCTACAAACTGATCATAAGCCCCTGAAAGGCAGGACCTATATCTTACAGCTTTCTTATCCTCCATATGTAGCCTAGTACCTTACATGAAACATTCACAAGTTAATATATGTTGATAATGTGGATGATTTAATTATATATTTAAGCAAAACTCATTCAATACACTGCATACTTTATAAAGGACTGTGGTGTTTACTTCTAATGGAAGTTCAATTTAATGAAAATTTCTTAAGCACCTACTATGTGCATGACTGTACTGAGTCCCAGAGATAGGGGTTGATGTTTTTCTTTCATCCTTAAAGGACATCGGGAAGGTAATGTCTTGACTTGCAAGTGAATTGGATTTAAACGAGGCAGGGCTGTGCAAAGTCACCAGCCTCACTCTCTCATCCAGAGCCATCTGGGTCCATTGACAAGATATAGATCAGGATGACTAGAGATGTCCCCAGATGCAGTGGGAGACCTTGGTCTTTTTAAGCTAAGGTCTTTCCCACATCTCAGTTTGTCTGAAGCAATGCCCATTCAGTGATTAAGGCTAGGTAAGAAATTGGAGATAGTGGCTAGATGCTAGAAGCATACATGACTGAACAAACTTTTTAAAAAGAGAATGCTTTGGCTGTTACATGGAATCATTCCACCTGATGGCTAACAGCCTCCTCTCTCAGCTTTCTCTTTCATCTCAAATTATCATTCACAAGTTTTATTTCTTGTTAACTCTCACTTCACATATTACGTGTGATATCTCAAGGTGAATATTAATCCTGTGTGTGTCAGATCATGCATTATGTATTTATTGAATGGTGTTTGGGGGACAAAATATTTTAAGAAAGTCAGCATCTCTTAGTTTGCAATGCCCACTGTTAACAGCCTAATATTTCATATTGATAGGCACATTTTCACTTGCATGCATCCTTTTTATTTAGAGTGATGCTTTTGTAGCATGTACTATCAAAATCTTCAGGAAAGATGTAGGGCAGTGAGAAATTTAAAGAATAAAAGAGATAGCATGATTTAGTAGAAAGGGACTAGATTTAGAGTCAAAGGACCTGGGTTCAAATTTTGGCAGGGCTACTTTCTACCTGTGTGATTAACCTCTCTGAGCCCCAGTTTCTTCATCTATAAAAGGAGATGGTAATAATTTATCTTCTACCTCTAGATCTATGAGTCTAACTCACTTGTGTTTGTGTCATGTTAATTCAGTTCTTTAATTCAGTACTGTATGTCTGAAAATCACTGACATAATTGATTTGAAGTATCACCTGAACTGTGAGTTTTTCACCTGGTCCAAACAGCAAAGGGAGGGACTTATCTTGGGGTATCTTTGATGAGGACGACACAGAAGGAAACACTGGGAGATTTTTACATTCCTCAAGGGTTAGCTGATACTAAAAGAGAAGGTAGGTCCAACGGTCAGTCTCTATGGGGATGAAGCCCTCCCTGAATGAGGAACCAGTGAGGATGGGTCTGGCTAAGGAAGCACCAGGAAGTCAGGGAGAGGCAATCCCAGATGATGCTACTTGTGCACTTTAATCTTTGTCAACGTCCCAAGAAAAGACAAAGGAGCCATTGGTCAATTTAGCAGTGCTTCACCTTCCTTCCCAGCACATTAATTAAAGTTTGTAACCATTTGTGATTAGAGGGAGGAACATAATCTTTGGGGAATCACTGGACTAAGTACTGCAACAACAGAAAATCAGCAGAAGTCTTGTTCCACACATTCCCAGTGGAGCCGGGAGCACCAGGAACTGCTTTGCTGCTTCTTTTGAATTGTACTTTATTTTCAACTTGTTCAGTTCAGTGCAAGAGGAGAAAGAAAATCAATCCACTGAGATAGTGAGATGGTCCGTGGCTTTTTCCTAAGAGAGACCAAATGCATCATAATGATGTAGACTTAATTTTTCTTAAAATTGTCTTCATTGAATTGCTGTTTTGGCCCCAATAGAGAAAATAGGTAACCATCTGTAAATTTAAAATTCCCAGATAATACTAAAAATAAATAAAAACAAAAACCTGTTTAACACTATCCCCCTCCCCCCGACCACAGAGACTTTCTGTAATATTAACTAGCAGACCTTAATATATGGTGATGATGCTATTGATCCCCCATCAATATGAATGCCCTTTGAGTCATTTTCCTGGTAGTGGTGATAGATTTGCATTGAGCCATCCATACTCTTTCATTTAGTCACCTTTGTGATCAATGGCACACATTTTCAAGATGCATGGCCAAGGTTAGGAGTTCAGTTTGTGGCCACAGCACAAAATTTTTCATTCGTGAAGTGAGGTGGCCTATACTGAATTAAATTCATGAATTTATTAACTGTAGCCTAAACTGCTAGGCTAAACATATTGCCATGTACCCTGCACAGCATCTAGGAAATATTTTTCCTTTAGTCAATTATTGTCAGATTTCACTTTGTAATAAGAAAAAGTAAAGTATGCAATTGTTGATTTAAAAAAAATTCTTGTGTATGTTTTGGTTACATCCTTTACTATTTGTGTGTGTGTGTGTGTGTGTCTTAGAAGTGGATACCCTTTTCTGTCTATAGTACTTTATGGATTTAATTGTTCACTTCCTAACCTGCTTACGTTATTTACTAGGCAGAGACTAGCATAGTACTTTGCACATAGTAGGCAGTTAATAACTGCTTATTGATTATGTTTAATTGAACAAATATGAATCTTGCTGACCTGATCTTGAAAAATATTTCCTGTCAGTACCTACTTCATGGCATACTTGGGTAGTTTCTTAGTCAAAGACAAAATTTCTTTATTTCATATTCCAATTTTTCATATTCCAATCTTATGTGCTAATTCCTACTGAGCTAAAGCCCCTCCCACCCACCAACCTCACCCCCTACAGCCAACCCCACCCCTTCAGTAATTCTACATAAGTATAGCTGTCTTCATCAGCCTACCATAAACTGGGTATAAATTAACTAAGTGCTTTTCCCTTTCCATTTGATAGAGCAAGGCTGTTGATACTCCAAATTTTGGTACTTTAGTGCCAAACTCTGGTTATTACAGGACAGGCAGTATTAATAGTGTTCACACTGAGAATTTGTTTATTTTTCTGTAAAATTCTAACTATATAACCATCATTTACTCAACAACTAGGGGAGGCCTTTTCTCCTGGGCTTGAATAATATGGGGGTCCACAACTCTGCTCCTTCCAGGGAAATGGAAGACCACAGTCTTATCTAACTCACCAGCACCTGGCACATTAGGCACTTAACACATGCCAGTTGACTGACTGACTGCAGACCTCACCATTTGTCTTTTTTCTATGTACTATAAGCTCGCAGACACAGTCATATAACCTAATTATATAATTTAAGAATCGCTAGGCCTTACTGTCCACCCTACTACTGACAATTTATGTAGGACTTCAGAACTTTTCTATTTGTTGTACCACTGAACTTTCTTTTATTTATTGTCTCACCCAACTAGAGTATAAGATCTTTGAGAAGAGGGACTGCCTTGTAATTTCTTTAAACTGTTTTTCTCCTAAATACATCCAGTAGTATATCAACCACTTAGCACAGTGCTTGCTACAGTAAGTAGTAAGTGCTTAATAAATGCATTTTCACTGATTCATTGCTTTTATTTTGTCAGAGCTTCTACAAACCCCTGTAGGTCTTCAATATTCATTTACAATTCTATCCACTGAAATTCTGGGAAATTTAGACCAAATTCATGGAAATCGGTATCTTTTGACTTCCTTATATTTGTTCTATAAAATTGTCCTACCTTAAAGAATATTCCAGGAATCAAGTCTGAACTAGGAAGCTTAAATAATGTGATTTGTAAATGCTAAATAAGCAGTCTTTTTGTTTGACATAAAAAGGTATTGCAGGGACTGAGTCGATGGAAATATAACTAAAAAGATTTAGGATTATAGATTTAGATCTAGAATGGACCTTAAAAGTCACATAGTCCAATCCCTTCATTTTACAGCTCAGCAAACTGAAGGCTCAGTGAGGCTAATTTGATTGCCTAAGGTACACAAGGAGTAAATAGAAAAAAGAAGATTTGAACCCAGGAACACAAAGTGTCTCCATAACAGCATATGCAAACTCAACTGTATTCATGCTTTCTAAATTTTTTGTATTCAATTAGTTTATATATTTGATATATGTACAGCACATAGTGCGTAGTGTGCATCTCTGGAAAGCGAGGTCCACAAGCTTACCAAGCATCTATTTTGATTAAATAGCAAGAAATTTCTTAAGAATAACAGCTGTATTATTCTGCGAGGATAACAATTTCATAACACAAAAATAAGTGAAAGTAATTTTTTACTAAAAATTTTCTATTTCATTCTAGGATTGTCTTTGTCTTAGAGGAAGCTAGGAGCAAAATACAGTGTACAAATAATGGGAAAATTTCCTCTTTTCTTCCTCCTAAATGGGAATCATCTTTCCTCCAAAAATATTGTCAGCAAATGTTCTCTAAGCTTCCCCTAGTTGTTGAGTAAATGATGGTAATAAAGTTAGGATTTTACAGAAAAATAATGAATTCTCAATGTGAATGCTATATATACTGCTTGTAACATAATGCCCAGTGTTTGGCACCAAGGGACCAAAATTTAGAGCATTAATAGCCTTGGTATATCAACTGGAAAGGACAAAGTACTTAGCACAGTGCCTGACACACAGTAGGTGCTATATAAATGCTTCTTCCTTTCCCTCCCCCTTCCAAAATATCTAGTTATCAAGAATAATTGGTTAAAACAGGAATTTACCTGATAAGATAATTCCTTCCCTATTCCTCCCAAGCCTACCTGACTTTTTCTCCCAATGCCTTTCTGAGTAGCAGTCCCATTGCATATGGGAGTCTCCACCCCTTCTATCTTTCCAAATGAATTTGAACTTAAAGGTTGACTTGAGTGTGACATTAATGTTTTCCCTGGGTGCATTTAAGTTATTTTCCCCTGGCAACAGAATTGCTAGTTATGGCTCAGAGCACTGCAAGTAGTTTCAATAGACTTTTGTTAAAAACAATCATTGCTGCTCTTGAGGTATGAATAATATAGACAATAAAGGCAGATAAATCAAATTGCTTGCCAGGGGACAGCTAGGTGAGCACAGGACCTGGAATCAGGAGGACCTGAGTTCAAATCTGACCCCAGACACTTAACACATGTACTAGCTGTGTGACCTTGGGGAAGTCACTTAACCCCAATTGCCTTGCCTTCCCCCCTCCAAAAAAAATTTCTTGCCAATCAGGGGTTAAAAGAAATTAGATTGCCTCCTCTGGCATGCCCCCTTTTCCAATTTCCAAGGTCTTTATATTCATAGGTTCCTTCCTTGCCACTTATAAAAATACCCAAGGTTCATTTTCTCTCTCTCTCTCACTCTCTGTCTCTCTGTCTCTCTCTCTGTCTCTCTCTCTGTCTCTGTCTCTCTCTCTCTCT